>NC_069117.1:57191761-57528761 GCF_025612915.1 Magallana angulata
CAGAAGAAAATAAGTTACAATATTACCGTGATAAGATATTTTCCGGCAACTCCCCTGATATATTGTATTCTATTTATTTATTGAATTTTTGGGGTTAAATTTGTTTATTTAGAAAATTATGTACACCAACTTAACAACTCATTACATTTCAGATAAAATGAGACAAGAAGAGAGAAGACACATTTTTAATTTAGACTTGTCTTATGACAGACAATCCATTAATTTACCTTGGGCCCATGATGACTGCTCTTAATGCTCTGTACAAGTGTTACGGTATATAACTAACATACAAAGGTGTATATTTTGCAGCAGGTGCGAGAATGCCTTTATTTCCTTATTGTTCAGATTAAGTCGTCTAAATCAGTCACTTGTACACAGATCTATGTCTGTCCTCCATTTGGTACATGTTAAATATTGAACAGATATATCAATCAATCTATTGAAAGATATAAACTGTTATCATTTTTTGTATTCGATTCTTTTATATTGCGGGAATGTTAAAGAGGTTCGCATTAGGTATTACATAGTAAGTTTTACAATTACAGAGTATTTTCTCCAAAAATTCTCAGGAAAACCAGCTGACATTCATAATAGAGAATAAACACTCCTGCTGGTTAGATCCGTCTGAAATTAGCCAATATAAGGGCGTGACGATGTTCGAATTTAGCAGAGGTGAAGGGTGACATGGAATTCCATCTACTTCTTGAACCTATTCTATGGTATAGTATAGTTTATTAGCTCAAAACCACATGGTTTATAGGCAATGCATAAATACATGTACATGTAAATGCGTAATCAGTGTAAACAAATTTGCCAGTACACAGACGCATCTGCTATTTTCCCTAACTCTATCTCTAACCCAGTCTTTATACTTAATTTTACACACTTTCACCAATTTTACAGACATGAAGAAGTTAACATAAAAATACCCTTTTCATTGGTGTTAAACAGAAACATAACAGTTGCTGTCATCATAACTTTTTTCCAAAAATTACATAGTCATGGGTTAGATGTCTGAAACTGTTACAACTCAACTATGAACCATATGAGTAGTCAATGACATAAAAAAATCTCTTCAATAACAACATAAACTGCATAAATCCAAAATATACATGGTTATAAATAAAGTGAAGTTACTTTAACTTTTAGAAATATACAAAAAATCTAAAACACGTGTAAACTAATAATAAGTTACTGGTACAAGCAAGTGTATATACATGAGTGAATAAACATTAAATGCATACAATAAAAATTTGCAGGACAGTTATGTATTTTTTTGAATATCATATCTGAAACAAAATGAATAAAACGTAGTATAATGTTATTTGTTTGCCGTGTGCATCACAAAAACTTCACAATAACAAACACCAGGAGAGAGAGGATGTCACAAACCAGTGGTTGGGGCTTACCATAAGTGACACGAAAACACACAGTTTGATCGAAATTTCATTTCATAAAAATCACGATTTCATTAACATTAGGTAATCCTATTGTCCAAAATTAGACGTCTCCCCTCACGGTACAACGAACAAAACATGATCTCTGAATGTAAATATAATACAACAAGCAACTGATTAAATACAGAGCAGTTAAATTAGTGGATGATATTCATTATCTATATTGAATTCTTGAAAGCCACAGTAAAGGAAAGGTCAAAACGTCTGATTAAATTATGAATCAAACAAAATTACGTACGGTGTGGTATAACTTGACAACTCCTGACCTATCGCGTAAATCATATTCAGAAGTTGTGAGAATCTGCATTCAAAGGTGTACAAATGGTGTACAAAATCAATCGACAGATTTAAGGTCAAACTAAGTCAAACAATGGTATTTTTAGAAAAAAATATTTTAGTTAATAACATAGATATTAGTTTGATCGGAAAACATGAAACGATAAAATGAAATGTCTGTGTCTACAACATCTAAAATTAAAGTAAATCTCTAAAGTAAAGTAAAAATACAGAATATTTTGTTTAGGATTGTCGGTCATAAGTAAACAGAATATCACGTTTGATGTTTTCAAACTCTTTTTGAATTTAAAGGCTCTTTGTTTTTTGCTTTTTTAATTTTTTTTGCATGCCGAAAAATTCATTTCCAATCACTGTGATGTTACAAAACGTTTCAAAAATAGACATATGACGTATATTCGAGAAACACTGCTCAGTATTGTTCTAGAATGATGGGTTATAAATGCTATATCTACAGTTGAACTTCTATAATCTATGTGAATTAACATACATTGAAGACTTAGTGACTTTCTCATTACCTGAAATACGTCATTACACAGAACAAGTGTTTATTAAAAGTGACTGGTTCTTTCGAAAGAACCAAACAATTTTAATAAACCCTTGTGACTGATGACGTACAATTAATAATTAGATCACATAAAAAACGTCCAAATTGATCCTATTACAGGCACGTAGCATCAGGGGTGGGGTGGGGGGGGGCAGGGGGGCCTGCAACAACAATTTTTTTTTAAATTACATCCATAAATTTTATTGCCCCCCCCCCCCAACTTTTTTGGGAGGATGTAAAAAATTGATATGAAAATAAGGCAATTAGGCGTGAAATTGAAGTAATGGATATACATCCTCAGCCCCCCCCCCCCCCCCCCCCCCCCACACACACACACGGATTAGGATTTTGAAGATTTTGGAAAATACAAAATTCCCCCCCCCTTTTTTTTTTTGCTTGTCAAGATTTTTTGGATGAGCCTGGCCCCCCAATTTCAAAATCGATGATACGTGCCTGTATTATAATGATAAAAAATAAACACTAAGGAATATCGCCAGGATAAATGGTGTACTGCAACGCGCCTTAATTTTCATCGAAGGAGAAAACACAAACTTTTATTAATGTCACTTATTTCTCGTGGTCTGATACAAATGATTTGGACATAAAGATGTGTGCAATTCACGCATACATAATACATTATTCATGAGGACAACCGCCGACTTTATAATTTGATGAGGTTTTATTTGTACGAAGAAAGTTTAATTTAATGGAAATACATCGCAAACAAAGCACCAATCCTTACACTGCAAATTTTCATAACATTAAAATAACATTAATAAACCCTTCATTTTCCATCTGTAAAAGTTCAATCGATGAAAAAAATGACAATAACAAACCGTCAATCATCTCAAAAATCCATAAAACGAAATACAAATTCAAAGCAGAGCAACACGGACCTCCAAAAAAGATTGAGGTCGGATCAGGTGCCTAGGAGGAGTGAGCATCCTCTGCTGACCGGTCACACCCGCCGTCTGCTCTTTGTCGTAAGGGGGGGGGATTGAATATTTTCATTTAATTTTAAGATTTAACTATTATTTTAGTAACAATGCAATGTTCAACGTTAAAGATTCAAGTATAATTTGAATATATCTATCGGATTATCACCGCTAAGATTAAACCAATACACGTATTTCATCTTTTGAGATTACATTAATACTTGAATATATTATCTGATCTTCACCTTTTGAGATTTTACAAGAATTTGATTATAACCATTCAATTTTCATGTTCTGAGATTTATCAAATTTGAACGGTACCTTCCATATTTGGCCCTTAAGTTTCAAGCAGGTTTTAATTTCATATGAAAACATTGACCCTTTAAAGGGGAATGGTCACGATTTTGGTCAAAAATTATTTTCCCGGTTTTAATATTTACAATGCTTCAGTAAAAAGATTTTTTTAAACATAAAAATGCAACAAAACTTCGAGTGTCATTTGTTGAGTTATAAGCGTGTTTCAGAGATTACAATACTTTGCTATGTAAACAAGACTTGTTTACATTTTAAATGTTGAAGTGAAAATTCCAGTTTTAGACCTTAAATGAATTTGTTAACCTTAAGGAACTGTTTATTTATGCTTAAAATAAATAAGAACCTAGCCAAATCAGCTAAAAAGATTTTTTACTGGTACAGTATATTTAACCCATGTAAACAAAATAGAGCACGAGCTTTGTTTACATGACAAAGATAATGAGTGCTGTACCTTGCTTATAACTCAACGACTGACTCTCAAATTCCATTTGATTATTAGAAATGCATTCATTAAGCATTGTAAATAACAGAAAATTAGAATTTGACCAAAATCGTGACCATGCCCCTTTAATTAAGATTTCTGCATATCATAATAAATTCCGTAATATATAAATGTACAAGATGGTATCATACAATTGATGACCAATGTACAAGATGGTATAATGGAATCGATGATAAATGTACAAGATGTATTATGAAGTTGATTTGAAATGTATAAGATGATATTGTGCAGTTTTTCACATACAGAATACTTTTCATATCAGTAGTAACAACGTTATTGTTGACAAGATAAATAGTTCGTGTAACATGGGTGATCGTTTGTGTAACGTGCGGGATCGTGCGTGTATCAGGAAAATTGGTTTGAGTTTTTTTCCGTGCGTGATCGTGCGGTTTTTTCGTTTTGTAACTTTTTTTTACGGAACGCCGGGATTTATTCTCACAAAATCGACAAGTATTTATTTAAACAATACAATAATGTGACTTTAAAACTTTTTTTCATAGAAGAACATTGACAGTTGTTAACATTCATGTATATGTCAGTGCTAAACTTTTTTAAATATTCTCTCTTTCGTCATTAAAAACATTTAGTAAGTATTTCAACAACTCATTCAAGCCTTTGTTTGGTCGAGTTAGTTTTTTATAATTTTATAATCAGCCTATATCAAGCACCCATTGTATCTTGACAAATAATTTTAATCATATTAGCAAGAGCAACTCGTTGAATGAAAGTTTCCCATTTCTCGTTTGAAAATAAACAACTACTCCCCACGTTTTTCTTTCAAATGAGAATACGATACATATGCATTCCCCTCTTTGAAGCATTGTATAAACATTCGTTAGAAATAAGATTTATTTAGAAGCTTTAAAATTTAGAATTAAATCAATTATGTTCCGTAAATTATGAAAATACGGAATGTGTAAAATCGAAATTCTATGGAACACTTATTATTATCTTCATTTCTTTTACACTTAATTTTCTTTAAATTATGATAGAAGTTAATATCCGTTATAGAGACAAAAAAAAAATAATTTGTGAATGAATCCTATGTAAAATTGTTTACTCATAAAATATAAAACCGTGTATGGCTACTGTACATGCCGATTTTCAATAGAACACAAACATATTGAAGTACAAATGAGAGCAATACGTTTCCTTAATTCTAAATACGAGAGATAACTCTAACTCAGTGCATTTGATATGAAAAATACCGAGAGTTTCGATTGTCAACATGGTGTGTAAATTCGAAGCAAGTAAAAGGCGTTGGTGAAAAAGTGTTGAATTCTTCATTAATATGAATTAAATTTTTAGATGAAAGGTATTTACAGCCTCAAAATGGTTTGTTATGAATAATTTAACTGTTATTTTCAATGAAGCTTCATTAATTGTCTCAAAATCGTTTCGGAGCGATTCGGCAGTTTTTTGCTAAGATTACGGGTATATGGGATGCATTTTAACTATGGTGAAGTCCTGTCCCTAAACATAGTACTAAGCAGAGTGTGGTGAAATTAATAGCATTATTGAAGGGTTAAAGCTTGGATATGTAACTGTCAACAATACGGCGTGTCGATGTATCTATTTCGTAGAAGTCCGAAACCATATACAATGTCAACCCGTGCACGCAGTATCCTCATATAGAGATCACAGTGACTTTCTTTCACTTTTTAAAATCATCTTAGTTAATTGTACAATTTTGTTATCTTTATTGTGTTGAGGCCTAGGATAATAAGATTGGTCAGCTGATGCAGAGACATGCTGATGTATCTTAAATCTTGGTATATGATGTCCGAAAAAGTATGTTTCTTTTTATGTATCAAGCACTTTCAATTTCTTTAAGTTTCCAATAAATGCTGTGTAGTAGAGTCAATCCGTGCACGCACGCGGGTTGAAGTCTAGTTAAATTAAATGATTATTATTTTCATGTCTTTTGGGTTAATTTACACGAGCGTGAACTCAGAATACAGGACGATTTCAACTTTTCTTTCGGAGGAAATTCCGGCGAAGTTACCGATCACAAAGCGAATATTTCACAGATATTTGTATTTGGCCCATGCTGATGATTAAGCCCAACAAACTGATTGATAAAACAAAACAAAGATGTGGGTCTCCTAAAAACGAATTTTGGTAAAATAAAGTTTAAAAAAAAAAAAAATAACCATTTACTGTGGTAAAAAAAACAATTCAGCCGATCGGCGGGATTTCATTGGGTCGGTCGCGTTAGGGGAAGCATATATATTTATAATTTTGGCCTTACGTCAATTTCACCGGTCTTCCTTAGCTAAAATTTTGAATATTTTATGGGTGACTGATTTTAGCTAAGTGGGAATGGTGCACAGGTAAAAGAACAAAGGAAATTAATTACAGGTGAATTATAGTCTGTTTCATTATTGTCCTTAGGTAAACTTTTTAATGAAATAAAAAAAATAACAATTTTTTAAGATTATGTTTAAAATAATTAAATAGATGTAATAGAAGTAAATTTCAATAATTAAAAAGAGTTTGTCTATGATTCATCATAGCTAAATTTTATTTTATGTAAAGTACTCAATATTTATTCTTTTGAGGAGAAGAAAAACAGACATTAAGGTTCATTTTAAATACAATCATAGTCAACAACAAACCCTGATTAGCAGTTATAACTTATTTAACATGTACATAAATATTTTAGCATGTTAGTTAGTTATAATTTACTTTTAGTGCAAATATCCTGTGGTGGATTGAAGCTTATCTTACCGATAGACAATTGACAAAGAGTGAATTTAGAAGGTTTTTCATCTACTTATTAGAATTATACATGATAATTGTTATTTAATTAAAAAATCTTAAA
This sequence comes from Magallana angulata, assembly GCF_025612915.1. Lineage (NCBI taxonomy): Eukaryota > Metazoa > Mollusca > Bivalvia > Ostreida > Ostreidae > Magallana > Magallana angulata. Next base: position 57,198,636 of record NC_069117.1, read on the forward strand.
TTTTTATGTAACGTTATATTCAATTCTTTATTTCTTTAAGCTTTACAGCTTATCAGTATGACATATGTATAACATGAGGTGGTAGTGTATTTACAGGAGAACTTGTGCACGTACAGATAATAACATTTACTGTTACATATACAGGTTGAGAAAACAAAAGACTACAATTATGTGCAGTTGTCCCTTAATAACATACTTTTTGAGATGATAATTTGCCAAGATTACAGAGATCTTTAACATTGTCAGTATTAAAAAGTTGAATTAATTTAAACATACAAGGTTTTTTATAATAATATTCTTTCATGTATAATCTGCGCAATGTTCTGTATAGAGGACAAACAAATAAAAAATGGAATTCATCTTCAACACTAGATTTGCAATGTGGACAAAATCTATTTTCTCTATTTGTGTTATTATATCTACCAGTTTCAATAGCCAGGCGATGTGACGATAGTCGTAATTTAGTTATATATTTCTGTAATTTAATGGGAATAGATTTTCTTAAATAGTATTGAAGATGTATACCATCGATAAGATATTTGTAAAAAGAACATTTCTTTGAATTTTCAACATTTGCAAAAATATCTTGTTTTGCCTGATCAAAAATTCTTTGTTTTACAAGTTGTAAAATACCATTGTTTATTTTTTGGTTAGACCATATATAAAAAAACCGAGGTCAATGAGAATTTTCTTTACATAGAAAACCCGGTTTTTATAACCGTGTTCTTCACAATTAATATACAACTTCGTAGCAATGTCTAATTATACAATTGTCACTAATTAAGACATTTTTCCAAAACTTAATAATGTTAAACATTCTATAATGTACAAGGGGCACACGGCCTAATTCAGCATATAAGTAAGCAGTATTTGTACTTTTCTTCACTCCGAGAATTTGTTTACAGAAGTCTGTATGAAGTTTCTCGATATTGCAACCTATATTATTTCCCCATATTTCTGAACAGTAATTAACAATTCCACCAATAAAACAATCAAAAAGCGACAATAAAGTTTCTATATTAAATGACACTCCCCGTATATTCTTTCTAAGCGCAAACAATGCTTTTCTACCTTGTTCAGATAATTGTTTTTCAGCTTTGGTAAACTTGTTGTTAAAGTTGAAAAGTATTCCTAAGTAAGTGAATTGTTGTACAATCTTATTCCTATTGTACATTAATGATATTGCCTCTGACTTGTCCAATAATGTTCGACTATTTGCTGATGACACATCACTCTATGTTATTGTTGATCAGGATATTATGGAAGCAGCAGATTCTCTAACAAAGGATCTCGACAAGTTAGATAAATGGTCCAAAAAATGGATGGTTGATTTTAATCCTAAAAAACTATAAACTTAAACTTTACTCGGAAAAATATTCCTCATCCTACTATTAAATTTGGTAAAAATGGTCCTGATATTACAATACAAAATAATCATGTTCATTTAGGACTTAATTTCCAGTCTGATGCGAACTGGAAATTACATATACAAGGCATATATGAAAAGGCTTGTAGTAGATTAAACATGTTGCGTATGCTCAAACACACACTTTGTCGCGATGCATTAATAAAAATATATCTGTCCTTTATCCGACCTGTTTTAGAATATGGCGATGTTATTTGGGACAACTGCAATGACAGGGAATCAGATCTTTTAGAAGATGTTCAAATCACAGCAGCTAGAATTATCACAGGCTTAAGAATCAATTCCTCTAGAACAAAGTTGTATTATGAATTGGGATGGGATATGTTATCAGAAAGAAGAAAAGTGCACAAGTTAATTTTGTTTTATAAGATGGTAAACCACATGGTACCTACTTACCTTGAAAATCTTTTAGAACCATGTATTCCACCTATAACCCCATATCCTTTAAGAAATCATGATGAATCTACTTACACTATCCCTCAAGCCAGAACAACATCTTATTTAAAAAGTTTCATACCATCTACAGTTAAGCTATGGAATGATCTTCCACTAGCTATTAAAAGTCTTCCAAAGTTGGCTTGCTTTTCAAATGCTATTAAGAAACATTTTTTTAAGACTCCAACAAAACTTTTTAATTTAGGGAATCGGAGGGAAAACATTATACCTTGTCAACTAAGAAATAATGCTAGCAGTTTAAATGCTGACTTATTTTGTGATTTTATTCGAGAAAATTCTGTTTGTGGTTATTGTGGTTTTCAAACTGAAAATGCAAATCATTTTTTCTTTGAGTGCCCAAAATATAATGATGAAAGAAATTGTCTCTTTCATCAAATATCTATGTTAAATCTCCAAAAACCAATTACCTTAGATCTATTACTGTATGGAGATAATGATGTTTCATATGATGAAAATGTTAAATTGTTCAAGCTTGTACATGAATACATTAAAAAATCCAGAAGATTTGTGTAAAGAAAATAATGTAATTAACACATATACTGAAAATGTAAACAAAATTATGCATATACCTATATTTATATATATATGCTGTAACCTTATTGACAAAACTTGATAATTCTGTTCTACTTTTGTTTTAACCGGTTTTGTCAATTTTATCTTTTTTTTCCCCTCTTTTTTTTCTTTTGTTCACTTTGCTACACAAAAAAAATCATGTATTCTTAATTGTATCATTTAACTCCACAATTCTTGTATTTTATACATATGACTACCTTGTACCTAGTGGAGAAGGCTTAAATAGGCTTTGCCTGCTGCCCAATCCTATTATGTAAATATTATTTTGCATAATAAAATATGTTCAAATCAAATGTTGTACAATTTCTAAAACATCATTACCAATATGCCAACACTCACTATCTTTTACTCTGCCATTGTTTCTAAAAACCACAATTTTTGACTTTTCCGCATTAACATGCATTTTCCAAGTATTACAATAGCTATGTAGTTCATTCAAAAGACATTGTAAACCTTCCACAGATTATAACGTGTAATGTTTATCAAAGTCAAGACAATAAGATTGTGTTTACTGTTTACAAATATTTAGCAAACCAATATACACTGTATGTACAATAATGATTGTGTAAATCCATGGACTGATTTTATACGACATATTTTAGACTCTTGTGGTTTCTCTAATATCTGGACAGAACAATGTACTGCAATATTGACTGATACATGTACATGTAAGTGGATTTCTGCCGCCATCAAACAAAGATTGCAGGACCAGTTTATTCAGAAATGGGCAAAAGATATAGATATTTCATCTAAAGGTCAAATATATAAAATTTATAAACAAAATTTTGGTTTTGAAAAATACTTAAGCATTCTTACTAAAAATTTTGGAAACCACTTATTAAATTCAGAACAGCAAATCACCGTTTACCGATTGAAACCGGTAGATGGTTAGAATTCCTGTAAATGACAGAAGCTGCACACTCTGTAATAGTGGTAAATTAGTGGACGAATGTCATTTTATTCTTGAGTGCAAATTTTATATTGAATATCCAGGAGCAAGTTTGCTGTCCAGCCTAAACTATATTAGCATTTATTATTATTATTACTCTCCGCGTATCGAACACCAATGAAACTTTGAATTCAATTTATATATGATTATCTACTTTTTCTACCACTTAATATATTTTTTACTATATTTTTCTCTTAGGCGAGAGAAATTTAATTTTTTAGTTTTACGGATCCGCCGACCCAATTTTTCCGATTTTGTAAAAAAAAAAAAATGAAAAAAAAAAAATTCGTATCCTCGGAAATTTTTGACCGACCTTGGTTTTAAAATTACTTTATTTTATTTGAAATCTGCGAAACGTTTGACATAGTTAGCTTTTAAAATCAAGTGTAAGTGTCTCTATAACATGGAGTATTTAAGATGGAGGTCAGCCATGCATGGTTTGGCTGAATTGTTTTTATGAATAGCAAAGAAAATGTTATGCTGAACAAGTGTATTATGGTTAATACTAATGATTGCATTAGGTTGTGTGTTAAGGAGGTTGGGACCTGAAATAATAGCAATGTCAATCATCCCAAATCCCTTGGATAATATGTAAACGGTGTGACCGTTGGACCGAGCGCAGATTTAACACAATGCAGTTTGATTTTTGTGTGATAAAATCAGAAAATTAGATATAAATTAGCCCCGGCCTCGTTAAAACGCACACAGTATGATCCGCCTGCATGGTTGCCTACTCATACCATTCATCAAAGTTAAACTAAACGTCGCGTGCTCAGTCTACATTATGACGTCATATCTCAGACGTAAAACGTTTTGTCTACGGAAATAGCCGAAGAGAGTAACATGATTCCAATTTTTTTTTATTTCTTCTTTCATTGTTCATCAATTTACCTCATATGAATGCCGCTGTATTAAATTTTAATACTTTATTCAGTATCTAAATGATGAGTTCCTTGACGTTAATGTTTTTATTTTCCATCTGATAATTTGATAAGACATACATAGAAGTAGTCGTGTTTCTTGATTGAAGCACTATTGAAACTTATCTGATTTCCTTTTTAATTTCCTTTAATTCAAATTACCTTCTATTTAAATACTGGAACTTATTTAATCGAGTTAAGGGGCAATAAACATCGATAAGTACCAGTCAATCAATGATCGAACTAACTTTTTAGAAACAAAATGGCTGCCAATATGGCGGCGCCCATGGCTGGAAGAAAATTTTTTTGGCCTTAGTACCCCTGATTCAACTTTCATTTTTCAATGATTTTCTTATATATACGTGTTACCATTAATCCTCGCTTCGCGAGGCGGGCTTCGCCCGCCTCTCGCTGCGCTCGGTAATATGTAAACGGTGTGACCGTTGGACCGAGCGCAGATTTAACACAGTGCAGTTTGATTTTTGTAGAATAAAATTTATTTGAAACGCACACAGTAGGATCCGCCTGGTTGCCTACTCAAATCATTAGCCAAAGTTTTACTAAACGTCGCGTGCTCAGTCTTCATTGTGACGTCATATTTCAGACGTAAACGTTCAAGTTTTGTCTTCGGAAATAGCCGAAGGGAGTAACGTTATTCCGAACTATATTTTATTTCTTATTTCATTGTTTATCAATTTAATTCATATGAATGCCGCTGTAATAAAATTAAATACTTTATTCGGTATCTAAAAGATCAGTTCCTTGACCTTAACGTTTTTATTTTCCATCTGATAATTTGATAAGACATACATAGAACATGTCGTGTTTCTTGATTGAAGCACTATTGAAAATTATCTTGTTTCCTTTTTAATTTCGTTTAATTCGAATTACCCTCTATTGAAACACTGGAACTTATTTAATCGAGTTTAGGGGCAACAAACATCGATAAGTAGTGATCAATCAATGATCGAATTAACTTTTTAAAAACAAAATGGCTGCCAAGATGGCGGCGCCCAGGGTTGGAAGAAATTTTTTTTGGCCTTAGTACCCCTGATTCAACTTTCATTTTTCACTGATTTTCTTATATATACGTGTTACCATTAATCCTCGCTTCGCGAGGCGGGCTTCGCCCGCCTCTCGCTGCGCTCGGTATAAAGATGGTGACCTAAAATGTTTATTTATTTGTGACCTATGTCACATGCCATTTTTTTTTGGAAATATAGGGCTCCAAACAGAAATGATAATTTTCCGGAAATTTGACATGGAAATTGATAAGTTGAAGAAATCAAACAAGTATTTATTGATTATTTAGTAATGATTTTAATACAGTTTGAATTTGAAAACAAGTACGTAGTGACTTAAAAAGTAAAATCTAAAGTTTAAAAATTCTTGCTTTACTGGTGGCTTCAAAGGCCAGTACATGATGAACACAACAGCAATTGTTACATAATTTTGGAGTAATCATTTCATAACGCAAATAAAAATAATTATAGTAATGTCATCTTTCTAACACTTTGCATACAAATAGACATACATTTAATGTCTAATTTAATAGTAAAACAAGTAGGGGTCACATCTAAAAAAAAATGAGATAGCATGAAATAAGCTAATTTTAGGCCAAAATAAATTGGAGTTAATATTTTCTTAAGTTCTATGAAATACAAGCTAAATATGCCAAAATATATCTATAGAAATTAATATCAAAATATTGTTGAAAAATGTTTTTCAGAACATCATGAATATATCGTAATAATTTAATTATGGTTGTAACGCGGCATTTGATTGGATAGAAAAATTAAGTTAAATTTGTATAACCTGGTTTGCACGTCACAAGACACGTCACAATGCACCAACGTACTAATTCACTTGACGTTACGTTTGAATTTTGAACAGATTTATATCATTTTTAAAAGTAAAACGGACTCAATTTGTACAGCTAATTCCAGAAAATTAAATTATAAGGAATGAACTCAATATCTACCCAAGTTATACTCGTATAACCTGGGTTGGAGCAATTTACGCTTTTTTATAATCCGCTTCGCGGATTATAAAGCGTAAATTGCCCCAACCCAGGTTATACGAGTATAACTTGGGTAGACATTGAGTTCATTTCTTAAATACACAAACACCTGTTACAGTCAAAACATGTGATATAAGCGGGGACAAATTGATGCAGACGTCTAAGAATGAATTGGAGCATTGTAACTGTAATAAAGAACCCACTATTTGAAAGTATTGGTTATTCCGATATAATGTTATAAAACTTCCGACAGTTGTGCAATGTTGGTGAATTTTCTTTAAACTTTTGGTCGTCTAGCTAAAGATATCCTATTTATTTTCTTGTAAGTTGTTCTTTAAGAATAATTATATTTCACTCATAATTATACTGTAATAAAATGATTATAATTAAAGTTGAGTGAAGTTAACATTAAAAACTACATTGTATAATGTTCCGCGCTCTTAATATCAGTAACGGGATTTTCATAGATATTTACTTACCTCAAAATCTTCAACAATGTCAATATAAGTGATTTTTGGGGGGCAAGTGTATAGCTAGATAAACACTGAACGCGCATATCTATTCGTATACATTAACGTTGAGGAAAAAACGAACAATTTTATCTGGGTATAAATTTGATTTATTAGATCGGAATTTCTCCTTTGGGAATAAACCCCATTTCAACAATGGCCCACTTGATTTCACACTTCTCTGAAGTCATCGTACAATGCTTTGCCTTGCATATAATAATCTCTTCTCATATTTGCTAATTACATGTGTATACTTATTGATTAAATAAGATGTTTTTCAATGGCTTTGGTGATACTAAATGAAATGTTTTTCGATTGCTTTAGTTTACATAGAAAGCAAAAAACGCTTAGGCGGATTGAAAATAAACTTCCTATAACTACAGTTTCAATCCAAAATATGACAAAAATATGCAGCTAAGACATGAATAAAAACAATTATAAGATATACATATCTGCCATGATTTATGCGATAAATTTAACGCATAATTTATCTTAATTACATACGTCGATATTTCATGCAGAAAGTTAAAATCATAGTTAGCAGTTAGTTTACATTAGCCTCGTAAAATTCCGGATCTGTAGAACCATATTAAGAAGACATTGGATGTTGCTATCTAATTCTGACCTTGGATGTAGCTATCTAATTCTGACCTTAGATGTAGCTATTTAATTCTGACCTTAGATGTAGCTATCTAATTCTGACCTTGGATGTAGCTATCAAATGCTGACCTTGGATGTAGCTATCTAATTCTAACCTTAGATGTAGCTATCTAATTCTGACCTTAGATGTAACTATCTAATTCTGGCCTTGGATGTAGCTATCTAATTCTGACCTTGGATGTAGCTATCTAATGCTGACCTTGGATGTAGCTATCTAATTCTGACCTTAGATGTAGCTATCTAATTCTGACCTTAGATGTAGCTATCTAATTCTGACCTTGGATGTAGCTATCTAATTCTTGCCTTGGATGTAGCTTTCTAATTCTGACTTGGATGTAGCTATCTAATGATGACCTTGGATGTAGCTATCTAATTCTGACCTTAGATGTAGCTATCTAATTCTGACCTTGGATGTAGCTATCTAATTCTTGCCTTGGATGTAGCTTTCTAATTCTGACTTGGATGTAACTATCTAATGCTGACCTTGGATGTAGCTATCTAATTCTGACCTTGGATGTAGCTATCTAATTCTGACCTTAGATGTAGCTATCTAATTCTGACCTTAGATATAGCTATATAATTCTGACCTTGGATGTAGCTATCTAATGCTGACCTTGGATGTAGCTATCTAATTCTGACCTTGGATGTAGCTATCTAATTCTTGCGTCAAAACAAGTTAAAAATGACGCGGTTCCAAACAAAGCCAGAAAAATCATGTTGATTTCAGAAAGCCATGACTGAATGGCCGGCAATGAAATAGACAGGCCTAAATCACATTGCTGTTTGACACAACTACCTAAAATCCAAGCTCTTGTTAAATTGGTTCTAATTAAACAGCAAGGCCTGGGCAAGAACGTTACAGGTTCGTATTTCGGGATTCCGTGCCTTATGCACACATAAGTTCAAAGGCGCTGTAATTGTAAAGTTGTCGGTAAACAGTACAGAAACAAAGTATTCCTTTTAAAGAAATGATTGGCATGTGATATGAACTATCAGTATTATGAAATAACTTCATGTTATGCCGAAACTACAACATGCAATTTGCAATGTTTTGTTGTTTTCCGAATACACATATAACTTAACTTTACATTTATAGTAGGCGAGGCTAGAGAACTTCCCGATTAATCTTTTTTGCGTTGACCCTGAGGTCCACGCAGAAAATATATAAGCAAGGTTAAACCGGATGCTATGGGGGAAAATTCAGCCTGCGCATGAGCTAGCCTGGTTCCTGTGCGTAATGGGTAGCTCAGGGAACCAGGCTAGCCAACGTTTATCTGAATCGGGATCGGGATTCCGTGCCATATGCACACAAAAGTTCAAAGGCGCTGTAATTGTAAAGTTGTCGGTAAACAGTACAGAAACAAAGTATTCCTTTTAAAGAAATGATTGGCATGTGATATGAACTACATGTATCAGTATTATGAAATAAGTTCATGTTATGCCGAAACTACAACATGCAATTTGCAATGTTTTGTGGTATGATTGAATAATTATGTCACTATAAAATTAAAGTTTAAATCTCAAGAAAAATGCATCAAAATATGAAATTTTTAATTTACACAAAGCTGTCACTGCATAGTTAACAAAATAGTGCAAATCGTAATGTGTGCGCAAATAGTAGAATTCACCGAATGCCTGATACTATATATGCAAACTTCATTCATAGATAGATCATAATTATTTCAGAAGTATGAATCCTTTAAATTCTGAGATAAAAAGTCAGGGCTATACATACATGTATACGTAATACAACGAACAAATGTTGTGGTTAAAAGCAGAGGGCTAGAGTCTGTGGAATCACTGATAATCTTAAGGCTTTCACGTTTTCGTTGTAAACACATGCAAATGGTCCACATATTGTAGTCCTTTTTTAAAGGACAGCAACTTGTACATGTATATAATTAACGTATGAAAAAGTAATGAACGTGCTAAATAAGCTAGGGCTATGTCTAATTCATGTAAGAGAAATTCTTTTGTAACCGGATGATAATTCACAATAAACCTACACAAACGGAAAGTTTTTTGTGTTGAAACACCTAAGGCAATATTTCCATTTTTTATTTTTGAATAAACTGATGATTAAGTGACAGCATGCCACTATACACTCAGAACGAACTTCTAATTAAGTTTTTGTTGTTTTAAAACAACGTATAATCTGTCACATTTTGTCAGTATTCCGTGTAGCGATATGCATATATATGCATTAGATATGCAGCAGTTATTCCACAAACGTATTGCCAATATTTCCTTTATCAGAAAGTAACTAATTCTCTGATATTAATAACATTTTATTTAACTCAGGAAAATTTGGTTATTGCTTCCAAATGTATAAATTGTGATAACAATCGGTATTATATTCTTAAAAGCAGTTTTAAAGTATTCTTAAAATACTTGTGAGATCAAGTTTAAAAAAAAGTTTTTAAGGTGGTATGGGACACCTCCATATTGTGAGGTAATTCCAAACAAATCATGTGTAATTTCCTAACTTTTTTCTAACAGCGTAGCGCAATGGGATAGAGACATTTGAATCTGTAAGTCATGATTTCGATTCCCGCTGTGGCTCTTATTATGTTTACCTTTCAAAAAACTTTTAAAACATTATTATTGGTCAAATATTGTTAAACTTGAAAATTATAAACCGGTAAAGGTATTTTGATATAATGTATTTTTATCCACATTAATATCGACAGGTGTCCTATATCTATTTAATGCTGCCTTTAATAAATTTAAACCAAAAGACTAAACAAATTAATAAATTCAGTTATACCTCTGTAGATCTTCAAGTCTTTTTAAAGAAATGTATACAATTTTTACCTTCTAATGTGACATTGGACATTTTTTTTTCAAGTCTGTTTTACAAGAAAAAGTTTATTAACAGTCTACTTTGAAACGATTAAAATTGTAATTAAACAAATTAATCAAGATTTCAGCTATGTATTTCGTAAACCATTTAAAACCATAATTGTGTGTTTCCTGTATATACCTTTTTTCCCATTCTTATTTCACAAACAGCCTTAGGAAATCGACGATGTTGCATACGAAATGAGCGGAACCCAACGTCACAGAAGGTGACATATATTTTACAGTGAGAGCAAGAAGCGACAAAAGCAAAGGCACTGAGCTAGGAAGCAGTTCCGGGCATGACGAGAGGACTCTAACTCGAAGCTCTGTACCAAAGATATTTTTTAACCTCAATTTTAGTTCAGGGTTTTTACTTTTTATAATTTGATTTTTTTCTGCACGGATAAATTTACAGGAAAAGAAAGCGGGAGACAAAATAAGAGACAATGTGGAATTTATTGGGATTTACAATTGTGACAATATGTGTGTGTGCGCATCAAATTACAGCGCAAAGACAAGAAAAACTTACAGCCATGAATGGATATTTAAAAAACATTATTGCTAATGCACAAATAATGCAAGCTATGGTGCAGGCTGAATTGGGACAAAATATTCCAAACCCAAAACCGAATCCCGTGTACGACAACTTCCTGGAAGCCGGTGAGATGAGACTCCAAGTCTTGGAGGCCAGTACCGCGGCCTTAAAGACGGCCATTGGATCACCCAATAAAAACTGTGAAGTCAGTAAGTATAGAACAAAATACCCAATTCTGTGTGGGGTTTGTTAATGCACTGCTGCATGAATTACCTCGGCTGTTTGTCTCCAGTCTTGATGGCAACATCATAATGAACGTAAACCTGTCAACAACAACTATTTGTCCACATATTTTGAAGGTTGTTCTTAAACATATTGTTTTAAAACCACAGAACAAGCACACGGAAAGATAGAATCAACGATTTATTTTAAAGATTTTACTTCAAGATTGCATAGTATACTAGCAGCATTATTACATTTGATATAACATTTGATATAGTAAAGACGAAATAATGTAAAGATAGTGGTGGTATTATTTACAATTATACAATTATTTCATCTTTTAATGGAATGTTTTTCTTATGAATATTTTAACAAATATCGAAAAATAACGTCAAGTCTCTTTATTTCTCGAAATTTATTGAAAAGTACCATCGAGACATACCTCTCTACCCTCACAAAAGTGTTATAAATAAAGAGAAATTTAAAAGACTCTATATAAATATGCAGTGCATCTCGTGAACTCTATGCAATGCTTGCTGTATAGTAAATATAGTAATTGTGGCTGACCGAAATAGCGGTTCCGGGAGACCGAACGGCGCAGTGGTCACCGGACCGCGGTTGTTGACAAATGGCAGTGTCACGTAAACAGGACCGCTTAATTGTTTCCTTAAGTGAAGTTTGGTTCCCGTTGAACATAATGCCAATAAACAGAAATTAATGTTGTGTTTTAAAAGCGGCGTGGTCAGTCGCTAGAGACAGTTACGGCAGTCTAGGCCATCTTTGCCAAATGATGTAGGTTCATTACTGTTTATAAGACAAATTTGGTCCATGACTATTTTCTAGAGTCGTTAAGTGTAAAATTAATGAGATTATATATTTCAATTTTGTTTACCGACAAAAATCAATAAGGCCATAGCTAAAAACATTTTCGACAAACTTTAAGAATTCATATCCAAGAGTCTGAAGATGTTAAATTAACAAAGATCACAATGGTTACTATCTCTTACCAAGAAACAAATCAATAAGGTCATAGCTTTTGATGTTTGATTTAATCTTAGGCGTTGAATAAGATGATAAAAATAATGCACATGTATTAAAGTTGTCTGACATTTGAACACGTCGGAATTTTGTTCATTTCCTAACTGTATTAATTAATTAATTATGAATTCCCAGCACGGAGCGCCAGTCCAGCGTCGTGACTTATTTGACAATTCGTGTAAAGGATTGACATTCGATTAACAGTTTTAAGTTTTAATGATTTACTGGCTTGTCACGGTCCCTTGATGTACGGCGTTCAGGCAAAGCTACAATAGGTTTACAGTCTCTCTAAACGGTGAATACAAATGTAGACATTGTGTAATATGTTAATTCAACAAGGAGATTTATTAATGAAGTCACAAAACAACTGAAGGTCTGTCAGGTTATATAACGTTCTGTCCAAAAAAATTATAATATGTGTACATCAGAATTGTAAAGCATGCTCTATGTGCCTAAAAACACGCTAAAAATAACTATAACTAAAGTTAAGTTGTAGACAGAACAAATATTTTGTAAAAACGATGAAAACACCTTTTCTCAAACTGAAAACAAGCTCGACATTTATCTCATTACACTAAATCTTCGACTGTTTTTGTAGATATTAAACCATAATAAATGTTTAATAATGAACTTTAGATGACAATTTCCGCCATTTGTACCAGAATGTTACCAAGGATCTGTAACTGTCTGCAATAAAATTAATACCACAAGCAACAGTCATCCTCGGTAAAATCATGTTATAGAACATACATATATCACATTGGAGGATATAACTTTTTAATGAATAAAACATTTTCCCGTGTTTGTATTGCATCGTAACATACTGTTTTGATAAAAAGAACCAATCAGTATCCATTCTAGATACAACTCCTGTTATGTAACCGTATATATTATTTTTGTTAAATTAAAGAAAATGGTACCCCTACACACCTAAAAAAATATGATGCAACACATTTGCAAACCATAAATGGTTTAAGATTTACACTCTTCTTAGTATATGCTGTTCATATTACTGTCAAACTGACCAATATGTGTACCGTTTCAGCGCCCCCTCCGCCCCCAACCAATGTCATCGCCGAGTCAGCCACCATGGACAACGTTTCCTCCATTGTTGTCCGGTGGGACCCCCCGAATCCCGTGCCAGACAATCTCCAGTACAAGGTGTACTTCTCCGCCATTGACGAGAGCGGGTACCAGGCCGCGGGGGAGGTCGTTTTCAGGATCTGTGACTCTACCCAAACAAGCGCCTCCATTACGGACCTGTCCCCCCGCTCTCGATACCAAGTTAGGATAGGAACAGTTGCTGGTGTTGTGTCCGAGTCTTCCAGTACTCCGGAGCTTATTGAAACCCCTGATATCAGTGAGTCCATAGGCTGAGCTTTTAACTATGATATGATCTCCAAAATGCTTGTTGTTAGTCAATATATTAAACAGCTAAGAATTAAGACGTCAAAAAACAAAGTTTGATTAATGTAAAACGTGTTAGTGTTGAAAATCTAAAGATGCGTAACTGTACCTATGTATTTTAGTCCCATCCATGCCAACAAACGTAATAATGGAGGCCATCAGCCCTAACAGCGTCGCCTTAAAGTGGGCTCCTCCAGATATCGCCGGTGAGATCACTGAATACGTCATTTACTATATGGAGGATGGTAACCCACCCGTGATGACCGACGTCGTGTCCCCTCCCGGCCAATATCACACCGTCGAAGATCTGTCGGAGGGAACCCGCTATGTGATGGAAGTGGCTGCGAGATCCAACAATGGAGAGGGACCAAAGAGTGTTCCACAGGAAGTCCGCACCATTGACTTCAGTAAGTCGTACGCGGTTGAATTGCATGCATACATGTAGCTTTTACTTAAAACTCTATTAAAGGGTAATGATATTAAAGAAAATACCCAAAATATTTTCTGACGCTGTTTCATTTAAAAGATAATTGGTAATATATTTTCCATTTAAGAGGGCTCAATGGTCGGGGCCATTTGTAAACTGTATTGATCCTCTTTAAAAAAAATGAGCTCTATATAAAATTATAAAAAAATATCCAAATTTAATAGATAAAACAAATTAATTATTCCTTTGCTAAAATAGCCTATAGTTAAAGTTTCCATGTCATAACATTTTCGGTAGATTTGATTTATAATTTGTTGACTATCAAGCTTCCGTAAAACGACCTGGCCAATTTTGTCTTTTCTTTGCGCTGCTTACGAAACAATGCCATTCTAATGTTTTATTTTAGACCCACCACATCCATTAAACTTGAACTGCACTGCCGTCAACAAGACGACTGTCATTTTGACCTGGGAACCACCCGTTTTACTGGCCGGTGACGGCATAATTCGAGGATATAACATCAATTACACTGACTCCAGGTACAGAGAGTTCTATTTGTACAAGACAAAAGATGCTTCTATCGCCACAGCTGTTATAGACAACCTGGAGCCCGCTACTATGTACTACTTTCAAGCGTCTTCAAGAACCAGAAAAACGTTTGGAGGAGGCGGTGCTGTCGTCATGTGTCAGACCAAAGCAGACGGTAGTAGGATATTGCTTTCTGCTTTTCAAGTTTTCTTTAGCCATATACATGTATTTTGTTTCCGAGTAATTAAGTCAAATGTAAACAAACAGTATGTAGGATTTTTTTTAACAAACTTCTTTCTTTCTTTCGTTACAGCGCCTACAGCCCCTAGAAATGTCCAGCTGGAACTTTCCCGCATTGAGCCACCTCAGCTGACCATGAGATGGATACCTTCACTACATACATATGGCCCACTTAAAAACTACACTCTCCACTGGGGCGTCAAAAATGGAGCCCTTAGAAAAGAACTAATTGACCCAACCCGACTTAGATGGATCTCAGATTTCCTAGGTAACTTATCCAACTAACACAAAGTGTTATCAATATTATCAGTTCATCACTGTAACAATAAGTCGAAAATAATAAATATTCGATCTTATTAATTCTTTAGATGACGACACAGTCCATGAATTTAAATTATATGCTGTGAATGATGTTGGGTTTGGTGAGCCAGCCATTCAAACGTTTAAGACACCAAAGCGACGTAAGTGATATTTGTGGTGTGATCGTGGTATCATTGTTTATGAGATATATAATACATACAATCAGATTTACATTCTTATCATGAAATACTGATATTTTTACCACACAGAGACCATCGTTCCTCCAAATGTCACCGTTGATCGAGTAAAGGGAGACTATAACACAACCATGCTGCAGGTTAGATGGGACCCGCCTCTTCATCCGGTGCAAGGATACGACATTTTGTACAGGAAGTTTGAATGGGTGTACAGTGGTCGTTGGCACCTAAAGGAGATTAATGATCCAACAGCGCTAGCATCGGAGATCATCGTCAACAAACCCGAAAACTCCTTTATCGTCGTAGTCCAAGGAAAACCAGTCCGAGGTAGACCCCCGCATTTCCAACAACCGAACTTTGGTGGTCCCATGGGAAATAACAACATGGGGCAACCCTCAATGAACAGAGGTCAAGGAGGCCCGGGTCGTGGCATGAACCCTGGTCCGGGTGGAAACCAGATGAACCCTGGTCCGCGCGGAAATCAGATGATGGGAGGACAAAATCCGTTTAGAAATAACAATATGGAAATGCAAGGTAACCAGCCCCAAGGGCAGTCTCTGTCCGTGTCCTCCATGTCTAATCCCGGCATGCCTCAGCAACAGCAAATGCAGGGAGGTTTTGGAGGACAAAGGTTTAGGCCTTAGTTAAAGAAAGCTTTGGAGAGAGCCTGGAACTAGATTGAAATTCATTTGATTGTGATGAAGATCGATTTAACATCTTTGAGAGAAAATATAATTTATAAAAAAAATGTACAAGAACAATACATTTTCTATTGTTATAGGACAGACATAGTTTTGCATATATTTATTATTTCGAAGTAAAAATTGGTTTAGATATACAGAATTTAGATCAATGTATTTATATGTTCTTGCAACAAGAGATTCTCTTTGCATGACCTTATATAGCATTGCTTTAAATGGTATTGAAATCCGATTTTGGCTTTTTCAGGGTAATCCCTCTTTGCAAAGTAAACCCTTTGGAGATGTGAGTGATGCTCATATTCTCTCTATTTCTTCTACAAAATGACAACTCATTACACTGAGATGGTGTGCTCATCAACGTTCAAGCCTTTTAAAGGAACAGGTGGTAACCATTTTGGATTTTTTATGGAGTTTCCAAAATAATGAGACTTTTAACAATTTGCTGAAGACATTATTTAACGTTGTCTTGTGCCCATTACGTTTGAAAGGAATCGGAAACATTTTTCAACACTTCTCCTGTTGCATACCTGTGTACAATGTATATATCGTATGGTTTAGTCGAAATAGTAATAAAATGACTTATTTTTAGAAAATAAGGCTGACAAAATGTGTTTCTATATAGTAAGTTATATACTTAAGATGCATGTTCACGTTTGTAATACATAAAACACTGTGCCGGATAATTATGCCAGTGCCAAGGTAGTATTTTTGACGATATCCAAAAATACACATTCAATGTTTATATTTATATTCATACTGATGGCCATTTGTATAACAAATATGTGTATCGTCGCTGTAAAGCCATTATATATGCCCTCAGTCAGGGATATGAAACATACATGGAACAGCCATATTGACATGTTATTTCGATGGCTTCCGCGACTAAAGATATAGTACCAAAAAAAATGTTTGTGCTCATGGCGCATGAATTAGCAAAGTGTAATAATAGGACATTGAACGTCGGTGATTTCCATTGCAAACATAAGGGGAAATATACACTGAATGTAAATATTATTGTATCGAACTTGTCAAGTGAGATATTCACCTTTAAAGAAGAAATTGCTACAGGAAAATTATTTTTCCCATCGGAAAAATAAATTTCCCATAGGATATTTTGAATTTCCTTCCAGAATAAAAGAAATTCTCATTGGAATTTAAATTCCGATAGAATTTTAAAATCCGATAGAAAATCTTTATTTCCTTTGAGATAACTAGCTGCCTGAATCAAATTACTGTAAAAAATACTTTTCTTCCATGGAAATTTATTTCCAAAAGAATTTAAATAAAATATGTCCTATAGGAGAATCATTTCTCCTATGGGAATTATTGTTTTCATATAGGATATTATTTTTTGAAGATAATTATCTTTATAGTGAGACCCACTAAAAACAAAAGTGGTTATATACTCTCTATACAATGGTCTCTCATGGATTTTTATCAAACTTCATTTTAAGCGGATGCAAAACTGCCATCTTGGCACTGGCATAATTATCCGGCACAGTGTTATAAATGAATTCAACGATGGAAAATATTATAAATGAATATAAGGGTTTATATAAGCGTTGAGGAACATGATCAATGATTATTTTTTAGTTGTAATGTTTTCTATATATTACATTTGTACCGCATTTAGTATTTTCCGTATCAGGCGATTATTAAGGAATTTGCTCTGTATTTTCCATATTCATTTCATTTCATAACACAATTATATAAACAGTTACTCTCCTCTTCGTACACATAAAAAAAGTAAACTCGCATCAATAATTTTAGCTTTATGTTACCTATAGAAAAATGTAACAGATTAGACGGACCACTTGTATCCTGACTCTCAACTTCCAACTCTTAATTAAAGGTAACATAAATGTGGCGTAGTTTTAGTGAATAACAATAAAAGGATCTGATTATTTGCTTCATTTGTATTTCAAGATATGACTTTCACATAAATTACGCTGTATAAGTCAATCGCATAACAAAGACACAATAAATAAAAAAAGTATATTTTATGTATTATTTTATGTAACGAAGAATTTTGAGCCGGGTTGAAAATTGAGATCAAAGGTGTTGAATAAAGACCCTGGTCCGTTGAAAATTGACCCGCATCGTGGAATATTTATCACGAAACCGGTTCAAAATTCAACAGCAAATAAGCACAAGTTATTTAAATCATATATATAACTTTGATTGATTTAACCACTTTTTTCATGTTTATTCTTTATTTAATGCTTACATGTTTTAACATTCAGACGAAAAAATTAAATATTCCGATCAGTATATATAGAATTACAAGAACCTGTAAACATCTTGGTGGTATAGGTGCGTGATGATCCCGTCATCAGGTGGATCCTCCTTCCTCGGTTGTTTCGGCGCTGTCCACGACAACCCCCAGAGGTGCGCCGTCTGGGGTGATCAGCTCCCAGCCCGGGACCATCCAGCTATCCGCCTGTGTACCGATCTTACATTCACAAATGTCTCTCATTGTTTTCCCCTTCAAATATGATTTAACTATTTTATTCATAGTGAACTTTTTGCATATAGTTGCTGCTTTGTGTTATTCCTATACTTCTAAACTTATGTTTTTAATATGAATATCGGTATACATGGTTACACGATAAACTATTCAATTCAATGAAACCGGTTTTATTATATGCTGGATAGCTAGGTGTACAAAATAATAAATAAATATAAATTTACAATTCGTTTTATTGTTTACATCTTGGTTTACTCTCTTCCATTTACAGTAAATGGGAATTGTGATATTGTTCATAGCAAATTTTAATACAAAATTAACAATATAGCATATTGTGATTTTTTTCGTGCACCCACTCAGTATATTTAAACTATGATAATCTAAATTTTGTGTTTACATCCACCCAGTAAATAAAAATAAATTACGCTACCAATATTCTCTTCATAGAAGTTCCATAAGAGAAAATAAACAGCAATCATCTTTTTGTTTTTAAATTCATTTCCCCTAACACTTGTTACTGTAGTATTTTTAAAACGTTAGAGGTTTGAGACATGTTTTACAATCATGTACATTTTCATGCATACTCTTTCATGAACAATCCTGTAGTAACTAAATCTATCTTGAGAGTCGATATCTTTTCAATGTTGAAAGTGTGCTATTAGGATAGTACATCAGGATGTAACTGCATATGGTGAACATGATTGAAAGAAATCCTTATTTATGCTAGGCATAAACAATTCTGCTTAATCTAATCCAAATCAAGTAAGCTACCTAATTTTTGTACAGGATGACAATAACGTAATTTAAATAAAAACTGTTGACGACTTTTCATATAAAAATATAACAATTGTTCATTTATTATTTTGTAAGGGAAATACCCTGACTTCTAGAAATTAAGCACACTCAGGCACCTGACATATATTTCTCTAATAGTAAAAAAATATATAAATCCTTCACCTAATAATAATTAAATACACTGTATTATTTGGTATAGTGTATATATTTTCTATTACATAAAAAAATATAAAACGTCATGTGCCTGTGGATCGAATTAATTAAGCTATGTCTTTTTGCTTATAAAGTCACGTTAACGGCCAATATATTGGACATATTTATCAAAGATTTTGACAATTTTATTTTAATTAAGAGACAATCATTATATTCCGATAAAATTGGAAGATCAGGGTTGAAATCAGTTTTTGAAAAAATAGACATTATTTGTATTCTGTTTTATGTACACTTGAAAACAAATAACCTATTTTCTTTCAGATACAAAACATTCTGACAGTAAAGACTTATAATTAATATGTCCTTGGTGACCTTAATGTTCTCGTCCACGAGGGAATGAAAATCAGCTCTATGTCCCAAGAAACTGCTAACCCGACTCGTCCGTCACATTCAGAAGCAAAAGGTCATCTTCTTAGCTTTAGTTACATAGTTTTATAAATGGATACCAAGTTTTCAGTCTTAATATTAAGGAAGGAATCTTTTCTGGTTTTCGACTTGTCTAACGTAAATTTGATTAATTGTTCATTAAATCGAGATAAGAGGAAATGATAATAGTATATTAATTATCATACAACTTGGCATAGAAAAAGTATTCAATGTTTAGAATCTAATAAGGACTATATTTTTGGCGTAATATTGGCGTAGGAAAATATATCACATACTTCGCAATTCAGAATTGCTGCAGATTAATGAATCTGTTTTAGCATTTTAAAACAATAACATTAATGTTGGATTTTATTTACAAATGTGAACTTATGATATGATACTTGGGTTTCAGAATATGTTTTTAAAATATGATTTACCTATCAAATTACATTTTTATATTAAGCTTTTTAAAGCGCCCATTCTATACATTGATTTTAGTGAAAAAATCACTAAAATCAGTTTTTCTCTCCTATAAAATGGTCAATACATTAGCTTTTTTGTCAATTTATATCTTTCTATAAATTCTTCATAAAAAATTGAAATCAGAAATATTTTATTATTGGAAGCATACAAAAATTATCAAAATGTCTTCAAATTTTAAGAAAATTAGAGGAAATGCAGACTAAGCAATATCAGTTTTAGTATAAATATTTATTCCAATTTAGTAGTATAAGCTGATAGACATTCAGATATTTACGGAAGCGTATTAGTGCCACATATACACTTCACATTTTTTTATTTTCTACACTTTAAAGTGTAAATTTTACACTTTAAAGTGTAAATTTTACACTTTAATCTGTAAATATTACACTTTAATCTGTAAAATTCACACTTTAATCTGTAAATTTTACACTTTAATTTGTAAATTTTACACTTATAAGTGTAAAATTTACACTTGAATCTGTAAATTTTACACTTTAAAGTTTAAAATTCACACTTTAAAGTGTAAAATTCACACTTTAATCTGTAAATTTTACACTTTAAAGTGTAAATTTTACACTTAAATCTGTAAAATTCACACTTTAATCTGTAAACTTTACACTTTAATCTGTTAAATTCACACTTTAATCTGTAAATTATACACTTTAAACTGTAAATTTTACACTTTAAAGTGTAAAATTTACACTTTAATCCGTAAATTTTACACTTTTATCTCTAAAATTCACACTTTAAAGTGTAAAATTTACATTTTAATCTGTAAATTTTACACTTTAAAGTGTAAAATATACACTTTAATCTGTAAATTTTACACTTAAAAGTGTTAAATTTAAACACTATCCTGTAAAATTGGCTCATATATACACATACATTGGAGAGTATTTATCATTTTCGATGGTTTGATCGAAGCATTATGGACTGAAATATTTTAATTAGTAAATATTTCAAACTTTGTTTTAAATACAGTGACATCATTACACAGTGATATTTAAAAAAAACCGTGGATTTTTCAAATAGATATAATTGGTTTTATGCCTCGGCTTTTTTCCACACTTTTTTATGAGGATTTTACAATAAAAATAACAAATAGTGTTGAATTACTTATCATTCAAAGAACATACATTATGTATCATTCTGTCTAAACCTCGATTTAAGTACGTTCAGTACTTTGAGTTGTGTACGTATTACAAAAAATTGATTAAATAAAATTGTACTGTATATCAATGAATAAAATTGATGCTTTAAACGAGTAAAAGTCTTGTATACATTTAGCAGACTCGAAGACTGTGTATTTGCATAAAAGTGAACAAAAAGTCAAAACCCCAAAACATTGTTACAGTTAATTCTACATTTTTATGTTGAGGCCACCATATAATTATGTGGTGGCCGGCTGACCGTCAGATAAATTAATGGTGATCGCTAGTTTTTAGTCCATTAAATTATCACTTTTTTTTAGGTCTTGTGAAAATTTTAATCTGATTGAAAGAGACGAGGGAAACGGCTTGCATTATAAAAAGCATTTTTTGGCCATGTGACATTGATACATTTTGTCTAAGAGAACTTAATTATAACTTTCAGTTTTTGAAATATTGAATACTGTTAATGAGAACTCATTTCTCGATTGCAATGTTTATTATTAAAGCAAGATCAAAGAAATGTCGGACATTTAATTAAAACAGCCATGTGGTGTTGACAGTATTTTACAGATTAATGTGTGATTTTTACAGATATATGTGTAAAATTCACAGATTAAATTGTGAATTTTACAGATTAAAGTGTGAATTTTACAGATTAAAGCGTTAATTTTACAGATTAAAGTGTTAAATTAACAGATTAAAGTGTGAATTTTACAGATTAAAGTGTGAATTTTACAGATTAAAGTGTGAATTTTACAGATTAAAGTGTTAAATTTACAGATTAAAGTGTGAATTTTACAGATTAAAGTTTGAATTTTACACTTTAAAGTGTGAACTTTACAGATTAAAGTGTGAAGTTTACACTTTAAAGTGTGAATTTTACAGATAAATGTGTGAATTTTACAGAATAAAGTGTAAAATTTACAGATTAAATGATGAATTTTACACTTCAAAGTGTGAATTTTACAGATTAATGTGTGAATTTTACAGATTAAAGTGTGAATTTTACACTTTAAAGTGTGAATTTTGCAGATTAAAGTGTGAATTGTACAGATTAAAGTGTAAAATTTACAGATTAAAGTGTGAATTTTTCACTTTAAAGTGTGAATTTTACAGATTAAAGTGTTAAATTTTACATATTAAAGTGTGAATTTTACAAATTAAAATGTAAAATTTACAGATTAAAGTGTGAATTCTACACTTTAAAGTGTAAATTTTACACTTTTAAGTGTGAATTTTACACTTTAAAGTGTGAATTTTACAGATTAAAGTGTGAATTTTACAGATTAAAGTGTGAATTTTACACTTTAAAGTGTAAATTTTACAGATTTAAGTGTGAATTTTACAGATTAAAGTGTGAATTCTACACTTTTACACATTTAAAGTTTGAATTTTACAGATTTAAGTGTGAATTTTACAAGTTTAAGTATGAATTTTACACTTAAAAGTGTGAATTTTACAGATTAAAGTGTGAATTTTACAGATTAAAGTGTGAATTTTACAGATTAAAGTGTGAATTTTACACTTTAAAGTGTAAATTTTACAGATTAAAGTGTGAATTTTACAGATTAAAGTGTGAATTCTACACTTTAAAGTATGAGTTTTACACATTTAAAGTTTGAATTTTACAGATTAAAGTGTGAATTTTACAAGTTAAATGTAAATTTTATAGATTAAAGTGTGAATTTTACAGATTAAAGTGTAAATTTTACATATTAAAGTGTAAAATTTACATATTAAAGTGTAAAATTTACATATTAAAGTGTGAATTTTACACTTTAAAGTGTGAATTTTACAGATTAAAGTGTGAATTGTACAGATTAATGTGTGAATTTTACAGCTTAAAGTGTGAATTTTACACTTTAAAGTGTGAATTTTGCAGATTAAAGTGTGAATTTTACAGATTAAAGTTTGATTTTTACAGATTAAAGTGTGAATTTTACAGATTAAAGTGTAAAATTTAAAGATTTAAGTGTGAATTGTACAGATTAAAGTGTGAATTTTACAGATTAAAGTGTGAATTTTACAGATTAAAGTGTAAATTTTACAGATTAAAGTGTAATATTTACAGATTGAAGTGTGAATTTTACACTTTAAAGTGTGAATTTTACACTTTAAAGTGTGAATTTTACAGATTAAAGTGCGAATTTTACAGATTAAAGTGTGAATTTTACAGATTAAAGTGTGAATTTTACACTTTAAAGTGTAAATTTTACAGATTAAAGTGTGAATTTTACAGATTAAAGTGTGAATTCTACACTTTAAAGTATGAGTTTTACACATTTAAAGTTTGAATTTTACAGATTAAAGTGTGAATTTTATAGATTAAAGTGTGAATTTTACAGATTAAAGTGTAAATTTTACATAT
Organism: Magallana angulata; assembly: GCF_025612915.1. Taxonomy (NCBI): domain Eukaryota; kingdom Metazoa; phylum Mollusca; class Bivalvia; order Ostreida; family Ostreidae; genus Magallana; species Magallana angulata. The sequence goes on from NC_069117.1 coordinate 57,222,428, forward strand.
TAGAGTGTAAAATTTACATATTAAAGTGTGAATTTTACACTTTAAAGTGTGAATTTTACAGATTAAAGTGTGAATTGTACAGATTAATGTGTGAATTTTACAGCTTAAAATGTGAATTTTACACTTTAAAGTGTGAATTTTGCAGATTAAAATGTGAATTTTACAGATTAAAGTTTGATTTTTACAGATTAAAGTGTGAATTTTACAGATTAAAGTGTAAAATTTAAAGATTAAAGTGTGAATTTTTCACTTTAAAGTGTGAATTTTACAGTTTAAAGTGTAAATTTTACAAACTAAAGTGTGAATTGTACAGATTAAAGTGTGAATTTTACAGATTAAAGTGTGAAATTTACAGATTAAAGTGTAAATTTTACAGTTTAAAGTGTGAATTTTACAGATTAAAGTATAAATTTTACAGATTAAAGTGTAAAATTTACACTTTAAAGTGTAGAAAATAAAAAAATGTTAAGTGTGTATGTGGCACTAATACGCTTCCGTAGATATTCTATCATTTCATTGAAGAATAGAATTTTCAAATCTTAAACAAATTTCTACAGGACTACTAAGAGCTACACTTATTTTTATCATGCTTTACGTTGAGGAAAAAGGTCGTGACCTTGACATGACCTTTCTGCGAAAACAAAAAGGTCAAATTTGATTAAACTGATAGAATCATTTGATAATATGATCCGTTTGACTGTGTCAAAATTTCATGAATTTCTTATAATAAGAAGTATGTTTGATGACGAGAAGACTCCTTCCTTAAACGATTGTTATACCAAATCAACCTTAACAAATCATAAAATAATCATATGTATCTGACAGTATGAATGAATTAAAATTTTAAAACTAAAACTATATATGTACATTTTAACCACGAGGCGCAAAATACAGTTGATTTAAAATCAAAAGAACACTACCCAGACATTGAAAGCCATGTATATGTATGTGCTTGTGACAATAGTGTTTCTTTATACTGTTTCAAAATTCAATTCTGACTTTTTCACAATAATCCTGTTTTCAATAAACACTTTGAAAGTGTGGGTGATTGTACATTTTACCGTACTTTTTCTACAAAATGACAACAGACAGTCTGATTAAGCCGTGGTCATGTAATTGTATATCAAGGTTCACGCCTTATAAAATAAACGATTGTCAGGTATTATGGTTACACAGGAGTTTCCAAAGCTAGAGACTTCCAACAAGTTTCCATCCAATGACATCATTTAAATGTTACTTTGTAAAGTGTATGTAAGGAATCTCGAGTATAGATATTCTTTCACCTGGTTGTTCTTTATGAAATATAAAAAAAATATGTGTCGTTTGGGTTTAAAAAGAATATGTGATAAAGAAAATTGTATGTGTTTTAAATATTTATTTGTACATAGAGCGGTACTGAAATACATTGGACCAAATAAATTTTAATGCCATTAGTAAGATGGCATCTCCCACACGTCTAAGGCAAAGTAACCTTAAATTCATATTAGTTGCATGACCAATGGTGTTTTGGTATTCATAACTTAAGCTGCGGTCTGTCAACCTGAATTTTCTCACTGAATTTTTCAACAAATCTACAGTCTCAATTAAGGACAAGAAGTTAATTTCAGAAAATTAAAAATATATACTCCACGTTTGGAAAGTCTTGAATGTTTATTCAAATCATATCATACTTTAAATTTTAACTTTTTTGATTTCTGTGTGATATTATTCATGAATAAGATAATAATTTGTATTGGATTTGACCGAAGGATTTTAAAATAGGTAAAATATCAGCAAAATTTGAAACAGGAACAACGATAGCAGTAATATTCATAAACTTTTGAGCAGTTGTCTTTTATATGACATATATGATGATTTTGGAAATTGGACCTCAGACAGGAGGAAAAATGTCAATTTGGCATATGTATAGTTGTCAGAACTGCAGGATCTCATCGTCAACTTTGAAAACCACAGAAGATGGGTGGATAAGGTGTGTAAAATGCTTATACACGGTCGGACAAGTTACTGAAAAATTAAAATATCAATAAATCTGATATTTTTTTTTAAAACAATCATTTAAAACAATATACATTTTACATATCATTGATATTTAACCTATAAACATTTTCAATACTTGGAATATGTTGACTCAAACAGGCGTATAAGTATTAAAGCCTGCAAATAATATCATTCTTTAGAACTTCAAGGCATTTTCTTTTATAGAGTTGGTCTGTGCTCCATATTTTTCACATAGTCTAAATAAGGTCCATTGGAAAAAAACCGATTTCAATCAACAAAAACGTGGAGAGATGACCCACTATACACTAAAAATATCATTTTGTATCCCAACAATAGAACGTTTTGAAAAAAAATAATATAAGTCAGTAAATTCGTGGTCAAAGTCACACATAATATTCAAACAGCCTTTGTTGTGTTTGAAATGGCTCAGTGGTTAGAGTACCTGACATAAGCTAACCTAGGGTTTTTATGTTATGGGTTCGATACCGCTAAATTTCTGGCAATATTTTTTTTGGGTCTTTTGTTGAATATATTAAAAACTGAATATAGTTAGAAATTGTGTTTTGCAAACTTGTATAAAAATATAATTTATTTGAATCGATTTAATTGGGAAAAAATAAATTCAAAATTGTATTTCAATACTTAACCGAATGAGCATTTGCGCCATCTTGTTCCCCCATTTTCTTTCTACCAGAGAGCTACTCGTCTATTAAAAGTTTTCATAGAGATTTCATTCATTTTCGTCTCGTGTTTGAATTTATTTGATTCATGATGAAACTCTAATTGAATAGTATTAAAATCCAAACTAGTCTTTGCCTTTTAAATAAATCAATCAAAACACGTAATGATGACTTATATTCCAAAATGGCACATACACTATGCGAGTTTCAATTTCAAAAATGATATTAAAGTTTAAAAGACACAATGAACCGAACAATAAACAAATATTATATATAAAATGTTATATTATAACATAAACAGTAATTAAATTTAGAGTACTTGCTCTAAGACAACGGCGATTCATAATTTTGGCATTGAATTAAAGATATAACAAAAAGAATGCGATGGTTTCATCAATCGTCTTTGATAATACAATTGAGTTTTTAATTTGTTAGATAGCTGCTCCATTAAAAAAGTCTGTAATATTCTGTACATGGTATTTATATAACACTTTCTTTAGCGTCAACAAATTCGTAAGGCTTAATGGACGGTTTTTCATCTTCGTCGTCGGAAAAAGATTTCACCGGTGGTTTGTAAAAGTACTGAGCACAGAAATAAAACAAAACACTCAGGAACTTAGTGAGACACCACCAGATAAACATTTTAACGCCCATGTCTGTCTTCTTGTACACCCAACAACTTCCGGTTTCTCCGCACACTTCCTGCCACACTTGGCATGCGCTATCGATGATAGATCCAAGAATTAATGGACCAGGAGTTGTTCCTGAAATAAAAAAACCGAAGTGTAATTGATTACTTCTATTGGACAATATCGTATGCATGCATAGTTTTTAAAATATAGTTTCTTTGTATTATTTTCACATCGACAAAAAAACCGGAATTGTTTTAATTGTTCCAAATAAATCAAAAATCCCACTTCAGTTAAAGAAAACAAGACGTGAATGGAACAAGAGGCCCATGGGCCACATCGCTCACCTGAGGAACAATAGGTATGATAAAATCAGCTTAATGGAGTCATAATACAAACTATCTGGACAATGTACAATAATACATGTAGATCCTGTATAAATAAAATCCATTTTCCCCTGGATATTCTTATGTTTATAATCATTAGTCCCTTTTCTAACAAGATGATTTTATAGTCTTATCATATGTTGAGTATTGCAGTTCTCAAAATGATCCTTAACAATAGTTTATATATTAGATATAAACGTACATCAAACTATGAACCTTCTCGGGAGGCCAAAGAATTGTCCTGGGGCCAAAGTCTTAACAATTATAAAGAAACATCTGGCTGATTAGTTTCTGAGAAGATTTTTAAAGATTTACCCTATATATTCCTTTGTTAAATTTTGACCCCCCCATTGTGGCCCCACCCTACCCCTGGGGATCATGATTTTCACAACCATGAAGCTACACTACCTGAGGATGCTTTCACACACGTTTCAGCTTTCCTGGCTGATTAGTTTCTGAGAAGAAGATTTTTAAAGATTTACTCTGTTTATTCCTATCTAAAACATCGACCTCCCATTGTGGCCCAAACCTACCCCCAGGGTTATGATTTTCACAAATTTGAATCTACACTACCTGAGGATGCTTCCACACAAGTTTCAGCTTTCCTGGCTAATTAGTTTCTGAGAAGAAGATTTTTAAAGATTTACTCTATTTAATCATATGTTAAACTTCGACCCCCATTGTGGCCCCATTCTACCCCCAGGGGTTATTATTTTCACAACTTTGAATCAACACTACCTGAGGATGCTTCCAAAGAAGTTTCAGCATTGCCGGCTGATTAGTTTCTGAGAAGAAGATTTTTAAAGATTTACTCTATATATTCCTATGTTTAACTTCGATCCCCCATTGTGGCCCCACCCTTCCCCCGGGGGTCATGATTTTCACAACTATGAATTTACACTACCTGAGGATGCATCCACAAAAGTGTCAGCTTTCCTGGCTGATTAGTTTCTAAGAAGAAGATTTTTAAAGATTTACTCTATATATTCCTATTTTAAACTTCGATCCCCCATTGTGGCCCCACCCTACCCCCGGGGGCCATGATTTTCACAACTATGAATCTACACTACCTGAGGATGCTTTCACACAAGTTTCAGCTTTCCTGGCTGATTAGTTTCTGAGAAGAAGATTTTTAAAGATTTACTCTATATATTCCTATGTTAAACTTCGATCCCCCATTGTGGCCTCACCGTACCCCGGGGGTCATGATTTTCACAACTTTGAATCTACACTACCTGAGGATCCTTCCACACAAGTGTCAGCTTTCCTGGCCGATTAGTTTCTGAGAAGAAGATTTTTAAAGATTTATTCTATATATTCCTATGTAAAACTTCGATCCTTCATTGTGGCCCAACCCTACCTCCGGGGATCATAATTTTCACAAATTTGTATCTACATTACCTGATGATGCTTTCACACAAGTTTCAGCTTTCCTGGCTGATTAGTTTCTGAGGAGAAGATTTTTAAAGATTTACTCTATATATTCATTTGTTAAACTTCGACCCCCCATTGTGGCCCCACCCTCAGGTGAGCTAAAAAGGTTAAGTTTACAATACAATAAGTTGTTAAAGTTGGTGTCTGGAAGAACAGACTTTGAAAATTTTCTTAATGAATATTGACAAATATTTTACTTTTTTAAGCTTTAGTTTTTAAGATCTGTGTACAAACATAGAATTGTGAGCAAATCGCTGTATCTTGCTTATAATTCGAAGCTTAACACTCAAATATGGTTAGTAAATAGAAATTGTAAACAATTAAACACAAGAAACATGCACTACATGTATAACAAATAAAGAACACAATTTATTTTTTCGAAATGAATCATATATATATACATGTATATACCTACATATTTCCGTCAGCGATATCAAACTCTATTTAAACTGAATAAACTCGAAAATATGCCGAGCATCTCAACAAAACCTTTTGCATTAATCTACATGTACCATTACGCAAAAGATAATGCCGAATTACCGATAGAATGAATTGTATTTCAGTACCCGTCCCCTACATCCGATTTTGCTTAATTTGCGCAGGTAAACAGTTAACTGTTTGATTTACCGAAGTCTCTGTTTGATTTGATACGTAAAAATCACGAAATACAGACGATAGTTTCCAGGTTACAAAGCATAATGAGAACGAAACGAAAATCAGAACAAGCTAACACCAACGTCATGTGTGAAAACTGTCAACGCATTGAAATATTTAGCCTCAATTTACTTCACAAAATCGGCACCAATATATTTTGTATGTTTCAAAATTTCCCTTCATACGCGAACTGTTGCAAAACAAGCAAATTCATCATAGTCAGATCGACCCTTTTTCGTATAATGTCATGGCTGCTTTAAACAAAGAACCTCGTTTTAGAAGTATGGAATCATTTTACCGGATGCCGAACCCGAAGCTATTAAACTGATTGAAACACGCATTTCCTTTATTATTATTTTCGTAATAACTCAGATTTGAAACAAAATTTCCACTTAATTTTTGCAATTTATATTTTCCTTCCCATAAGGATAATTTATGCTAAACTATGTTGAATTTGCCTCGGTAGTTCTTGAGAAGAAGATTTTTAAAAATGCACCCCCCTTTTTCTACAGTTTCAAGGTTTTCTCCGCTTTGAATACAGATCAAACTTTTATTTCTGCAATTTATATTCGCCCTCCCATAAGGATGATTTGTGCCAAATTTGGTTGAAATTGGATAAGCGGTTTTAGAGAAGAAGTTCAAAATGTAAAAAGTTTACAGACGGACAGACGGACAGACGGACGGACAGACGGACGACGGACAAAATGTGATCAGAATAGCTCACTTGAGCTTTCAGCTCAGGTGAGCTAAAAACGTCTCAAAATCCCGAATTTGCAGGAATGTTTTTATTACTGAAACAGGGAATAGTTCCAGTTTAGCGTAGTTATTCCTCAGATAGGTAACTACATGTCTGCCCAAAAAATGACGTTGTTTCAACCGAAATGTACACAAATTGCGTTGTCTTACCTTAGCAAAGAAAATCTTGTTGATTTCAAAGAGCCATGGCTGAGTGGCCAGCAATGAAAAAGACAGGCCTACATTACATTGCTGTTTGACACAACTACCTAAAGTCCAAGCTCTTGTTTTAATTTAAGACATTTGTTTTGAAAGTTTCTGGTATATTGAAAGATGATGAATTTATTTAGTTTTCTGAAGATAGCCTTCTAGAATATAAATGCATGTGACTGTGTGTATATTGTATGGCATGGTATAGTAATGGTGTCTTTATTTTCGTTTTATTTTTTGTTAGAGCCTTTTACCATATGTTGGCACACGCTTGGTGAATAAAGCTGAGAAAATATTGTATGCTTTTATGGTTCACTTCGATGTTCTTCTAACAGCGTAACCTGTGTCTTAATATGTGCCCTAGTTACTGCAGAGCAGGCGTAAGAGAGGCATGACGGAATCCTTCATCAGAATTACACTTTTGATGGTGTGACTTTTACGGACGAAAGTCGATTTCAATTTTACAGATGAACCCAGAAAAAGTGGGCAAAATATGGACACTTTCTGTAAAGAAAATGGTGCCGAAGTTCTCACCAGCTGTTACGGTGTGGGATGAAATAAGCAAGTTGGGTTTAACTCCACTTGTTTGTGTGAGCAGAAATATATCCACAATAAAAAACTGTGAAATTTTAGTAATGGTTTGCAATTGTCTAATGTGACAAATGATCTAACATACGTTTTGAAACAACGCTAGACCGCACACCTTAATCTGTTCCCTTGAATACACAGAATCACATGGCCGAAATGAAATGGCCTGCCGCTTCCCCGGATTTAAATCCGACAGAAAATGTTCAACAGATCATGTAAAATCGTGTGGAAAAAATTCAGCCAGCAAATATCACACACTAGAAAGTTACAATCGTGAAAACGTGGATGGGTTTAGATCAGAACCATATAGACTCGTTGATATGCAACGGCGCATCGCGACACGGGGGTCTGGCTGATTATTAACTTATGCATTTTGAACTTACTAGTTCTATATTCATTCATTTGTTTCAAAGTGATGACATTGTTGCAGATTAAAGAATGAAACGACTTAAATTGAAATCTGGATTTGCTTTGCACATTACTATAACTTTGCGAGTACCTAAGAGTCTGAGAAAGAGCCACTGCACCCCGATTGCAAGAGTTTTCTGTTTAGGTGCCACGCATCTGAAAAACATTCAAATAGGATGAATCGCAGGGTAACATTTTATCTATTGATCAGTGATAAAAAAAAGAAAAAACATCTTAAGTACAATAAAAAATAATTATATATCAAAATGGGCATAATTATGTATTTGTTGTACAAGAAACAGAAATTAAATATTTAACAGGTTGGGACCAATCGCCCAAATGGGATATAATAGCCCGTTTGGGATATAATAGCAGAAATGGGATATGAATTTAAAGTGCAAAAAATAAAAAAATTTGATTTTGAAATTTTTGATAGAAATCCAGATTAGAACAGAAGAAATGTAACAACTTTTTGTAAACAACTTTTTCTGTAACCGTACTATTATCGAGATTGAACCCTCAGTATATCCAAAACTTCTTGGGGATCAATCTTACAAACTATAGACACATAGAAAAACTTCTTGACCAAAAGTTGCTGCATTTGATACACATTAATGCGGATTTATATAAAAATACCAAATCAATTTTTTTTATCATTTGCACTTTAAATTTATACCCCATTTGGGCTATTATATCCCAAAAGGGCTATCATTATACCCCATTTGTGCGATTGGTCCCAACCTGTTTAAACGATCGAAAATCGCTACATGTACTCAGAGAGAAAGCTTGCAAATGATATTATCAGATTTACTTGCTTTTACTATGTGTTATATGTCTAATATGTTCAACAATGCAGTTAAATTGAAGTATAATTTACATTGTAAGTTGCAGTGTTTTCGATTTTACCTTAAAGTCGCTGTTTGTGTCGGTGAGACGGTGGTAAACGTCATCAGCATGCCTATAAATAGCAACGGAACAACGACCCAGATCAGCTTGCAGTCGCCGGGACAGATTCCCTGGAAGGCGTTTGGCATGGCTGTAGCGTTCGTTTGATTGGATATTACGGTAGATGACGTCACTGAAATGGTTGTAGTTTCTGCTGCTTCTCTCGTCTTGTTCTCCATCATCGCTGCATACATAAAGCTGTTTTGAATACAGGTACAGTCCATATAAGCCTGAAAAAAACCCAGTTGTTTTTTGATTCGAAACAAATATGTACAAATGATTTTTTAGATATAAACACAAACGGTGCTGATGAGTACCTTAAATTTACCCATAGGGCCGTCCATCCACTTGTAATTAAGTCTACATCCTGCATGACAAGGGGAAAAGTAGACCTGTCCGTCCATACCACACACTGGTTCATAGAAAATGGATGAACAATGGCACGCGGCATTGCAGGAACCTGTTAAGTTACTCTCGACATCTCCAAATTCTCTAAAACAAATCCTACCCCTTATTCCCATGACTCTATTTTTCACTTTACATGCATATAAAATATCAAAAGTTGTACGATATTGAGTAGAAATACTGACCCTTTGGTAATATATTCTGAGGTTACACCAGCCATTTGCATTTTGGGGCATTGGATAAAGAATAAACACCCAAAGATTAAAGCAATGATAGCCACAGTAAGGTCCATTCTTATGATCCCCCTCACTTTCAATTTGAGCTTCTTTACCAACAATCCTCCCAACAGCATTCCTCCTCCAGCGCCTGGAACTGTCACAATTCCTAGAAGATATTTTGTTCAAAGTATGTTATTATTTTACTTATGATTAACAAATAATCATTTTCAGTTATATTACCAAGGTCAGCAAAGAGTCATGTATATCAAACTAACCCATCAGAAGTCCAGCAAAAGGAGCTGGTAAATTGAATTTTTCCTGGAAAAACTTGGCTCCAAAGGCAGCTATTCCACTGACGATCATCCCCTCTGTACAAGTTGCCTGGGCAAGGAACAGGAAAGTTGGGTTCATTATCTGTTATATAGGAAATACTTGTCACAGTTCTTCTTATTCCAAAATTTAGAAAAACAAGCGAAAATTGAATTAACTAACAATCTTAAAATAAATGTCTATCGGTGATAGTTTAAACAGACCGAATTTCGAATATATTTGCAAGTGCATTAAGAGAACGCGTGTTTAAGAGGTGCTAGAATCTAAGCAAAAGAGTGATCTGGAGGGTGGTACCAAAAAAAATGAACGTGCCTTAAAATGAAACGGAGACTCATCTTAATTTAAATAAAATCGCTCCAGCCATTTCAAAAGCATTAGCTTACGCACAATACTAATATTTTTAATGTGTTCAAAGGAGCAAAAGATAACAAAAGTTAGCCCCCGTACCAGCGCCACCAACATCCGTGGGAAATCCCTCCATCCGGGTCTCTGTGTAGGGTCTTCATCTTCGGTCTTCGCCGAAACGTACGCCTCTTCCTCCCGCTCTTCCAAAAGCTTCCTGCTTCCTGTTTATTATAATACCAAACCATCCGTCAGAATTCACAAGAATCACGAATTCTTGTCTAGTGCATATCATATCAAGATGCCTATTATTAATACCAGGAAGTCGTTTAGGAAATCCAAGAACAGGAACAGTTATCAGCATCATTACGGAACCCACGATGAGGAAGTTGATCCACCACGCCCCAACCCAGCGAGGGTCAATCGGTGTCAAGTTTAGACTGTCAATTAAATACTTTCAATTGTTATAAAAAAATTTGGCGACCTTATAATATTTTTATAGCAATGTGGATACTAAGTAGCTTTGGTCATATTGAAATAAAAAAAAACACCTACTCTTCGGGATTTACTTTATCAAAATCTGTGTAAATAGACAATGTCTGAGCACCAAGCATGTATCCCGCCGCCACGCCCACAGAGGCCGCTGCATATATGAGTCCTGAATACACAAAACAAAAATACCAACATCTGTAGGAAAAACATCACATGTATTTTTGAACTTAAAGATGTTGCAATTAAGTTCCATCATAAAGTTCAATGATCCTTTACATCTAGTATTATCTACCTAAGTAAAAGGAAGTGTTCTTGGCTTTCGTGTTGTTGTCGATGTAGGTTGTGCCCAGAGTAAACATGGGGGTGGATCCGGCGCCGTGGAGGGCGTTGGCCAGCATGAACACATATAGGTAGTTCTGAACATTGGATTCAGTGTTGGTCTCTAAACACGGCGTACTTGTGGCGTTCGCGTAACAAACGTTCTCGAAATCATCAGCATCTAAATTTATAGTAAATGCATTTAGGAATCGCTTTCATACCCATTGTTAGAAAGCCTAGCCAACTCGTTGAGGGTTTCCCTCGTTTTCAAAAATAACATGACCCTTTAGTTTGGAGTAATACAAAGTGTAATGAAAACATGCATTCTGAGATAGGAGTAAGTTTCACTACCGCTCACTTACAATAGGCAAACTTTTCGTTTGGTTTTATAATTTTAGGCCAAATCCACACGGGGGTCTTCACACTTTTGTGAGAGAAATGAATGCTGACAGTAGAACTATTGTTTATCCATGATCCCCCAATAACAAAAAATCCGCTTTCTAATCAGTGGATTAAAAAACAATTATACTCTGTCCCGAGTTTTTGCTTCCACCACTTTTGCTTGATATTTCAATAATAGTAAATACCTTTGTGCTCAAACTACGTTCATCCACTAATATGAAAAATGTCCAGATTATCTGTTTAGAAACGCCCCCTCTACCACTTCAGGTTTCAATACACATCCAAAAATTGAAAGTCTACGGAGATTTTGCATTGGATCAGCCATTAAAAAGCCCGGATGATAATGTTGAAAAATTGCGCGATGTATTCCGAGTGTATTCCGAATGGAGAAAAGATGTAAACATTTCCCATTACAAATCTCCGTACGAAAATTGTTTTCGTTCCTGTAAAATTTTATGAGTGAAAAGGGATAATTGTTCAATGAAGATATCTTGGATATATTCCCTTTCATCGATTTCAATTGTATTTCTTTCACAGGTATGTGTATTTTTATTAAAAATCATCAAAAATTGATGGAAGCAATAACTTGCGACAGACTATAGTAGTTATGAAACTACTTATTTTTCAGTTTGTTCACCGTCAGTAAGCGTCATGAGTTTGCGACGATTACAAGTTATTTGTCTTACTTTGAACTCAAAGAAGAAAACATTACACTTCTTATAAGCAGATTTCGAGTTCGATTGGATTTAAGAAACGTTTCCCAAATGAGTTGACTATATTATAGTTAAAATGATTTATATTGGGTCAATGAAACTGACTGGTTACCTCCTGACACGCTGTATAATCCTGTGAAGAAGTGGGGTAATGAAAATATGAAGGAGCCGATTCCGAGCGTGATGATACCGAGCCCGATCAACCGAGGCTTGTGTCTCTCTCCGCCATAGAAACTGATGAACAACACTAAGAAGAAGGCGATGAAGTCGTTAGAACTAACGATGAGACCGGACTTAGAGCTGGGAAGCTCGAATCTCTTCTCCAGCGTGGAAATGATGGCGTTGATGACGCCATTGACGAGGTATCCCTGGAACAAGCTGAACACACAGGTGAAGAATACGTACCACCGGATGGAGTTGAAGACCTGGAGGCAGCTAGAGAGAAACAGGAAAACATAGGTGAAGGAAACGTAACCATTGGAGCGAATAAAGACCTGAACTAGTGAGAAACGAAAAAATATAGGTGAAGAATGAGTACCATCGGTGAGAGTTAAAATCGAATGTTTGGATTGTTTTATATATACAAAAGAGTAAAATATGCTTGACATGTATTAGGCCTACATTGTTACTATTGATCTGTGTTGTATATTGATCTTAGTTATTGAACAATAAGATCGAGATTCGCTGCGATTATTACGAAAGTCTAACTGGGCGAAATTAAGAGAACCATCGGAAATTGAAACATTGTCACATATTTTTACTTAATTATATCTTTTATTCATTGTACTAAAGCAAAACATGGTTTTAAGTTTAGCAGTTAGCATATTCGTTAAACGCTTTATATAATGTAACCAAAACTATAACGCAACCAGATGTTTTTTAAAGCGTTACCTCTGATGCATCAAAGAATTGTAAGTACTGAAAGCTGGACCAGTTACTAATGTTTGAAACTTATTTATTGGACCAGAATGACAAATTTTTCAATTTTAAATTTATAATTATATAATAGTGGTTATACTATATACGTGCTGAGTTGGACAATGAAACGACATATTGAATGACTATTATTAACTGAATAATAAGATAAAATGAAAATATTGATGTAAATATTACAAATAACTTAGATTTACACAAAGCATTAGCCAATCTTTTTGATAATAATGAAAGTAAAGTTGTTGATGAGCTACTTATTCAATTGAATGCTAGGCTTGTTGATGATTCGATGGTGAACACTTACTCTGGTGTAAATTTCCCCCAGCCATATCGGAGGTGTTTCCTTTCCCATTCCTCGTCCTCAACTTCACCCTCGTCTTCTGAGTCGGGATCGGGATACTGAGTTCCAACAGTCTGCCAGCTGTTACCATTGTCCAGGTTCAGAAAGCTTGATCCCCATATGTGACTTTTCTCATCCTGACTTCCGTAGAGATCTGTCAAGTTGTTCATTTCTATATATGAAAACTGGAAGTAATATTCAGCGTTTTACAAATAAGGAGTTCCAGAAAAATGGTTAGTTTAAGTCATTTGAACAAGATAATGCAAAATAAAAACTGTCTATAAGAATTTACACTGAGGTGATTCCGTCTCGCCTTTTTTTAGGGGGGGGGGGGTTAAGTTTTTTTCCTATCATTAAAATCAATTAAATAATTATTATCAAAGAACAAACTTTGATTATCCAAAATGTACGTCATTTTCTTAACAGATATTCTCAACTGAAATCAAATTTTAAAACGTGTAACAGCTTTACAACTTTTATCAATAGTTGTGAAGTTTTAAAATGCAAATTTTTAGAATTTATATTAATTAATTGATACAAAACAAAAATTAGGAAGTATTACAAATATTGTTACTTGCATATATTTTTACGATTTCGTGATTTAATTCCTTCTTTTCTGCTTAAAATATAATATTTCCATGTATTACCATTAAATCCGAAAGTAAATTTAACTGTTTCTACCCCTTGATGAGCAAGAATGTCCTTTTGCAAATATTTTAACTTCATGTTGAAAAACAAAGTCTTTAAAACCTTTTTTTTTTTTTTTTTTTTTTTTTTACAGAAAATAGCTGTTGTGTCAAATGTTAATAGCGTTTTTTTAAAAAGTTTTTCTTTATGTAATGATTATGTAAACTGTTGCGTTACATGAATATATTACAAAGCAAGTATAAACAGCATCGTAAAATCTTGGTACGGTCGGAGATCAAAACATTTAACTATACAGTCAAATGCACGCTACTTTGTATCTCACACATTACCATTAACATTAGGTCTATTCCATTTCTATCGATTATTATTGTACATTTTCAATTCATTGTATCTAAGACAAGAAGTGATTCGAGAAGAGGTAAAACTTAAATATAGAAAAAAGTTGCAAAAATTAAACAAATAAATATATATATATATAAACGTGCGAAAAGACGACATATATCAAATATTATTACACAAAAGTCTGATTTTATAAATATACAGAATGATACTTAATATTATCAAAGAATTGTAGAGTGGTATTCATAGTTAGATAACCGAATTACATAACGTTTGTCTCTTGACTTTATTTAAAGTATCGAGTTGTGTTGCTGATTAACATGTATCATTGTTTAAATATTGACTTTCTTGTCCTTTCATTGAATTGTCTAACAAATAAGCAGCAATAGCACCTAACACTGAATTATTCGTAATTCGAACTTAGTTTCGTTAAGTTACCATTTGAAATACTGTAACCTATAAAATGAGGTTCAAGAAAAAAATTTCTTAATTTGGTCTTTGTAATAGCATGAAATTGATTAGAATTGAATAATTTCATGTCCTATTAGTGGATTGCATCATGCACAAGAGTTAACTTGGATTTGTATGTAGCTACAAAATGAATGTTTGTTACTGTTTTATTTGCTAATGTGTAAATATTTGCGAAAAAGTCGGATTGACAACATTAAGGACTGTTTTTAACAATTATTATTTTTTACTTAGACTAAGGGTAAACAGGGATTTCATCAATATTTGCTGAATACTAATTTTCGTGAATTTCGTTTTTAAGTTGATCCACAAAATTACATGTTCATTGAAGTGAAATTTCTATTAATTAACATTTTGTTTTTATAGGGTCATTGGCTACGAATTTACTTATTCTTGAAACTGTGATTTTTTCACTTTATCCTCGAAAATTGATACCCTCGAATATTAATGACACAGTATACTTCAAATGTTTCATGTGAATAAAAAATGTTATGCATGGCACCTTATCTATACTGTACATAAATATGTTCCTCAATAGTAAAATGGTTGCCTGAAATATGAAGTCAGGGAGCTGTTGATACTTTAATATTTTGACGTTGACGTATTTTCTTTTCAAATAGACATAAAATTTACTTAAAGAAATAATAATATCAATTTTTAGATTTTATTTTAAAACCCTCAAGGACTTTTACAATTTTCAATTTATGAAAATTGAATTTGATAATGTTTTTTTTATTTTCCTTAAAATACGAGATATTGATTTTATCATGCTTAACAAAGATATTTTTAATATTCAGCCAAATAATTATTGTCAGAGCCCCGGTTGGAAACAAAATACAGGGGTCACAATTCTTTTTCACGTAGACGAAGCCCGTACCACTAAATGCAGACACCTCGGTACAACTAGATACTAGTATTGTGTTTGTCAACATATTATGAGACAATAACAGCCAACTGTCGAGTGACCATGATAATATCAATCAAATCTCTAGAGGACATTATCAATGATAGAGACACGAGGTCACCGGGGCACCTTAACCCAAGTCTCTGAGACAACTGACATCTTAGAACAGTATGGTATAGCGAACAGTTCTGTTGATTCCCGAAAATCCTTTGTAATTTTATTCTAACATAAAGGCCTAATCAACAAGTCATTAACGAATTAACGATTAATCAAGAACAAGGGAATAGCTGTATAAAGGATATAATTACTTATAAGTTTTAATCTGATTTTGCTCGTTTGTTAAAATCTGCATACTAACTGGTCAATGAAAAGAGACATTTGATTGGCTCAATCAATACACAATCCTGTTTTTCTATTTGCAAGTAACATTAAAATACCTCAGTAGTTTCTAGATTGTTCATAGCGTGTTATTTTGAATATTAACAGTGCACAAGAAGAGTGAGTTCTATATTTCGCTTGTTACTAGACAACATTTAGGTTATGATTAGAAATGCATTACCAAAGGTTTGAAAAAAATGTTTTCCTCAAACCATAATCATATTTCTTTTAATGTAAATAAAGAATCTTATATTGATCAAACAACAACTACCGGTAATACATGTCGCATATTTATCATTGTTCTAATGCATTTCTTTGCATCCTAAAAATGAAGAGGCCAGTGAAAAAGGCAGAATGAAAGCTTAAACATTCTTTTATCGCAACCACTAGTCGCCTCAGATTTTCTTGATTTCGCTTGTGTACAAAACCTAAATTTAATTAAACATACTCGTTGTGTAAAACACAACATCGGAGTCAGAAGTTCACTTAACTTTATTTTTAGACAAGGTCAAAACTAGGGGCTTAAAACCAGCTGATTTACTTTGTGTCCCCTCGGACATTGAGAGGTCTATCTTCATTGATAAAAAGAAATGAAAACTATTAAAAGTTGTCTGGTCTTTCAAATTTAAGAAACTTTCAAAGAATTGTTCATTAAACCTGGGTGAAACTTGATGTGGTAGATAAGCGGTTTTGTAGATTGTATCTCATCTGTTCATTGGAGTACTACTTTATCAATTTTAAATCATGTTTAAATATTGACATTCTCGCCCTTTCATTAGATTGTCTGAAGAGTTAGCAATCATGTCATTTGACCAATATGATATCATTCAATTGTTTTTTATTTGAACTTAGTATGTTTTGGTACCTTTGTGGTTGAACGAAAAATGATAGTTTAAACTATTAAATGCAAACACAACTTGAATTTATGATTTTTTTATAGCACTAAACTTTGACCCGTGCTAGCACAAGTTGACATTGCAAATGATATCGGACATTTACGAAATGGATACATCGACACACCGTATTGTTGACATTTACATAACCAAGCATTAAGCCTACAAAAACGCTATTAATTTCACTACGCTCTGCTTAGTTAGAATAATCCACCTGTGTCTCGGGACAGGCCTTCGCCACAATTAAAATGCCTCCTATATACCCGTAAAGTAGCAAAAATTACAGAATCGCTCCGAAACGACACTTTTTCACCTACGTTTTTACTCGCTTTAAATTTTCACACCATGTTGACATTCGGAACTCTTGGGATTTTTCATTTTAAATGCACTGAGTTACAGTTATCTCCCCTATTTTCTTTGATTAACAGAATATATAGCAAATTTTCGATGAAAATTAGCACGTATTTGTATTATCGTTTCTGAGTTTATCCATGCAAATGTGATATAAAATTTTAAGAGTTTCCCGTGATTAAGCATGAATGTAATGCACATGCGCAATATTGTAAAACCCAAAAAATCCAAATGATTTCCGGATTTTATTTTTTAGGAATTTTCGTTAATTAGAGAAGTTTGATTGAAAAAAAAATAAAAACAAATGGTAATCTTCAAGTACCAATGATGTTTAAAATATATAAAACAAAAGGCATCACTCTACGAATCATCGGTATTAAAGCCCGAAAATTCGAGTCAATTATTATTTCAATATAATAGTATAGATTGGAGCTATATAATTTCTGGTATCGCATAATGCAAATTATTTTTCTTGCATCGTGCGAATGCTTTCTCCTTTTCAATAAAAGATGATCAATAAATATATGGTATGGCGAATCAAAAATCTTTTTCTAAAAAAATTGATATCCTGAATGATAGATAATGTTTTATAACTGACGTGTTGTTGTTAAGCTAAGTAAGGAAGGAATTTAGATCGCAGTCAACAAAAGTCACAACTTTGGAATTCGTCTTTTGAAGAAATCAAAAATTAAAATATATAATTAAAATGAAAAATCAAGGTAATAAATTGTTTTTGCACAATGACCACAGAATGTCATAAAAGGGCCACAAAAAGAATCTAATTTGTTTTAGACAAACACAGGACTTTAACGTGTGCACGCAAAGGTTGATCGAGTAAGATGAACAGAATAATAGATGTAAAAGAAGATAACTGTATATCACTTTAGTAAAGCAAGTGACACTATTCCAGCACAGACCAAAACAGTACAGTAACTGTGTTTGTGAAGTGAGCAATGTGGCTCACGAGCCTCTTGTTTCATCACATTTGTCATTCAAATTTAATCATTGACCCGTCTGCTGTCCGTGACGACAAGTTATCTACTAGGTTTATCAAACAGCAAACAGTCCAGCTCATTACGTTACTATGCTTACCGCCCTGATACAGCGGTATCGTTGTCATTTATTGAGAAATAAAGTTTAAAATCGATTAAGATTCATATTTTTTTTCTTAAATTTTCTTAAAGACATGAAGTTTAACGTTGTTGGTTTGTTAAAATATATAAAGATAACCATTAGTGAATGAACCTGAGAATCACGTCCCAAATCCCAGAAAAGGGAACCTACATTTTCACTTATTAGTCCCCTACCGGTTTTCACCGGAGGGGACTATAGCTTTCCTCTGCGTCCGTCAGTCCGTCCGTCTGTCTGTCCCACTTCAGTTTTGCACACTTTTTTCTTTATGCGTTTGAGTAAAAATATGAAATTTGCTGAACAGCTTCAAAATGTCAAACTACAGATCAAGTTTACACTTTTGTATCGTCTGGTTGACATATTTTCAAGAAAATTAATTTTTTATACTCCAATTTGTTAATGTTCGGGTTCGATATTCAGCATAACAGTGCATTCTTTCCACAATTTCCACAAACCGGTGGGGGACGTGTATTGCTTATGCAATACTCTCAGAATGCTTGTTATAATAATGTATACTCAGAAAAGCCCCGATCTTTTTATTTCGAGATGTTTGCATTAATATATTTTTAAAAAGGTTGACAACTAGTGTAGCTAACTCTGAGAATTTCTTGTCAAGACGGTAGGGGCCTTCGCTTTTTTCCGTCTACAAAATTTAAAATTGGAATTGTTTTTCAACTATTTCGCCTTGATGATTAAACCATGGTGTTTTCTATTGTGTCCTGTAAGTTTTTTCTCTGATAATTAAGCTATTTTGTCAACTTTTTGAGATTGCGGTATCAAACAATTGGACTAAATGCTAAATTGATATATCAGATTTAAAATCGTGTCAAAACATTATATTAATATTTAATTTGTTTTGTCGTTTTGTTCTACTTTTTAACAGTATATATGCCGTGTATGATGAATTTCACCATGTGAAAAGTGAACTTTCTTTCAAAATGATAATGTCAATTATTTAGTAATCAGTTAATAAAATATCTTACTTCATGCAGATTTCATATACTAGAATGTTTTGATTAGTTTGACATTTTTTTTAATTGCTAATAAGTTTCTATATGAGTATTTTGATAAACGTTTAAAGCTACAAACAGGTAGCATTGTCTTGACTGATAATTGTCTTTATCTTTACACTTACCGACAGTGCAAATACAGTGCAAGTAAAAAAAAGGTCAACGTTTGGTTGCTGCAAGTCACCTATAGAATAGATAATATTTGGGGAGCACGAAAAGGGGACTTACCTCCGTGTACGTTAGCTCGTCGGATACCAAATGACAATATTAGGGTGAAGGTAAGACAAGCATTCAAAACCTTGATAACAGGAATCCATATATCTTAAAGTTTTCAGATAAAAGGCAGGTGAATTGAATGCTAGGTCTGCATAACACTGATGGGTCACAGTTTGGTCAAATTTCGAGACAGATGTCCTCTAGGTCCAAGAGCACGGTGATACAGGTCTACTGATAAGATGCGGATATTTCTTGTTTGGCCGAAATGCTTTAAAAAACTCACAATCTTTCAGCGAATTTACCAGGTACATGTACCTTTTAAATAAAATCAAATATAGACTTCTATAGGGAGAGAGAGATTTATGTTTTGGAGTTGTACGTGAACTTCATTAACAAAAAAATGGAAGTCGAGAAACAATGAATAGAACACATTTTCAAAACAGTGTTAGGAATGAGTTTGCTCTATATAAGAAAAAAGTAAATTTCTATCAGTTTAAACAATAGATTGGGTTATGTTTATAGCTATAGAAAAAAAACCCGGAGGCAAGTTCTATCAGTTTTACCATGGATTGTTTTAGCTCCAGAAAGAAGTCAATTTCTATCTGCTTTGGCGATCACGATCTTCATTAACAAGGATTGCACTTCTTACCCTTTCTGCCGTGATTATGTAACCATTTTTGTCCAATTTGCCTCATGTTTACGCGTTATTACTCATGAACCTATCAAGATTAATGCTGATTATAATATTTAAAATTATTTAAATACAAACAATTTTTATTCAATATAATGGTGCTTGGACAGGTAAATTTGTTTTGGTAAGTCTATTCCTTAGATAAACCGTCTGATATCCTTGAGTTCAATCGATGGTTGTACCCTGTAGTCTCTTAAAATATTGCTATTAGATCAGCATGCATGCAATCCGTCGGCGTACTTCTTCAACCCGAGACCCCTCCCATGAACAGTTTTCTCCTTTGAACTCAAACCACGGTGCTAAGTACGTAATATGTTACTTTTTAAGGATTAAAGGATATTTTTTAGTACAATGAGGTGATCAAATACAGTCAGGGTGATCAAATGCAATTAAGCCCGATTAAGCCCGGTCGAATTTGATCACCTCATTTCTTATAGATGTATTTTTTATATTTTTAGCAATTGTACGATTAAATAGTAAAATAGTCATTGATGAAATGTATTGAACTATACATTACAAAAGCTATTCGTAGTGTATCACAGACAAAGACACTGGAAAAGTAAATATTCATATATATTCTCTATGTATATTTTTAATAATATGAACATAGTACAGTTTGTGTAACTATCTAATCTGGAGTCTAGTTTCATCCAGATAATAGAGACTATAATCATGATATTTTCTGAACGCAATAAAACTGAAATGCTTTAGTTAATGAATTTAGAGTCTTTAAAAGGTTTTTTTTTTCCCCGTTCTTGGGTTGAGTTCTGTTCTTTAGGCTCCACATCCTGTGCTGTCAGCTGTAATTTCAGTGATGGACATTGAGAGTTTATTTTCTTTTTACATCAATAAAAACTTCAAATTATGTCCAAAAATATAAATGATTCGTGTTCTCCCTTTAAGTACCGATTACTTGGCGCAGAATACGTAACGACCAGAACCAATTGCTAATTCCCAAATACTTCCGGTAGGTTACATCATTGGCCGTTATACAAAATGGAGTCGATATCTTACCATTACCTTATTTCTTTTTTTTGTTTTTTTTTGGTTTTTTTTTTTTTTTTTACAAATAATGTTAAGTAAATAATTACCATTTCTTTAACAAAATGACTCTTGACAAAGAAGATAAACAGACTCGATGTGTTTATAAATTACATTATTAACAGATGAAAGCAAACCTTTAACTGAAACGTATACCAATGTTATGATCTCTTTTTTTAGCAACTTTATCTAAGTGACTAATCATTTTTTTTTTATAAAAATGTAATATATAAATAATATAAAAATATTATATTCTAGAGCGAGATCGTAGTTTGGCTAATCATCTAAGCACGATTTTCATCTCTATACATGATAGATACGGAAAACAAGAGCAACATAATGTACTGGATACTGTTTTAGAATCCATAAAAACAAGAAAACTGCCTTATACAGCAAATCATTATACATCGGCGTTTACCATCAAATATACAGCAAATCATTATACATCGGCGTCTACCATCAAATATCGTAGTCCCTGCTGCTTACAGCCATTTTCTTGCAAATTGCAACAAAATTCAAAGAATGAGGAAAAGGTCTATTAAAGCCCAAACTCAACTTCAAAGAAAATAGAAGATTTATTAGTAATAAAGAATGCCACTGAATCAGCTTATGCATGTGTCTGGGAAAATAATTCGTAAGAAGATCACGCTTGTCTGTGGACCCGGTCCCATCCGCCCTCGTTCAATAAAATTGCACATCTGATGAGCCATAAAGTTTACAATTATTACAGACTGGAAAAAGAAACTACAGTCTTGCATCTTTTAAGTTCTGTAAAAAGTAAGTATCTTTACGTATATGAATCCTCATTGGTCAGATACTAGTACATTGGCCATACCCCAGGAAGACGCTAACAGGTCAGGCTTGGGGTTTCATGGCCATGGAATTTGAATAAATGATCAAGTTTCCATATGTATGTCAGGACCACAGTGACAGCTAGCTGATATTCTCGCTAAAACTTCCCTGGGTTTTGAACGATTAAACGGTTGACTTTAACAATATACATCATATATTATATTTGAAATATACCAAATATATTAATCAACAACAAACTTTTTCAGAGTGTCAATTAAAGTAAAGTCATTTAAAGTCATGTGCATTGTTTTATGTTTGGGGTGGTCCAAAGTTCGAACCCAACTATTAGTATTAGTATTAGGAATCAGAAGGTCAAAACAAAAATACTAGAAACGATTTGCTATCAATGAATATTAGTAACCTATCCAATTGAATATGATTGTAGAAAATAAAGACCCAAAGGTAAATTTATACAGACCTTTTAAAAAGACACAATTACACACACATATCACGTAAACTTTGTTATGTAACTTGCAAAGTAGCCAAATTGTGATACGTTTTTTAAAGAATCGATATTATCTAATTCTTTTGGTGATGAAGCATACTAGTTGTGGATGACGATTGCAAGTAACTTTTCTCGAACTGGGTCTCTGCTTGTGGGATTGTGGTTAATGTAACGACGTAAACTATCCAAAGTCTTGTCAGACTGTATTCAAATTTAATAAAATAGCTTTAGTTGATATGATACTGCATTATTATACATACTACGTATGCAGAATGAAAAAGCCCACGAAATTATTTTCATGGTTTGTTATCAAAACTGGAAAGAAACGATGTTCTGTGGTTTCTGTTGTTTGATTATTTCTGGATGTGTTTTGTTATTTTATTTACTTAAGGGTTTTCTTCCTCATTGCACTGTCTTTTCTTGAGGTATTGGTCTATGTTTTGACATATTACAGTTTGTGCTAATTCTTCCATAGAATCAACGAATCATTTGCCACTTGGAAGGTCCTTTCGTTCGATTTGCATGTGTAAGTGTATTTCGCGATGATTCAGTAGAACCTTATGTTCCTAGCGTATTAAACGGAAATAGCATCGAAAGGTTTCCCCGCCACAGAGAACGGGCAGTCAAGCACCTGTAAGTTAGAGGAAGATTTCGATGTCAAGGTCGATTCCATCTTTGCCGTTAGCGTTGACGCTTTCTTGAAGTCTGATGTGACCTTGAAGTTCTTTTTGGAGAACGCTGATGCCGAGGCTGGGATTTGTGGAGTGATCATGTGACGCAGCTTCACAATGTTCAGAATTCGTCTCCTCTCTTTTAGCCTGGCTTTGATTTCAGACTCGTCCGATTTTCTTTGATATCTCTGTTTGTATTTCATATGATAGCAGTAGAAATTGAAGGCAAGAAAGGTTAAAAAAGACACGGCGATGGCAACATGAGGCACCCACAGCAAAGTCGCAGCTGTAGGCTTGGATTCCAGGACTGCCGTAACGTTTGATGTCATTTCTTTGTGGCTCTGTAATTACAAGAAAAAAATCAGTAATGTGATAGCCTCTTGTTGAATATTGTATATGAAATGCGGCTTTCATCTTATTTTTTTTAGAATCCTATCTAATTCTATTTTCCCTGCAAAGTCAAGTGGTAGTGCTTTGTGTAAGCGAGTCAATGTGACCTTTGAAAATGTGATAATTTGATAAGCGTTTGATAACATGAAGCCTCATGAAAACAATGAAAGAAAGCCATGTTAAAAACCGGTATCTATCATCGGGGCGGATGTCTTCCATAAAACGTCAACCAACAGAAAGAAGGACCAGGACATCATTCCGAGGCTGATTAAAATAAGTTAAGGTGGCTCTATACACCCACAGTTTATTTCAATTTTCAATAGAAGACCACAAAACATATACTTATCAAATATAAAAATGACGATAGGGATACTATAGGTATTTTTAAAGAATTTTTTCATGTTTTTTCGTGTTTTTGTAAAATATTTGTTAAAAAGACAGCTATCCACAAATTGAGAGAAATTATTTTGTCATATGATGGATATTTCCTTCGGACACATAAAAAAAAAATAACACTTCTTAACATTCAAAAATGTTATTATTGCAATTTTTTTTAGTATTTCCCCAAAACATAATTTTTCATATTTTCTTACTCTATTGACAAATCATCTGAAAAAGTTGCTTGATGTTATAAGAAAAAATATTTTAATAAATGTGACAGAAAAAATTGAATGAAAACCATTGCAAATAAACACAAAAAATATTTTAAATTTTATTTGGTATGAAAGTTCCTCAGGTAAGGGTTATCGTTCCTAAGTCCCAAGGCCCAAACACCTTGGGGACTTTTCATTTCTGAGTTGAAGAAAATTTCCTTAATATAATGTTGGAATGATAAATACATACATATTTCATTATAGACTTTGCCCTGTATAAGTGAATATATTCGCTTTAATGCAAAACTAAGTCAAATATATAAAGGGGAACATTGGCTAATAGGATTTATGTATCCCAATCCGAGAGAAATTCAAAGCAACCCTTTCATTCCCGTTAGGTGTCGATATTAATGTGCATTAAAATGTATGTTATAATTGAAATATTTTCACCGGTTTAGAATTTTCTTTCACGGTATTCACCCAAAAAATACGTTTTAGAAATTTTTGGAAAGTTAAAAAAATTATTGTTCTCAACGGGAATCGAACTCATGACCTACTGGTTATTAGTGAACCCACTAACCCACTGCGCTATGGCGTAACATATCAATGACTGTAAAGAAACTCTTTGAAAATTTATACTTGATTTTATTGTTTATTTCGATAAATAATACTACACAACGTGAAGGTGTCACATACCACATTACTGGTAAGTAATGAATTTTCCAATTATCAAATTTAATCTATTAATTTAGCAAATTTTCAAAAGAGCGGTTTCCATACAATTCGCCTTAGTTTAAATCAGCCAGTACCGGAAATGCATGTTTCCAGATTTACTTTTTTGCGTACTGCGTCATCAAAAAGTGGTGTATAGAGCCACCTTAAGGAATATTTATTTTTTGGGGGGATGTATATTAAACACAAACCAAAAAATCCCTTTTTTACATCACTGGCATTAAGACTACTCCAAACTTCAAAACACATTTCAGAATCAAAATTTATTATTTTATTCAAACAAAATTGCACATATAAATGCATGTACTCGGTTAAGGAAGGAGTCTTTTCTAGTTTTCGACTTGTCAGAGGTAAATTCAATTAAATGTTCATAAAATCAAAATGAAAGAAAATTTAAATATCATTTTTTTTTCTTTTTTACTATAATACATCATGGCATAGAAATGGTAATTAAAGTTTTTTTTTTAGTTTTCCATAATTCATTTAAATTTTCAACAGCAAAACAATATCAAATATAGCTTAAACAATAGTATTACACAAGATATAACGTATATTATACAATCTTTTCCACTTTGACAAGGGAATTACATACATAGTCCAATCCGTTGAACCCCTTGTCTTCCAACTGGATGACTGCACCCCCAGAATGTGGAATAAAAATGATGAGTGTAAAAAGTTACATATATTTACTTAAGGAAGGGTCCTTTTTCTAGTTTTCGAATTTCAAACCTAAATTTGATTAATTGTTCATTAAATCAAGATGAAAGGAAATTAAAATAGTATATTTTTATTCCTTTTTTATTATCATACAACTTGGCACAGAAAAAGTAATCAATGTTGAGAATCTAACAAGGACTATATTTTTGGCGTAATATTAACGTAGGAAAATACCGGTATCACATGTTTCGCAATTCAGAATTGCTGCAGATTAATGAGTCTGTTTTAGCATTTTAAAAACAATAACATTAATGATGGATTTTTGTTTTACTAATGTGAACCAATGATATGATACTTGGGTTTTAGAAGTTTTTGAAATATGATTTGCTTACCAAATTATATTTTTATAAGCTTTTTAAAGCGTCCTTCTATACATTGATTTTTGTGAAAAAATCACAAAAATCAGTTTTTCTCTCTTATTAAATGGTCAATATATTAGCTTTTCTGTCAATTAACATCTTTATATAAAGTCTTCATTATACATTTAAATCAGAAATATTTCATTATTGGAAGCATAAAAAATAATCAAAATTTCTTCAAAATTTAAGACAATTAGAGGAGTTGCGGGCCAGGCAATATCAATCCAATTTAGTAGTATAAGCTGATAAACATTCTGATATTTTATCATATCGTTGAAGGATAGAATCTTCAAATCTTATACAAATGTCTATAGAACTACAAAGAGCTACAATTATATTTGTCATCCTTTACGTTGAGGAGAAAGGTAGTGACCTTGACCTGACTTTAATGCAGAAACAAAAAGGTCAAATTTGATTAAACTGAAAAAATCATTTGGTAATATGATCCATTTGACTGTGTCAAAATTTCATGAATTTCTTATCATAAGAAGTATGTTTGATAACGAGAAGACTCCTTCCTTAAAATAAAGTACATATCATCAGTACATGTAATACTTGCAGCTTTTTATGAACACAATTTTCCACACTTAAATTATTTTTCACAAAATATTTAAAATTTTCTTTTGACATTTTTTCTTGATTCATTCTACAAGACATTTTGTATTTATAAATTGAAAAGCAGATAAATGACAAAATATTATTCAACCTTCTAGTTTTGACATTATTTTCATAATGGAACCCCAATACTTATATCTTCCATGATAATCCAAAATTAAAAAAATTTCCCACCTCTTGCCATATGTGTTTTACTAATTTACAACTAAATAAAAGATGTTCACAGTCTTCGACCGTTTGACAACATTCACATTCGGCTGATACATGTTTGATCCTCTTACTAACACTTAGGTACACTGTTCAATGGCTTCTTATTGAATTCAGCAACTTTCTTATCATACATGCATTTTATTTTTTGATTATAGATATTTTTCCTAATAATTCCACCCGATATACCAAACAATTTGTTCCATCTGTTTTCATATACAGATCTCTTAAATTTTATATTCACAAAAATAGAATAATAAAAGTTATTCTTTAAACATTCTGTATTTCTACTAAGGCCATCTTTAAAGATAAACCTAGCATTTTGTTGTATATTAATGTATTTTGCATATGAACATTCAAATCTATCTATGTAATTCTTAAAACACGTACTAAGCATAATATACTCACAAAAATATTATTTTTCTTTTTCATGATGCTGGAAAAATAATTTATGTCATACGAATTTTCATCTGCATCAAAAATATTAAAGTTAATTAAAATTTTTAATCTTACAAGGACTATATTTTTTTGGCGGAACATTGACTTTTAAAAATATCACACGTTCCTGCAATTCAGTATTGCTGTAGATTCATTCGTTTGGTTAGCATTTTTTAAACAACAACATTAATATTGGATTTTTTAAATTAATATGAACTAATGATATGATACGTCAAATTTACAATTTGTTTTTAAAATATGATTCTATAATTAAGAGAATTTATAATAGTATTACCTTTTTTGAGCGCCCATTCATTAAAAAGATTTGTGTGAGAATACAATGTATCACTGAAATCGGATTTTCTCACTTACTTCATAGTCAATATATTAGCTTTTTGGTTAATTTAATCTTATTTAAATTCATCATATGTAAAATCAGAAATATTTTAATATTGCAAGCACAGAAAAATAATCAAAATATCTCCACAATTTAAGAAATTTAAAGGAAATGCGGGTTAAGGAATCAATTTAAGCTTAAATACATGTATTTATTTAAATTTAGAAGTATAAGCTGATAGACATTCTGATATTCTACTTCATTTAAGAATATAAACTTCATAACTTAAACAAATGACTACATGACTGCAGGTCATTACATCTATTTTTATCATCTTTTAAAATGACAAAAAAAAAAAAGGAAGTGACCTTAACCTGACCTTGATGCGAAAACAATTTGTTTGACTGTGTAAAAATTTCATGAATTTCTCATTATAAGAAGTATGCCTGATAACGAGAAGACTCCTTCCTTAAAACCGTAATACAATCATATCAAGTTAAAATTTATTTTAAAAAAGTGTCTTAACCGTCTTCCTATGAAAAGGATAAATACAGGATTGAAATGTTTACAATCTTGCAATGACCTTTGTGGTTGGTGGCAAATGCACGGTGTGAAAAAGTTCATGTCTTTGAAGATATTGAAAATAATAAGATGCTGAAGATATGTACTAAAATCAAATATTTTATTAGGTGAAAAAAGTGACAAACTATAATAATGAGCTACATGTTTGGTGATTTGCAAAATATGTGTGCTTATTATAACTGTAACCTTTCCATATCCTAACTTTAAAATTATTAATCATATGTGTACCGTACGTGTTTACTTACCTTTTATCAGTAAACAGAATACATGTATACACTACCTTAGCATTGATGTTATCATGTTCGGAAGCACTTGGCTTGTTATTGTTGTCCAACTCATTGAATTATCTCGTTCTTATGAATATGTACCCTATCCCGATTGGCTCCATCCCACTTTTGTAAAGAAACAATTATGTTATTACATCTAAATACAACAATGCATGTTTTCATAACATGATATTTGTTTTTATACCTCCAGAAACTATATGCATTGCTTTCTAATTGATGGTTTAGAATTATAAAAATTCATGAAAACGAGAAAAGTCAAAGTGTTGGCCCAATTTAAGTAGGAGTATGTGATATTGGCCGTTCGTTTCCGACGATGAAAAATGAACCACTACCCTAAACGTGAAAAATTGACACCGTTAAATTAAACTAATTGTCAATTATTAGTGGACTACCAACTACAACATATATCAACTCTATTCATTTGCTATCTCAACAAAGATACAATACCTGAAGAACTTGCTATATGTTTCTCCTGCAAACAGATGATCATTGTATGCAATATCGAAGACCATTTACGACTTATAAGTTGTTGATATTTGGATTAAAAATAAATAGTTTCTAGCGTGTATCCTTCCCCAACCACCTGACTCCTCATACAACATAATGGACATTTCCTTCTTAATTTTTCACACCTAATGGGTTTTTTGATTGATTTGAAAAGTTCTGAAAGCCAGCAGTTATCTTCCGCTTATCGCCTCTCCGGGACTGGGATATTACTTTTGACACCTTTAGGATTCGGACGTGAGGGTTAATTACGGATCGCATGCGGCTGCCAGTATCGGGTCCCTTCTCATCCTGACAAACTAGCGGTTCCTTGTCGGCTCACCTAATAACTAACCGCTGCTAAACTTGGACGGGCGCAATTTCTGATACAGGCTTCATTTGCATATAGTTTTTATATCATTTAAAACAGACACTTTTGCAATACAAATGAAATATTCTTAATTGTCAAAGTATATACTGAATGATAGAAATACAAAGTTATCATCATCAATATTGAATGGAATTTACAAAGAGTTGAGTGGTTTAAAAAAGTTTTTCAAATAGCTTGAAATAATAAACGAGTATTTGTACACTATATAATTATGATTGATATCTACAGATTATAGAGTTTGATTTTGTTTTGAAATTTGTAATTAACAACTTAATATCAAGACACTTTTAAATAGCATTTAAATTTTGTCGCTGTTTTCAATCAAGAGAGACTTTAAGACAGTGTACAAATTTTGACTCAAGTCATAGATTGCCTCTTGATCCTGGGCGGCCAGTACTACAGCTGAATAAATCGTTTTTGGGCGCATATAAGTACATTCTGTACCTCTCACCATGCAAGTAAATACTAAACCTCTCACTTTCCAATTTTACTGACCTCTACAAATAAATCAATGGCTACTCATGATTTTAATTGTAAGATGAAAGATAACTGATCTTGAAGTGACCTATGCAGATCATGTACACCAAAACGGATTATTGTTGTTGTACTGTGTACATACAAGCCTCAAAAGGAACCTCATTTGACCAACTGCTTCACAATTCCTTTTATCAACACCATAACACGTAGGACATGTTGAGTGCTCGCACTGTTGTCATTATCAATATGTACTTTAAGCCTTCTTTTATCTGTAAGAATTGTGCACAATGTACACAACTTATGTAACGTTCACGTTGAGTATTTCGAGGTATATTACTGTCGACTTTATATGGACAGTTTAACGCAGGAATGACGTATTATTTCAACATTTCAATTGTTGAATTTTCTGTGTAGATTTAGATTTGCTTTATCAAAGCATTTTTGATAAAACTATATCAGTTTACGAAACAAATGGTACATGCATCGAGGTATATTTCTTATTGGATAAGATAACATTAATCTTACCTCTTAATCTCATCTGTACGCTGGCAGAGTCTTCTGTGTAATGCCAGCATCCATGGTTCATAAGATACTATAGATAATCATGGATACGAGCATCTTTAATCAGCTTCGGTTGTCATGGCAACAGTTTAGGCGGAAGAGAAACAGATGCATTGACAGAGTCTACTGAAATCGATTTATCCAGAGGTAAAGGTATTTTTCCCGTGTAAACATGTAACATATACACGACGTTCTTTTTATACATGAGATTTATAATATAGTGATTGTGAGTCTGTGCAAAACAATATAGAATATGATATCAAATTAATTGGAGATTTAGATTTGAAGATCAAAATATGAACTCCAGATAAAGTCTTGGAGTTGAAGCACACCGTTAATTATACAGTATTACTTGAATATTGTGAAAGCTTTAATAAGATTAATCCATACTATATAGTATTCCATCCTCTTGAAAATCAACAAAGAAATAAAATTAATTGGAAAATGTTTTGTTAGGAGTTTGTTCACTGCAGGTTTTAGCCAATACTCAAGATGAAATGGATTAAACATCTTAAAGGGGCATGGTCACGATTTTGGTCAAATTCTATTTTTTAGTTTTTAATACTGACAATGCTTAAGAGTGCTTTTCTAATGATCGAATGAAATTTGAGAGTCAGTCGTTTATTTATAAGCAAGATGCAGAGCTTACAATTCTTATCATGTAAACAAGGCTCGTGCCCTGTTTTTGCTTACAAAGGTTCAATAAAGCAGTAAAAAATCTTTTTCAAGCTGATTTGTCTATCTTCTTATTAATTCGAAGCAAGCATGAATAAACAGTTTCTAACGTTTAACAGATTCGGTTTAGGTCTAAAATTCACATTTTCGCTTCCACATTCAAAATGTAAACTAAAGCTTTATTACTTAGCAAAGAATTGTAAGCTCTGTAACTCGCATATAACTTAACGAATAAGACTCAAATTTTGGTTGCCTATTAAAAATGCCTTACTGAAGCATTCTAAACATTAA
This sequence comes from Magallana angulata, assembly GCF_025612915.1. NCBI lineage: Eukaryota > Metazoa > Mollusca > Bivalvia > Ostreida > Ostreidae > Magallana > Magallana angulata. Next base: position 57,253,761 of record NC_069117.1, read on the forward strand.
AATCGGAGGAAAATTATTTTGACCAAAATCGTGACCATGCCCTCTAACCCTCCTCATGGAGCTGCTTGGTTAAAATCTTACTCAGTATTCCTTGGAACCTACAAGATCTGCGATGCGCCTTCATTGTTTTAAAGGACTTCTTCAATTAAGCATTGAATACTTATTTTTTTATGTCGTCGGCCCTATGACACACTAAGCAGTGCAGACAAATTGAATACCGCGCTTACGCTTGTTGCGTCATAGGACGATAAAGTTTCATTTAATCTTACAAAAATATACTCAAAAGACGTGAAGACGTTTGTATTTGTGCTCATGGCGCATGAATTAGCAAAGTGTATTCATAGAAAATTAAACGTCGCAGATTTCCAATACAAACTTAAGGGGAAATATACACTGAATGTAAATATTTTGCCATGATAAGTGATAAACAAACAGATGAAAAGATGAAGGAACATTTTAAAGATAATGTGCATAAATAAAGTTAAGCCTGTCTTGACAGATCGTCAAAACACAATTTGCATATGAAGTCAAACAACAGTGGCTTATTAAAAAAATACATCACACTAGAATTAAATTCGATTTATTGCACACAAACACTCATAAATACATAATATGGAGACTAGATATACATGGGGGTACAGTATGCGATTATTGTATGAATGAATTTATACTACATGTATTAGCTTTGAAAGATTGTACAGAGTTTTAACATAGCATTGTGCAACATTTTAGACGTAAGTCATTAACACGCAAATTAAACAATTCCCATAGGGTGAAAACAACTTTGGTTTATAGATTTTCCAGGGTTTTTTTTCAAAGTCTGATTTTCGAAAGCCCCCCCCCCCCTCCCCCCCAAAAAAAATCATTAACATTCCACTGAATTTCACAGAGAGTCCAAAGTGCCTCTTCACGTTTCATCGCTAAAGCCCACCTGTTTAGTTCCCGTCCTTTTCCTGGCACTGTTGATCACGTGTAGGGAGAACCTGGGGGTATAGTTATGGCGGAGGTGGCAGAGCAGACAGAACTTCTCGCTGCACGTCTCACAGACATAGTCATAGTTCCAGGGCCCCCGACAGAACGAGCAGGTTTTGTCGCTCCAGTCATCCAGGATCGCTCGGTACTCTGTACAGCAAAGAGAAAAAGTTAATCAACCACGCCCATCAACCCAGAGACTTACGTTTTGGAGTGTTTTGATAGAGAACGTGCACGTTTTTTCTTACCCTGGGACTGATACAGTCGGTTAGCTTCCCTCACAGAAGTCATCTCATGCTTGGAATAAGTCCATCCAATATAATCCAGTGTTGTTGCATGCGATTTGCAATCAGTGTGGTAATATCAGGTTTAAAAACCACTCCAGAATGATTCAATATTAAAGAGTGCGCTCTTTCTAATGTTGGCTCTGAATGAATTTTCATTTGAGTGGTTGGTATTGCAAAAAAAAAAGTTTTCAATTTCATTTAAATTCTCCGGTAACATATGAGTAATTGTCTATCTACCTTCAGCCCTATCGAGAAGTTTGTACAAAATCAATGGTTTGGACACAAGCACACTTCGTCTGGTAAGCTGTAGTTAGTGCAGGCTTTTTAAATTCGACGAACCGTCTGGGGGGTGAATTAACACACCGTCGTCTGATTTAAATTTCAATAATGGCTCAGATTTGACTGTATCATTAAAGAGGTAATATACATGCTCTAAATGTTCATTACGAATATCAATTTACCCGAAATCAGATACGTGTATTCTTCAGATGATTTCCTGCTAATGCTGCCTTATCTAAGTTCATTGCGTGTATCCAGTTACTATATCCAGATACATGTAAGCACTATCTTCAAATATAAGCCTGTTTTTTACCTTTACATAGAAATTCAGTGCCAAATAAATATTTTCTTCTAAAGATGAGTACTCTTGTTTAATAACAATCCTTGTTAATCAAAAATAAATGCGTTTTAATACCAGGCTGAAGCTAGCAGCCACTAACAGCAGCCACTAAGCCCGTAGAAGCTAGCAGCCAATAAGGAAATTCATCAAAGGACTGAGAGTACTCGAACAGAAAAATTATATTTCACCTAATTATCGACATATTTTTATTAATATCAAAATGATTAATGCTCAATAATTTGTACGAGCATTGACGACTTCCAAAGCAGTAGAGCTCGCCTGGATAAGAGTTATAAATGCTTCTATGTTGGATAGAAATGAAATACGTCTATACGGGTCATAAGTTATGAAACAAATGTTATCCTAAGTGTTAACTTATTGATACAAATAGAAAAACTATATGCATCGTATTGAGTGATATGCAAGCGCATTGCGATATAAAAGAAATGATAAATTAAAGTAAATTAAAAGGCATAAAACGATACAAATACAATAAAAACTCAAAGCCAACTCAGTGTGGCAAGATAATTTGTTTACATCGACGTTGAACATGTGCGTGTTTAAAAATTTATCCTCGGGCCTTTTTACTCCCTCGGAAACAACATCAATCAAAAATTAAAAAGACATCGTATTATTACGAATATGAGACAGTAGAACACCCAGCTTTGTGGTTTTATTCTCATAAGTAAATTATTATATGTCGCAGTCAAAAACAGCGAAAATTATCAGGTCAAATTGGGATTATTTTGTATCGGCCATGTTTTGACGTGAACCTTCGAATACAACAATGACAATGAAAAGGGTCGGTTAGCTCACCCGAACTTTGTCATATTTTAGCATTTCACAATGATATAGGGGTTAAAAGTGGCTCATTATCTTCCTTATGTTTGAAGTGTGCATCAAACGAATAACAGGGTAGTGAAGGGGGCATATGGGGCTATTATTTCCCGGTCTCAGATTTGGGCTGTAGGGGTACCACCAAGTGGCTCCCAGGTGTTCTGGCTCATTTCAGGGATTTATATCTCACTTGAGATTGGCCACAGGAACTTGCAAACACTTGGATTAAGTAGAAGACCTCAAGAGGTATTCATAATAAGCTATAGAGGGCACCTATGACCCCTGCAGGGGTCCAGTTAGCTCACCCGAACTTTGTCATATTTTAGCATTTCACAATGATATAGGGGTTAAAAGTGGCCCATTATCTTCCTTATGTTTGAAGTGTGCATCAAACGAATAACAGGGTAGTGAAGGGGGCATATGGGGCTATTATTTCCCGGTCTCAGATATGGGCTGTAGGGGTACCACCAAGTGGCTCCCAGGGGTTCTGGCTCATTTCAGGGATTTATATCTCACTTGAGATTGGCCACAGGAACTTGCAAACACTTGGATTAAGTAGAGGACCTCAAGAGGTATTCATAATAAGCTATAGAGGGCACCTATGACCCCTGCAGGGCTCCAGTTAGCTCACCCGAACTTTGTCATATTTTAGCATTTCACAATGATATAGGGGTTAAAAGTGGCTCATTATCTTCCTTATGTTTGAAGTGTGCATCAAACGAATAACAGGGTAGTGAAGGGGGCATATGGGGCTATTATTTCCCGGTCTCAGATTTGGGCTGTAGGGGTACCACCAAGTGGCTCCCAGGTGTTCTGGCTCATTTCAGGGATTTATATCTCACTTGAGATTGGCCACAGGAACTTGCAAACACTTGGATTAAGTAGAAGACCTCAAGAGGTATTCATAATAAGCTATAGAGGGCACCTATGACCCCTGCAGGGGTCCAGTTAGCTCACCCGAACTTTGTCATATTTTAGCATTTCACAATGATATAGGGGTTAAAAGTGGCCCATTATCTTCCTTATGTTTGAAGTGTGCATCAAACGAATAACAGGGTAGTGAAGGGGGCATATGGGGCTATTATTTCCCGGTCTCAGATATGGGCTGTAGGGGTACCACCAAGTGGCTCCCAGGGGTTCTGGCTCATTTCAGGGATTTATATCTCACTTGAGATTGGCCACAGGAACTTGCAAACACTTGGATTAAGTAGAGGACCTCAAGAGGTATTCATAATAAGCTATAGAGGGCACCTATGACCCCTGCAGGGCTCCAGTTAGCTCACCCGAACTTTGTCATATTTTAGCATTTCACAATGATATAGGGGTTAAAAGTGGCTCATTATCTTCCTTATGTTTGAAGTGTGCATCAAACGAATAACAGGGTAGTGAAGGGGGCATATGGGGCTATTATTTCCCGGTCTCAGATTTGGGCTGTAGGGGTACCACCAAGTGGCTCCCAGGTGTTCTGGCTCATTTCAGGGATTTATATCTCACTTGAGATTGGCCACAGGAACTTGCAAACACTTGGATTAAGTAGAAGACCTCAAGAGGTATTCATAATAAGCTATAGAGGGCACCTATGACCCCTGCAGGGGTCCAGTTAGCTCACCCGAACTTTGTCATATTTTAGCATTTCACAATGATATAGGGGTTAAAAGTGGCCCATTATCTTCCTTATGTTTGAAGTGTGCATCAAACGAATAACAGGGTAGTGAAGGGGGCATATGGGGCTATTATTTCCCGGTCTCAGATATGGGCTGTAGGGGTACCACCAAGTGGCTCCCAGGGGTTCTGGCTCATTTCAGGGATTTATATCTCACTTGAGATTGGCCACAGGAACTTGCAAACACTTGGATTAAGTAGAGGACCTCAAGAGGTATTCATAATAAGCTATAGAGGGCACCTATGACCCCTGCAGGGCTCCAGTTAGCTCACCCGAACTTTGTCATATTTTAGCATTTCACAATGATATAGGGGTTAAAAGTGGCTCATTATCTTCCTTATGTTTGAAGTGTGCATCAAACGAATAACAGGGTAGTGAAGGGGGCATATGGGGCTATTATTTCCCGGTCTCAGATTTGGGCTGTAGGGGTACCACCAAGTGGCTCCCAGGTGTTCTGGCTCATTTCAGGGATTTATATCTCACTTGAGATTGGCCACAGGAACTTGCAAACACTTGGATTAAGTAGAAGACCTCAAGAGGTATTCATAATAAGCTATAGAGGGCACCTATGACCCCTGCAGGGGTCCAGTTAGCTCACCCGAACTTTGTCATATTTTAGCATTTCACAATGATATAGGGGTTAAAAGTGGCCCATTATCTTCCTTATGTTTGAAGTGTGCATCAAACGAATAACAGGGTAGTGAAGGGGGCATATGGGGCTATTATTTCCCGGTCTCAGATATGGGCTGTAGGGGTACCACCAAGTGGCTCCCAGGGGTTCTGGCTCATTTCAGGGATTTATATCTCACTTGAGATTGGCCACAGGAACTTGCAAACACTTGGATTAAGTAGAGGACCTCAAGAGGTATTCATAATAAGCTATAGAGGGCACCTATGACCCCTGCAGGGCTCCAGTTAGCTCACCCGAACTTTGTCATATTTTAGCATTTCACAATGATATAGGGGTTAAAAGTGGCCCATTATCTTCTTTATGTTTGAAGTGTGCATCAAACGAATAACAGGGTAGTGAAGGGGGCATATGGGGCTATTATTTCCCGGTCTCAGATTTGGGCTGTAGGGGTACCACCAAGTGGCTCCCAGGGGTTCTGGCTCATTTCAGGGATTTATATCTCACTTGAGATTGGCCACAGGAACTTGCAAACACTTGGATTAAGTAGAGGACCTCAAGAGGTATTCATAATAAGCTATAGAGGGCACCTATGACCCCTGCAAGGGTCCAGTTAGCTATCCCGAACTTTGTCATATTTTAGCATTTCACAATGATATACGGGTTAAAAGTGGCCCATTATCTTCCTTATGTTTGAAGTGTGCATCAAACGAATAACAGGGTAGTGAAGGGGGCATATGGGGCTATTATTTCCCGGTCTCAGATTTGGGCTGTAGGGGTACCACCAAGTGGCTCCCAGGGGTTCTGGCTCATTTCAGGGATTTATATCTCACTTGAGATTGGCCAAGGGAACTTGCAAACACTTGGATTAAGTAGAGGACCTCAAGAGGTATTCATAATAAGCTATAGAGGGTACCTATGACCCCTGCAGGGGTCCAGTTAGCTATCCCGAACTTTGTCATATTTAGCATTTCACAATGATATAGGGGTTAAAAGTGGTCCATTATCTTCCTTATCTTTGAAGTGTGCATTAAACGAATAACAGGGTAGTGAAGGGGGCATATGGGGCTATTATTTCCCAGTCTCAGATATGGGCTGTAGGTGCACCACCAAGTGGCTCCCAGGGGTTCTGACTCATTTCAGGGATTTATATCTCACTTGAGATTGGCCACAGGAAATTGCAAACACTTGGATTAAGTAGAGGACCTCAAGAGGTATTCATAATTAGCGTCAGAGGGCACCTATGACCCCTGCAAGGGTCCAGTTAGCTCACCCGAACTTTGTCATATTTTAGCATTTCTCAATGATATAGGGGTTAAAAGTGGCCCATTATCTTCCTTATGTTTGAAGTATGCATCAAACGAATAACAGGGTAGTGAAGGGGGCATATGGGGCTATTATTTCCCGGTCTCAGATTTGGGCTGTAGGGGTACCACCAAGTGGCTCCCAGGGGTTCTGGCTCATTTCAGGGATTTATATCTCACTTGAGATTGGCCACAGGAACTTGCAAACACTTGGATTAAGTAGAGGACCTCAAGAGGTATTCATAATAAGCTATAGAGGGTACCTATGACCCCTGCAAGGGTCCAGTTAGCTCACCCGAACTTTGTCATATTTTAGCATTTCACAATGATATAGGGGTTAAAAGTGGCCAATTATCTTCCTTATCTTTGAAGCGTGCATCAAACGAATAACAGGATAGTGTAGGGGGCATATGGGGCTATTATTTCCCGGTCTCAGATATGGGCTGTAGGGGTACCACCAAGTGGCTCCCAGGGGTTCTGGCTCATTTCAGGGGTTTATATCTCACTTGAGATTGGCCACAAGAACTTGCAAACACTTGGATTAAGTAGAGGACCTCAAGAGGTATTCATAATAAGCTATAGAGGGCACCTATGACCCCTGCAAGGGTCCAGTTAGCTCACCCGAACTTTGTCATATTTTAGCATTTCATAATGATATAGGGGTTAAAAGTGGCCCATTATCTTCCTTATGTTTGAAGTGTGCATCAAACGGATAACAGGGTAGTGTAGGGGGCATACAGGGCTATTATTTCCCGGTCTCAGATTTGGGCTGTAGGGGTATCACCAAGTGGCTCCCAGGGGTTCTGGCTCATTTCAGGGATTTATATCTCACTTGAGATTGGCCACAAGAACTTGCAAACACTTGATTTAAGGCCTTAAATGCTTAAATATGACAAAGTTCGGGTGAGCTAACCGAACCCTTGTAGGGGTCATAAGTGCCCTCTAACGCTTATTATGAATACCTTTTGAGGTCCTCTACTTAATCCAAGTGTTTGCAAGTTCCTGTGGCCAATCTCAAGTGAGATATAAATCCCTGAAATGAGCCAGAACCCCTGGGAGCCACCTGGTGGTACCCCTACAGCCCAAATCTGAGACCGGGAAATAATAGCCCCATATGCCCCCTACACTACCCTGTTATTCGTTTGATGCACACTTCAAAGATAAGGAAGATAATGGACCACTTTTAACCCCTATATCATTGTGAAATGCTAAAATATGACAAAGTTCGGGTGAGCTAACTGGACCCCTGCAGGGGTCATAGGTGCCCTCTATAGCTTATTATGAATACCTCTTGAGGTCCTCTACTTAATCCAAGTGTTTGCAAGTTCCTGTGGCCAATCTCAAGTGAGATATAAATCCCTGAAATGAGCCAGAACCCCTGGGAGCCACTTGGTGGTGCCCCTACAGCCCAAATCTGAGACCGGGAAATAATAGCCCCATATGCCCCCTTCACTACCCTGTTATTCGTTTGATGCACACTTCAAACATAAGGAAGATAATGGGCCACTTTTAACCCCTATATCATTGTGAAATGCTAAAATATGACAAAGTTCGGGTGAGCTAACTGGACCCTTGCAGGGGTCATAGGTGCCCTCTGACGCTTATTATGAATACCTCTTGAGGTCCTCTACTTAATACAAGTGTTTGCAAGTTCCTGTGGCCAATCTCAAGTGAGATATAAATCCCTGAAATGAGCCAGAACCCCTGGGAGCCACCTGGTGGTACCCCTACAGCCCAAATCTGAGACCGGGAAATAATAGCCCCATATGCCCCCTACACTACCCTGTTATTCGTTTAATGCACACTTCAAAGATAAGGAAGATAATGGACCACTTTTAACCCCTATATCATTGTGAAATGCTAAATATGACAAAGTTCGGGATAGCTAACTGGACCCTTGCAGGGGTCATAGGTGCCCTCTATCGCTTATTATGAATACCTTTTGAGGTCCTCTACCTAATCCTAGTGTTATCAAGTTCTTGTGGTCAATCTCAAGTGAGATATAAATCCCTGAAATGAGCCAGAACCCCTGGGAGCCACTTGGTGGTACCCCTACAGCCCAAATTTGAGACTGGGAAAAAATAGCCCCATAGGTCCAATACACTGCCCTGGTATCCGTTTTATGCACACTTTAAAGATTAAAGAGATAATGGCCCGCCGCTCACCCATATAGCAGTGTGAAATGCTTAAATATGACAAAGTTCGGGTGAGCTAAACCGACCTTTTTCATTGTCATTGTTGTATTCTTCGAAGGTTCACGTCAAAACATGGCTGAGACAAAATAATCCCAATTTCACCTGAATATTTTCGCTGTGTTTGACTGCTACATAATTATGATAATTTTTTTATGAGAATAAAATCACAATGCTGGGTGTTCTATTGTCTCATATTTGTAATAATACGATGTCTTTTTAATTTTTTATCACTTTATACGATGTATATAGTTTTTCTATTTGTATCAATAAGACTATACTTGAGATAACATTATTTTCATAACTTATGACCCGTATAAACGTATTTCATTTTTATCCAACAAAGACGCATTTATAACTCTTATCCAGGCGAGCTGCTTTGGAAGTCGCAAATGCTCGTACAAATTATTGAGCATTAATCATTTTGATATTAATTAAAATATGTCGATAATTAAGTAAAATAAAAACTTTTGTTCGAGTACTCTCAGTACTTTGATGAATTTCCTTATTGGCTGCTAGCTTCTACGGTCTTAGTGGCTGCTGTTAGTGGCTGCTAGCTTCAGCCTGGTCGTTTTAATTGTAGGTTTGGTTGTTGTTTCGATATAGATATGATAGCGCACGCGGATCTGTGGTTTGAGCTTGTGAGATATTCTAACCAAACTTCAAACTGTTGATAACAAAAGGCATATAGTGTGCGTTCAACAGACCAAGCTATCCAAATTCTAGCCGATCATAGCCTAGAACGTGTAATGATTAAATCTTGTTTCCATATAAGAAAGTCTTATTACAAATTAGCACATCTCTTCAAGCCACGATGATCATTGCCAATTATTCGTTAAACGTCATTTTCAACCTGTAAACTAATCGAAGGTCGCATTACCATTAAATTATTTAAAGACATAATTATAAACTAACTTATACATTCATTGCACAAACTATTTTTTAAATTCATTACCGTCTTCCTTGGAAGACGGTATAAAGAGTTGAAACAAGCTGATCTTTTAAAAAGATTGGTAAGCTAGCGCTGTAGCCATCCTAAAACACAGAGGCAGATTTCTAAAACATTGGTTTATATTTCTGAATTGATTAATTAAATAGGAAGGCATAGTGGTGTACTGGAATTGTACTGGAGTGGGGTCTCAATTTAAAACTGTGAATCTAGAGGCATGGCATAGCTCATTGACTGTGCCTTAATCATTATGTATCTATTGTTATTTCAATTTCGAAGTGAAAATTTTCAAGAACCATTGGTACTGTTTTGTAGCAATCGTATCTTCTCGGGCCTTTCCGTCAAGCTCGGAAAACAACTTCGGATAAGTTTTCTTGAAGAAATTGAAGATAAAGCTAGCTATTTATAATAATATGAAAATAACTTTGCATAATAAGACATAAGCTACTGTTACTTTTTGACACGTACAATAAAACACAAAACTTCATGTGAAAATGATAAAACGAAATTCATATGATACAGCTAGTTTATCTACAGTAGTACAGTATTCCCAGAATCCCCTACTATGGAGTCGAGCATACGTATTCCAGTGAAAAAGACTAACGTAGTTGCTAGCGCTCGAGAGCGCTAGCAATAATTTACAGTCTCCGGGTTGTGCACTTCCTCTCCTTTGTGATTGGTTGAAAATACATGATGTGAAAATTTACATTTACTTCCTTTGTTGAAATACTGTTCGGCGCAAGGGAGATAATTTTCTGATGATCTTTTTGACGTACGACTTAACAAATTTCGTAGATTTCAAATCTTAAAAAGTGAGAAAACGAAAAAGCAATACAAATTGCTATGAATGAAATTCAGCCTTTGGTTTTCAGGTCCAACTAGTTGAAAGTAACATTCTACAATATCTATTGAAATTATTTGTTTTTTTAGCATTGTTTATTCAAATATATATACCAAAATGCAAAAAAGTAAATTGATGCGGAATGCCTTATATCGGTAAAGTTATTTGCACCTTAGATAGATAAATGCAGTGGTATAACTTTGATTTTATCAAAATAATACGACCCTACCTAAGATCTCTTTCACCCTATAGTCGATCTCAACTTACAAGCTCGGGTACACAGTTCTCAATTTTAGAAACGCAGGCTTAAACGACACATGACACAAAAATGTTCGGATAAATCCACTCTATGCTATTTAGAGGAAGGTGACATTTATATAAAAAAGAATTCAACAGTCTTTGATAACTAATTGCTGTTTAGGGTCTGTGTTAAAGACGGTAAGCTTTTTTAAAAAAATAAACTTGTATACTCTCTATATACATGGTTGTATAATACAACAAGTTTGCTAATTTCGTCTGCCAGCCGAGAGGCATTTGTTGAATTGTACTATCAAACTTCAACTAACAGTAAAAACGGTGACAAATTTCGTAGCTCATTAATTCTCTTTTTTATTCATTTTAGGTAACATTTTTGTTTGTAGAACAGTTAAAATATTAGTACCCATCTTCTCATTTCCTTATCTTCCACTCCACTTAACAATGCAAGAAGGATAACTCTAATATTATTTGTACAGCACACTACAGCTACATGTATCACCCATACCTCCCTTGCGTTATCTACATTATCATTTAAAGAAACAAATCTCCCCAAAATTATCATGCAATTTAAGGTAATTGTGGCACTTATGCGCCGTTTTTCCTTTGATGACTGGTGTACAATAATTTCCAATACTTGTCCTTAACCCGAGTAGGCGTGGCATATCACCGTACAATAACTTTAGAATTTACAAGTTATTGTACTGTATGAATCGAAAGAAGGCATGGTGATAGTACCGTACAATAATTTTTGAATTATTGTACAGTGAAAAAAAAAGCAAACTTCCACAAAACTTATGCTTTAATCAATTTTATAACAACTCTAAACTCAAATTCTTCTCCATTAACACCTGTACAGCTGCTGAACGTCCTTGTGTAATTTTTAACACAGACAACATAAAATTTAACAAAAAATTGAAAAATATACGTTTCGTGTAGTTTAACAACCTATCTGGCTACTAACTATACTTTAAAACTGAAACGTAATGTTGTGGCACTTATGCGGCGTTTTTCCTTTGATGACTGGTGTATATGGTGTTCCGATGGGGCCACTTCGACCTTCGCACTTTCGCCTTTAGGTCGAGGTGCGAGAGTGCGAAGTTGCGATGGCGAAAGTGCGAAGGTGCGACGGCGAAGGAGCGAAAGTGCGAAGATGCGACGGCGAAGCGCGAAGATGCGAAGGCGAAAGTGCGAAGTTGCGAAGGCGAAGAAGCGATACTACTATCGCACCTTCGCCATCGCAACTTCGCACTCTCGCCTTCGCATCTTCGCACTTTCGCCTTCGCCTTTTTATAATTGTGGAGCTCTCTATCGTTTAAAGACAATTTTAGCTGTACAAAATGACATCTGAGACAGACGATTAACTTTTTAGAATTTATTTTCAACAGCCTGCGTAGATCCATAACTTTTTCTTGGGGGGGGGGGGGGGGGGGGGATCGATGGATAATTAAATTTGACGGAGTGGGGGTGTGGCATATTTTGGAGAGTTTTAATTATATATAATTGATAAAATAAAATTTTCCGGGGGGGTGGGGGTGGGATCCGGACCATTTCTCCCCCTTTACTGCATGTGTGAAGTTATTAATATTGAATTTTCCTGGGGGGGGGGGGGGGCTTCTCCTCTAGATCCATACATGAGCAAGGAGTGTCGCATAATGAAATTAGAATAATATTGTGTTTGATCCACGGTAAACAGACAGCTGGTAAGTGACAGGAGTCTGGAAGTGCATATGTATACATTATGGCGGACATTACATTTTATGTGGATTGTAATGATTAGGCATAACCAACACTGGTAAACATATATGTCACATACACATTAAAATATTTATAAATATTCATTGTAAGCACAATGGCCTAGTGCATGCGTACCAATAATATCATGGATTAATCGGAAAACCTTGGCGAGTACGGTGCCTGCATCAAATTCTATGTAATCGACTGAGACTTTCTGAATGCTAAAAAAAAAAGGCGAAGGCGAAAGTGCGAAGTTGCGAAGGCGAGAGTGCGAAGTTGCGAAGGCGAAGGAGCGATAGTAGTATCGCTCCTTCGCCTTCGCACCTTCGCACTTTCGCCATCGCAACTTCGCGCTTCGCCGTCGCATCTTCGCACTTTCGCTCCTTCGCCGTCGCATTCTCGCACTTTCGCCTTCGCAACTTCGCACTCTCGCATCTTCGACCTAAAGGCGAAAGTGCGAAGGTCGAAGTGGCCCCATCGGAACACCATAGGTGTACAATAATTTCCAATACTTGTCTTTCACCCGAGTAGGCGTGGCTTATCACCGTACAATAACTTTAGAATTTACAAATTATTGTACTGTATGAAAGAAGGCATGGTGATAGTACCGTACAATAATTTTTGAATTATTGTACACTGAAAAAAAGAAGAAGCAAACTTCCACAAAACTTATGCTTTAATCAATTTCAAAACAACTCTAAACTCAAATTCTTCTCCATAAACACCTGAACTGCTGCTGAACGTCCTTGTGTAATTTTTAACACAGACAACATAAAATTCAACAACAAAAATGAAAAAAAAAAAAATTCGTTTAGTTTAACAACCTATCTGGCTACTAACTATACTTTAAAACTGAAACGTAACGTTGCAGTTTTTAAATTATCCAAACGGGAATTTAGGCCTCTTGCTCATGGGCCCCTCTTTACTATGGACAGTTGCAGATGTTTCCGGAAAAACGGAACACTCGGAGATGATCCAATTCTGTTTCGTACTCTGCAAGCGTCTACGTAACGCTCATGTTCAGTAATCCGTCGAAAGCTTCCATTTCGTCACAAACTTGAGATGATGTCAAGTCGTCGATCTTTACAATTTTGAATTCATCCTCAAGGAAATCTACGTCCATCTGTCAAAGCGGTCCAAACTGAAATGCTGCGCGAAAAATGCAGCTCGTGAAAGTAGGCGTGCCACAAATCATTTGCTGGACCAATCGTCATACAATAATTGCTGTATCTTTAAATGAAACGGGGTCGTGACCTCGTGCCCTTGCGGGCACTCGTCACGCCTCCGTTTCATTTCTAGATACAGCAATTATTGTATGACTATTAGTCCAACAAATATAACGTAGTGATATATTTTCCTTGTTATATACAGATGACGTCGGACACCGGTGCTCTCGCTTTATGTCGCAAGGGGGCGTACGTATGTGCCCAATAAGGCTCCATACATAAAAGGAAGGGACAGGGTATCGAATTATATGCTCAGCAATGGAGATTGATAAGTAAGCTGTTACCTTCAGCATCCGAACCTCTGCATAAAACATCTACATCACTTATCTTCATTATTTATTACACATTTTAGAATCAACAACCGCCGCCAATGTTGACTCCCGGTTACGAAGTTTATAACAACCCGCAGTATAAGAGAAACCCTGAAAATCAAATATTTATCAAAATCATCTAAAATGGTTTTATTGATTGACAAATGACAATTAATGGAAGAAATTTATTAAAATTAAACTTTTTACAGCTACAAGTTTTGATTTACTTAATCCTATCCATGATCAAATTTAGAGTTACGCGTACCTATTCATACAGTATACAGGCACGTGCAAATACACGTTTATAAAAACTTGTTTATAGACACTTATCGGCTGTATGTTTTGTTTATGTAACTCATCGATTTTCTATCGTGGATGAATTAGAACAATCAATGGAATTGGTCTCCTGAATCGAAAACATCATTTAGGCATAAATCATTTATATTCTATAAACAAAAAAATAGCAATATGCAAGTTAAATAATCAATTCACGACAAGAAAAATTAGAATTAAACAGACCAGCTTATTGAGAACAGGGTTGAGTTAAAGATCGTATTTGTCTATACAAATGTGTAAGCCAAACACTGGCTATTTAACAAACATTCTAACAGATTTTTTTTTATTCCGAGTTTACGCCCCTTTCATATATTATAAACATAAACACAGGCACCTTAGAAAATATAAATTAAAATTTTGCTAAATTAAAATTCAAGATGGCGGCCGTGACAAACCTTGTTATTATTATAGTGCACGGAATTTTTTTTATTTAATATGAGAAATGTTGAAAACGTCAAGTACTTTCAAATGACCGTGATTTTTTGCCAAATTAAAAATAATATTCAGTTAAAAGTTTGTAAGTAAAAGTTGGCTGGAATTCATTCTGTTTTTTACTTGCAAATTAGCAAAATAAGTTTGACATAATTGTAATTGAGGTTCATGGATTTAAAATGAATCCCAATTATCAGAATTTGGTTCAAGTATTTACAATTGTTCCCAATTTGCAGAATTTGGTTAATGAATTACTCGTAATTTTCAGAATTTACAATCTGCCTTGGCAATCCTGTGAGAGAGTTGTTGTTTGTTGGCCACAGCTTGGTGAGTGATTGTGTCTCCTGAAGGTGCCTGGTGTTAATTTAAATCCTATCCAATCCTTTTATCAATGAAAGCAGCGCCATCTATTGATAATGTTCCATTTTCGTCTGTTGCTTTCATACTTTATAAACACCAAACTGATTTTTTTCTGGTTCAGATCTCTAATTTTATATTTCAACTGTCTAGGAAAATCATTGCAGCTCTGATGACATTGCTGCTTTATACATAAAAAATGTGCATGCGTGTATGCTGTAGGAAAAATGCTACCGAGAATCAACGTATATAATATTTCATCTGGTAATGCGACATGTTTAAGCGTACATAACTATTTTCTGTGATAAAACATTGCTGCCATTCTGTATCACATCAATAAATCGTCACAACTATTATCAATTTTAATAATTATTTTTCGTATTTTGTTGTTCATTTCTCATACTCATAAATATATTGAATGCACGTGACGGATTAAAAAAGGTGACAATGAAGATAATAATACATGTAATATGCACGTAAATTTCATATGTACGTCACAACAAGTCTTTTCAGAGTGATAATTGATGGCAAATTAATATTGAATATTTTCCTGGTGCACAGTTCGTTTTACCTCTGTCCTAAGATGAGTATGCCGCACATTTTCTTGAATTATTCGATAATTATAAATACCTCAGGGTTCAAATGACGTTCACTCAATAGTTTGAAAAAAAAACCCCAAGATTTCTCATTTGAAACGCCCCCTAACATTTCAGGTTTCAATATAAGGCTAAAAATAAAAAAATCTACAGGGATTTTGCATTGCAAGCGAGATGAAAGTACCCTGATGATATCGTTGAAAAAAATGTGCGAAGTATTCCGAACGACTTCCAAATAAAGAAAAAAATTCTCATTTCCAATTATTAATCTCCGTATGAAATCTGTCTTTGTTCCTTTGAACTTAAAATAACGAGAGAGAAAAGATAATATGTCAATGAAGACATCTTGAATCAATTCCATTACCTAAAAGGTAATGTGTGTAATGTTTTTAAAGAATCATCCATTTGCGCTGTATAAATATCTTGGGACAGACTATAAAACAAGAGAAAAGATATCAATGTGACACCAAACCGGGTTTTCTTTGGTGTGAACAGTATCCATAATCCATTTGTCAACCCTGAATTATGAACACTACCTTCATGCAATACATGTATGCACACCTCTAATATACGTACAATTATTCTGCAAAACAACAACTTCCTATCTTGAAAACTGTAGAAGGCGTTATCTATACAATAAGGGTATCCTTTTGGCAGCTGCCAGCACGCCCGCAATTTTCACCATTTTAAAAACCGGATTTTTCCTTTGGAACACCTGGTTTAAAAACAACAAGTCTTAAGTTCTTACTTAACATTTATTTATCACAAAATAGAGGATAACAAGGGAAAATTAATAAATAATGGCTCCTCAAAATCTAGCTTAATATCACAGTCTAATTAGCAGTATGAATTTACAAGAGGGACAACAAGTACATTTGTAGTTATTACGACATCCAGAGACCAGCATCTTGCTCGAACTTGAACTGAATCGTGTGCAAATCATCAGTTCTGTATGACATATCAAGAGTTTTCCAGATTTCCCAGCGCAGCAAAAGTGCGGCGACACTGCAAATACGTATGGTGCAGGTAATGATTTGGACCTAGATTTACTACAAAGAGGCTGGGTGGCAAACAATTTCATCTTCTTCAAATTAAATATGCTTCATCAATCACAATTGACAACTCTGCACGATTAAATTCACTTCTATTCTGTTAATTTGATGATATTGTTTTCCAAATCACACATATACAAATATAGTGAACAGTTACCAAATTCTTATTTTGTCCGGAGGTAGAAAAATACTATAAAATGACTACAGCCATCTAGCCTCCTTAACATGAACAATCTGATTGAAAATATATATATATATATTGCACATTAAGTATACATTTGGTAAAACTACCCACTGAAATTAGAATTCAGAACATGAAATAAAAATAGCTACGTCATCTAATAAATATAGAGACAGCAGGTTTGCCGTTCGTGATATGTTTATACACAAATACAATACATGTAACAAAGAAAACTGCTGTACACTTTGCCTCTTATAAATGGTCGAATGATACCAGCTAGGTTTAGCTGCATCAATGTGTTTTTCTATCGAAGCAAAACATTCCCTTTTTCCCATGCAGGTGTCTTACGAACAAGAATTTACTGCTCTTCATATTTCTTCATGGACAGTAGTCAATGACTCCCTGCCCCTTCGTATATCAATAATTTTACTCGATGACTAAAACATTACGGCTTTAGAGTGGACTACCTAAAGCCAGAAAATAATATGTTTGGACACCGATTGATCATCACACTATTTGAAAACCGAGGTAATTGCTTTTGCCAAGAAGGGAGCGAATTGTCTTACTTAAATAGAAATACACGCATATTTGGACGGTTAAATTGATATGCTTAATGTTATAAATATTTTATAATCATATACAGTCATGATAGATAAACAAGGAAAAATGCATTCTGTACCAGAAAACAGCGATAAAATATATATTTTTGTGCATACATACACATAAAAAAATCAAGGAGATGCACAGAAAACCAAAGGAGATATAACTCAGACCAATTCATCCACATTGGACGGAAATGATAAAAGTGTTCAACAGAACAGATAACCATAAATAACCCATGCAATAACGCTACAACCACGTCCAGATATCGGGCTTCTTGTCCAATAAATACACAAGTTTTGTACGGGTAACGCTGAATCAGTAGAATGTAACCCAGAATAACTGATGGAAAAAGAAATCCATACACATTGTTCATAATTGATGAGATTCACGTGAACTGTTTGCCTGGCTTAGCTCACCACGTGCTACAACAACCAAAAACGGAATAACAAATCATCAAGACGAGGATAAAACACGATTGTCATTTTTATACCTATATACAGGTAAAATAACCCAGTGCCTCGAAACGGCCCAGTCTCATTAAAACGGTGATTCAAGATAAAGGGAGACAAATGCGTCAAATCTATCATCGATACAAGGGGCGTCACATGGGCATCTCCCCGGCCCTCAATCAACGAGACTGTCCAAAAAATGAAGCTTATATATAGAAAAATACATGTACATGTTTGAAATGAATAATAATGTATGAGTCAGAAAAAGATTCTACAATATGTTTTTTTTTCCAATCAGGAGACCGTTTGGTGTTGGACTGTGTATGCAGTCGTGGCATCAATACTATAGTCCGCCATTGACGAGCTTGACCTCGCTACCTCAGTCTATCATGATCTTGTTGTCGATGCCGTTTTGATTGCTGTCCACTTTCTGCTGTTTGTTGTCCTTGTCCTTCTTCTCCTCTTTCTTCTCCTCCTTTCCAAAAGTGGTGTCGTCCTTGATTCCCGTAGAGTCCCAAACTTTCAGGAACCCGTCATAGGACCCAGTGAACAGCTTTCCTCCAACGACCTACACGGGCAAACAACAAAATAAGACTTTACTCATTGCTCCCGGCCATTATAAGTTAATGTATTTCTTAACTGCAGTGATAATTGTACTTACATATATACTTTAACTTTTAAGATTTTCGTAAAACATGTTGCTATTGTTTGGCATTATATTAAAGTTGTGTTGATAACAGATCTAATTAAGGTCTTACAGTTTTAATTTTTATCAAATTTGAATGAACATGTCATCTTGGGAATACACTCAACTCCAGTTCAGAATCGATACTATTCACTTATTCATTATTTTGAAGAATTTCGAAATTAACTGTTGACATTATCTGCACTTAAACCAATAAATCAATATTTTATAACCCAAGAGAAATAAGAATTTCCATAATGCATCGCGTGATATAAAAGTTATTTCATTTGACAATTAAATATGTAAGAGTATCATAATAATTGGCTTCTGAAATTCATAAAATACAAACTAATCTGAATATTCTCGAAGTTGGAGTTGGACATATACCAATTAGACAGATCGTTTCATTATATTTACAAATTTTAAATGTTTTTACTACAACATCAACACTCTATGTGCAGTCTGCTCACAACACTCATGCAGAAAGTACAACATTGCAATGACTAGTATTTTGAGAGGTGCAATTAGAAACAAAGAGAATGAAGAGGGCTGGCCGTGGCCATTTTAAAATCGTTCTGCGATAGATGAAGAGCTATATATAAAGATAAAGGAAAATATTCAAATTTCAGATCTAAAATATTTGTATTTTTTCTTTACTACCATATAGTATACGGCAAAAATCATCATGTTCTATCAGATTTTTAAGGCAGAACTGAGGGGTAATTTCTTAACCATCCAGCCTCCTTAAGTGCAATTCTATTTCTCTTTGTGCATTAAACAACAATGCAGACACCTCTGATTTAGGGCAATCTGTGTTTTCAGCAAGCTTGCAACACAGCATGAAAAAACCACAAGCCATATCCCATCATGCATCAGACAATTGCATTTTCCGGCATGCGTTAGACATTCACAATTTTACCCAGCATGCGTTTCGTAACATAAGCAGTTGTTACCTCAAGGGCGGTAACTGCAAAGTCGTGACCGACAAAAACTTTTTTCACGTCGCCCGACTTGGCATCGTAGCTTCTTATCGAACAATCCCCAGAACCCGTGTACACTTCAACAGGTTAGAAAAGATGCAATCAAATGTACAGAAAGTCAGTCAAGTATCTAGCACACCAAATGTATCTTGCTAAATTTAAATATTACATTATAAACCAACCAATCGAATACATGTGTACAGTCATACATTTTTTAAATTTTGAATTCCTCAGACGCATTGCAAAATTGTCAGCAAGATATATTTTGAATGCGACTACAAGAAGTTGAATATGACAGACAAGAGGTCTAAAGTAAAGCCGTAGACATCTATATAAAAGCTTAATTGTAAATCTCTAAGATTAAAAAAAAACTGTGAAAGACACCCGCTGACGGACCTGTAATGACGTCACTGTGTTATTATGACCTTTGAACTCTCGTTTCAAAGTTCCAGATTTTGCATCAAAAACCCTTGCACATGCATCCCCGCATGCGGTGTAAACTGAAATAAATGAGCAGCTTTCATCTTAATCCCTAATTCACAATCCTGCAGTCCCTAATTACAGTGATAAATCGTACAGTTCATGTAAATGTATTAATATGTTTAGCTGTGTATTTGATAGAGTGATTTTAAAAAGCGTTTTATTAGTTTCCGCTAAATGTCAAGCATGTGTTTATTTGAAAAGTTACACTTAAAAATACGCTTATTTAAATTTTCTTTTGAAAAATCTACCACCGCCATAATATCTACACGCTTAATATATTACGTTTACAATATTCAATTTTGATAATGTTAAAGCAATATGAGCTGCAAATTTCATGATGAAATTTTTTTTTAACAAAAATGTTATTTTTCACTAAAATGACAAAAATATCATGGTTTTTTAATTTCTTTTTGCCAAATTTTTGTGAAAAGGACCGTTAAAGAGCCTTAATTGGAGCGAAATTGAATTACTGTCATCCTGTACAAAAATTGATTTGCTATATGTTCCTCAGAAGAGATATCTTTCCTCTGACAAAAATCAATGATTTTTTCCAACCTTATTTATCATAAAAGTTTAAGTTACATGCAGACTTAGCATACCAGCAGGTTTTTACAGCAAAATAAAATTCTAAAAAATACAGCTCATATTGCTTTAATAAATGAACCCATATGCTAGTAATTATATAACTGAGTAGACTTTCAAGATACAAACTCATTGAATTCTTCCAAACAAATAGATGTTGTTGTTATTTTCTAAATAGCGATAAAATTTAGCGTTGTTGATTTTTACAGCCAAAATAAATTGTGTAAAGCAGAGAATACGGTGTTCAGTATTAGAATTTTACTTCATGTACAAATAAATTTATTAGACTGTTTTTGATCTTCCTTATACTCTTTGAGATGTGTTGTATCAAAAACAATAAACATATCAGATGACTTTAGAACTATTTTACATAATTCAAAAGATTTCAATGCGAATAATAACAAATAGTCTATGATTTGGATTGTTACATACCTAGCCCGTCCTTGACTTTCACCACACTAACAGTGTGCTTGTGACCTTTGAATACCCTGGTGCAGTCACCAAATTCTGTAACCCATGCGCGCGCAGTATGGTCCGAACTTCCGGTGTACATGATTTTATTAACGATCTAGAAAAAATAAACCATGCAAATGCATTACAGATGTAGCAAACACTAAATTTATTATCAAATAGTTAAAAACTAACTAAAACGTCATCTAGTTTATTCTTGTTAAAAGAAAAATGCTCATATATGCTCATACCAAAGCTATGTGGCAACGCACTCTGAAAAAATTACGCACAGCATAGACAATGCTCTTTTTTGAATGGATAGGGAAAAAAATAAAAATCCATGATAAGCTATTTAGGCTAAATTAATTGATTTAGAAATCAGTAGGTTTATTTTAAAATTTGATTTAGATAACATTGTACGTTTGTAAAATATGCGATTCATTACAATTTGTTTCTATGATTTAACTTTTTTTTTGGTTGCAAAACACTTTCTATCATAGACAACTAAAATTGCTGCCAACATATACAGTGTGTTCCCGATGTAGTTTTCGAAGAGCGTTAATTTTAGGACCAAGTCAACGCACTTTGAAAAAAAAATATTTCTTTTTCAAAGTGCGTTGATTTGGTCCCAAATTGAACGCACTTTGAAACAATTTTTCAAAGTGCGTAATTTTTTCAAAGCGCGTTGCCACAATGCATGCTACCTAGGACCCCTGTATAGAATTTTGGGTTTTTATTTAGAATCAATTATGCGAACAACTTGAATATAGACAAACTCATAAATATATTGTACCATGTCCGTAAAAGGATCCAAGAAGGTTAAATTATTTTGAATCCAATGTCAGCTGAAAAAATTAGCACAGTCAAGGCCACGCTAGGTACAGTGAGGAAACTAATTATTTTTCCCGAGGAAAGATCTCGGGAATATTCATGACATCTAATAAACAGGATTGATATCTTGGGAAATAAAAATGTACCGACTCCACAGCCCGATAAAATAAATAAGTTATGTTTGTTTAATTGAGAACAATGACTTAGGGGCTGGATGATACAGCAAATCTAGTCACTGAGGATTTGTGTGAAATCCTTGCTCTAGCATCCATATTCATGATGAGCAAATAAAAAGTACAAAAAGATTACAGTCTATGTCGATGAAGACATCGAGTTATCAAGGACAGTGTTTTAAATATAATCCGAAAATACTATATGCATGTAACTGACAAAGAAACGGTTCTTTTTGAAGCTAAAATTAAGAAATAAAGATATATGTCATCTGCATGCTTTATTGTCAAAGATCATAATGATGCCTTAATTGCAAACAATAATACGAGGCAAGGGACTATTTCCTTATAAAACTAATCTGTTTGTTATAAGGTTCTTTAGTAAATTAGTTTGTTTTGCAAGAGGTGATTATTATCGCATAAATTTCGTTAAATGAATCAAAAGGATCTTGCAATAACAGATAAAAACATTGTGACATTTGTATGCAAAGTAACAAATGTATCAATGTTTAAGTCGGTGTTTATGTGAATAATAAACATTTATCAAACCAGTCAGCAAGTACAAGGAATCTGCTACTTGTGTGTTTTCGCCGAAACGACGAAAATCATTTCCAACAGTTTACAAAAATTTACTTATAACACTAAAAAAAATCATATCTTTAAAGTAAATTTCAACTTTTTCCTAAACTATACATTAATTTGTCAATTTAAAGCCTATAAACTTTTATTGCACATTAAAAGTTGCAAATAAACTTTAAACATACGATGAAGAGCCTTCAAATTGCTTATTAGAGAACTACAGAATCTAGGATAAAGGGTAATCTTGGATGAGAACACGCAGATGGAGGTTTGGTTCCATGTATAGTTTTCATGGCCAGTCTATCTTTCAGACAAGAGCAGCCTTTCTTCATGTTTCATTTTAAGTTTCGAGACAGGGACAAAGAAAAAGGTTACCCTTTTATAAGAAAATGCTAAATTGGTAAGAACGAGTGGGCAGGTTCGGTGTGAAGGACTTTGATCGATATGTTACGATGCACTCAGTGGCTTAAGCAATTTGGAGTAAAAAAAACATGCGAAAGATTGGGAATGGTACCACTACATGCATTTGAAAAAGCTCAAAATATTACAAATATTTAATTTATCCAGAAGTTATTTGATATTGGTATAGGTATTTATTTGTACAATGGTTCAATGTCTTTAAAAAATTACTGTCATTTATTCAGAAAGTATTGGGCTGGATCACGTGATTGGTCCTTGATTATTATATGCTATTTTAGGAATTCTAACAATATGAATGTCCAGTTTTTACATGTACCGTGTATAATGTATATTGTTCATGCGTTAAAAGTTGTACTGGAAGACGTCTGCACCAACCGAATGTGCCAGACACCGTTACTATTTCAACGGTATAAATCGGAAAGAATGCTTCAGTATGGTGAAGCAGTAGCAAAATGTCACATACAGGCTACCATTTTTTAAACTTCTCTGTGTTCTTTCTAAAAATGTTGTGCAAACATCGATATTGATGATGATTAATGTTTTTGTTTTTAGAGTCATTGCTCGTGTTTCCCGATTTATCATTTCCATTGGAATATTGGATTTGCAATTACAAGAAATATATGGAATGTCGGCTTTATGTACAAGATCGGACACAGTCGAATCCGGACACACGTCAGACGGCGGTCCTATGTTTGAGAGACGGAGACTTGCCGTGTATTGAAAATAAGAACAAAAGGTCTCAGAGAAAAGCTTGCTTGCCATTAGAGTGACAGCCGATCGATGGATTATAATTGAGATATCATCGATCCCTTCGTCACACCTTGGTTTTGGGTAGAGTAGAAACACTGGTACGGCACAATAAAATGTCGCTAATGCTTATCGATACAGAGGCTATGCTTTGTCCGCTTTAATGATTATCGACTGTTCTCCCATCCAATATTTACAGAAATAGACCCATACGTATGTTTTGTTTTATGTTGGTTGGACGAGGGAGTTAATCCGTCGCAGACATTTGTCGTAGGAATACTCATTTGCATCACAATATTAACACACCCAGCTGATTACATATACATTTATATTTTGACAATACTTTTTTTTAATCTCCGATCAATTTAAAGTTTCTTAAATTACTTCCTCTATGGATTATAACTATCCATCGTGATGAACTATTAACTATCCATCGGGATGAACTATTAACTATCCATCGTGATGAACTACTAATCCAGGTAGGGTTGATTTTGGTTAATTGGCGGCATCATACTCGATCATCATCTGTATGATGGAATGGCAAACATACAGAATACCCCTAGCTGATTAAGTATGTCATAGGAAAGAACCAAGCTCATCCTTTCTTCATCAGATTCAGCAATTTAAATTTGAAAAAAAAATTTAACACATACCTGTCAAATACCAAAACTTTTTGGAATTTTCAATTGAGAGTAAAATGCTTTTGTCCTGAAGTTTTGTTTTTAATCGTGTAAAACATTTGTAAAAGGTGAGGATGTGCTGATTGCACGATGTCTATTTTTTTTTTATAACACTATCCTCTAAAGATTAAAATATCAAATGTGATATTGACAGGTGATAAGGCAGACATTAAACCAAAAAGGTACACATATGTTGAGCATTATATAATGATAATCCCTTCTAAGAGAAGCATACAAAGATAACAATCTAACATTTATATATTATGTATGAAATATAGTCTCGTATAAAAAATATTATCTTATAACTTATCAAAACAATTTTTCAACAAATCGAAAGCACCATTTCCAAAATCTGATAATTAAACGATTTACAACTGAATATAATCCTACTAATCTCTTGATTAAAGACATGCAGCATTTTGATTTTCGTTTTCTCATAAAAAGAATTGTGGTCCATGTTTCACGCGTTTCACAGATTATGACGTCACATACTACTTATAAGTTCTCTGACTTCTCTCATATTGAATCACGGACATGGCGTCGTTCAATGATGTGTCCAAGGTTTGCCAGTCAGCAAGTTTGCTGGCAGCGTTTGTTACCTGGAGCAAGGTTGGGCTCGCTTTGATCAATTATTTATCTCCTAGTAGATACTGAATACACGAAGAACAGTCTTTACACTTTCATTTGTTTCTATGTATAATTTCAAGTGAATACAATGTTCCTCAAACCGTAAAACCAGAAAATACAACGATACGTTGAATGAAAATGAATTAAACATTTACTGCCTTTTTGAAGACTGTAGCAAACAATGAATAATTTCAAGTGAATGCTATGTTCCTCAAACTGTAAACCAGAAATTACAACGATACGCCGAATGATATGAATTAAACATACACTACCTTTTAAAGACTGTAGCCAAATAATGAATAATACAAAGTTGAAAAGGTTATTCTTGTAAAATATATGATTATTAATAGTGATATTCATCTTTGTGTTACAGAGATAAGAGAGTTAAACGCATAAAAAACTGTTTAGTCATAATAATTGCTAAATTAATACTGATATTTAGAAATTATGTAAAAAATAAAATGCTGATGAACATGAATATTTCAAAGGAAAATCCTGAAAGAATCAGGAAACTTTTTATGTATTGTTCTTTGTATTCATCGTGGACTTGCTGTAAAGATTTCTTTTAAAGGGTTTACTTGATAACTTAATCCACAATCTAAGCATTTTGCCATCCTATTAAAAATTGGGTGGGGGGGGGGGGGTGGCCGGTTTGGGTAGGAGTCAGGTACAATTACTGTTAATATAGATGAAGGAGTGATTTCTTTCTGTAATGATATGTAACGAAATCTACTCCTTTCAATCAATCAATTATCGTCTTATGATTCTTACGCAATCAAAGGTCACACAATGATTCCAAGAAAATACGAAAATACGGGAATTCAGCCATGTTGCTTACCGAATTTATTCCAGGTTCTTTATCATAGTTTGGGTATTTCTATATTGACTAGTGCTTTAGATGATTCTTTTGTTTCGAAGTCATATGGTAGAGGTAACTTGACAAACATTATGGGGATAACCATCCGAGGATCAAAGATACTAAACACATTTACAATCTACTTGTAAAAAGACATGTTAAAGGTAAAAACTGAGTATTAGTTAATTGGACAGCTAGTTAGGAGGTACGGGACACCTAATCATTGTGACGTTCTTGAGTTCAAAATGAACAACAAAATTAGTTCGAAACCCGTTAGGGTTTTTATCATTTTTACCTTTCTAATGTTTTTTAAAATGCATATTGTGGTGAGATACTGTTCAAATTGAATATTTTGAAATAATAATCTTATTTTGAGGATGATGCGAGTTTTACACATTTTAAATATCTCAATGTGTCACACACCACATTAAAGTTGAGTAGTGTAGGTAACGATGTTGTTTCATGGTGTAAGATTCAATTCTCTACAGGCATTCCTGAAATAACTCGGTCGCACAACCTATTGTCGCGCACACTCATATTTTCTCTCTTGGGGAGTATCCTATTGCAGTACGTCATAGAGGATATACGTTAATATTTTTAATATTTAAAGAAGAGGTAAGTGACATTTTGAGGATAGAGGAATCTGCTAGAACAATCGCCTTGTGCCATTATTATTAATCAAATCGCAAAGCGTTTCAAATCCATTGTACTAGAAACAGTGAATAAATTCAGATTACATCCAAACACAGTGTTTTGGCTTGGAAAGCTTCAGGAAATAAAAGAGCTTTGCAGATTGCAGTTTATCCAATACATGGGTTATCGTGTACGTGAAATACTGGAATACGGATCGAAATGCTTCTAAAAGTATATAACAAATTAAAGTTCAACTCTAATAACATAAAAAGTTGAACACACTTCATAGACCAGTAGATCGAGAGAATTATTTTAAACTTACAACCTATCCAACGCATTCGAAGAATCAAATTAACGATTTTCAACTAATATTGATAAATGACAGGAATGATACCTGTTAATTACATAATTACAGTAAAACACGCTTATAACGAAGTCCCATGGACAGCCAATTTAACTTCTTTATAAGCGTAATTCGTTATATCCGTGAAGTTTACAACATGAAATGGAGACTTGGGGAATGAAATTCACTTCGCTGTAAGCGTCAATTCATTATAAGCGTGTTCGCTATAACCGTGTTTTACTGTACATCCATCTTATTCCCATTTCCTGTTGTGAGTACCCACCTGCATACAGATGACAGAACCGGTGTGACCCGAGAAAACCTTCAGCTGCTCCCCCCGAAGAAGGTTCCAACTTCTAACCGTGGTGTCCGTACTTCCGGTGAACAAGATTCTCCCGAGGGCATCAGTGGCCATACACGTGATCGCCCCGGTATGACCCACATTGTTTCCGTCCCGGTCCTTTCCTTTAAACACCTTCAGACACTGCCCTGTTTCGAAATTCCAGGATCTGGCGGTACAGTCCGCGGATCCGGTAATTAGAATGTCCTTACTTCCGTCCGGGTCCATGTCATCGTCCATTTCGTCATCGTCAGCCGGAATGAATATCAGGGGGTACACACCTCGCTTGTGTCCCCTGAACACACGCAAGCACTCGCCGTTGTCAAAGTCCCAGCACCTTGCCGTCCGGTCGTAGGAACTCGTGAATATGAAGTCCCCCGTACAGATCATACGGTAAATGACGGACGTGTGGCCGCGACAAACCAGCACGCATTCCAGAGTACTCACATCCCATTTTCGAAGTGTTTTATCAGCACTTCCGGTCAGCACGTAGCAATCCTCGATCAGTATACATGTGATGTAGTCCTCGTGGCCCCTCAGAGTCCCTATACACTCACACTGGCTGGTTTTGGTACACCAGAGCCGTAAAGATTTGTCTTCGCTTCCTGTAGCCAGCACTGAGCCATCTTCACTTAGCGCCATACAATTAATACCCTTCTCATGAGCTTCTATACTCTCTAGCAGAGTGTCCTTCTGGTCCGCTTTCTTAGAACCACAGCCTCCCATGTTGATTCCTTGAATCAACACTACTTCAAAAACCACTTGATATTGTGTTATCTGTAAGTCAACTAAAACTAAGATGAATCGACATTTTGTCACCTCTTTATGATGGTCCTTCTCAAGATTTATAATCAAACACGTCCGATTTCGAAACGGGGTATCTTGTTCTGTTCGGAAAATCCCTGTGTGGAGAGCGCGCAATACAGCCGCGAGATGCAGAGCTCTACTTCAGCAGCGTGTGTCCCAGGACCGTGCGATCGAATATGTTGGCAGAATAGCGAGGAATTCAAATAATAGGTTGTTAGATTCTGGATCGATAGTTCCAATTAATTATTCATTTTCTGCAATTGCTTTTAAGGGTGTAATCAATAGTTGTCAAATTTCTTTATAATCTCAACACAAATATGTACTATAGTTTGCTGCACGGTTTGTACATACAAATATTAACCATGTTCACCAATTGTTCGATTGGTTATGGCTGGACTTGGATTTGACGTTTTACATGTATTGATTCAAAAAAAAAAATCTGAGTCGGTCATGTTTAGTTGGGTTTTGAGAACCGGAGACGTAGAAACGTTTTGTCTTTCAGGTTTTGGGGGTATCAGTAAGCTGTATCAGCATCTCGAAATGGCGGAACCCGACACGAACACAAGATCGATGGAGACTTCATTTCTGATATAAACGATAGATCATTTAAGTGAAATCGATAAAATTTGAATATTTGTATGGTGGCAACGAGAAGAGTTGTAGCGATGACAAACACAGTCCAGAGGTGATCTATTCACTGGAAATGTATGCATCAATTAGAACAGGCACTGGGAATCGATCTCTAAATGAGTGAATTGAATAGATTATAAGAAGGCATATTCATTACACAGAAACAAATGGTAAATATCTCGTTACGGACCCGCGAGAAAGCAAGAATTCTATGGGCTTTAAAGGATTAACATTCCCACAATGAACTGTTCTCAGTTATAAAAGATTTTTGTTGGAAACAAGCTTTAGGTACAAAAAAAACCAAGCGGCCTTTATTTCGGTTCCCATAAATACCAAACGCGTTGCATATTGTGAATTTTATTGATAATTATTTTTTATTAACATCACCTCGTAAGGATTTGTGATTTTTTGTATTCATTTGACATTACTCATACAGAGAGAAAACTGTAATAACTAGACGTCTATAATTAAAAGTTATGAAACCAGACCACACGGGTTTACTGTTGATGACCAGCTATCAAATCGAACACTCCTTCTCAAACTTGACAATGCTAACACTGATACATGTGTTTAGCAGCCTCTGATAATACAGTGTCGACTAATGATCATAAGTTGCATTTGTTGTCAGACCTCTGACGTTAATGGTGTAATTTTTTCGTTAAAGAACTACCCAATCGTTAACTTATGATATAATTATCAAAATTATATCATTAAGAGTCAAGAATGCACGTCAAATAATGGTATAAGAAAACACTGAAAAATAAGTACATCGTTGACCTGTAATGATATCATAATATTTATTGCATTAGATGATGAACTTCGACCGATAATGATACAGTTAAGAGAATATAGAACTACAGGTATTTAAATATTTTGAATGCTGCGTTACAACCAGAATTAAATTATTTGAAAATAAATTTGGCATTGTAGAATATAAATATGTGATTAAACTTATTTATAAATAGTGTCGAATATTTGGACCAGAGATGAACAATTTTTTTCATTTTAAAAGCAAAGAATCAAACCTATTTTAAGATTGTTTTAAGACATGTTACTCAGGTTCATATAATTTTTTTTTACGGAACTCGTTTTGTCGTCTTTCCTTCTATTTAGAATCAGCATCTAATATTATCTTACCTCAATTATCCGTAAATGAGGTATCAACAACCAGCTGACCATTTACGGTAGAGGCAATGTTGTAAACTAAAATTACATTTATCGCTATTATATCATGAACGGTCAGAAGTCTGACCACTATTGCAACTTCACATCATAAGAGGTTGCTATTCACGTACCTCAAACTGTTGACGAGTGATCTAGTTCAGGATTACAGCCAATTAATCGAACATTCCTCCTCAAACTAAACAATACTTACACTGACACACGTGCCTCAAACTGTTGACGAGTTATCTAGTTCAGGATTACAGCTAGCCAATCGAACACTCCTCCTTAAAACTTTACAATACTTACAATGATACACGTGCCTCAAACTGTTGACGTGAGATGAAGTTCAGGATTACAGCTAACCAATCGAACATTCCTCCTCCAACTCAACAATGCTAACATTGATACACGTGCCTCAAACTGTTGACGAGTGATCTTGTTCTGGATTACAGCTAACCAATCGAACACTCCTCCTCAATGCTAACACTGATACACGTGCCTTAAACTGTTCACAAGTGATGTAGTTCAGGATTACAGCTAGCAAATCGAACACTCCTCCTCGAACTTAAACTTAACAATGCTAACACTGATACACATGCCTCAAACTGTTGACGAGTGATCTAGTTCAGGATTACAGCAAACCAATCGAACACGCCTCCTAAAACTAAACAATGCTTACACTGATATACGTGCCTAAAACTGTTCACGGGTGATGTAGTTCAGGATTACAGCTAGCCAATCAAACACTCCTCCTCAAACTAAACAATGCTTACACTGATGCACGTGCCTTAAACTGTTGACGTGAGATGTAGTTCAGGGTTACAGCTTACCAATCGAGCACTCCTCCTCAAACTAAACAATGCTAACACTTATGCACGTTCCTCAAACTGTTGACGTGAGATGTAGTTCAGGATTACAGCTTACCAATCGAGCACTCCTCCTCAAACTAAACAATGCTAACACTGATACGCGTGTCACAAACTGTTGACGTGAGTGTAGTTCAGGATTACAGCTAACCAATCGAACATTCCTCCTCGAACTTCACAATGCTAACACTGATACACGTGCTTCAAACTGTTGACGTGTGATGTAGTTCAGGATTACAGCTAGCCAATCGAACACTCCTCCTCAAACTAAACAATGCTAATACTGACACATGCACCCCTGCAAATGTTATTGTCATTCAAATTTAGACCACGTGGTTTTATTTGACCCTTTTAGTTTCGCAGTAAAAATCGTGCTTCGTGTTTATAGTCTATATCCCAGAATCTAGGTACTTGTAGTCAAATATAAAATATAGACGTTTATTCATTTTAAACTGTACCACCATTAATTGGTGGATACAATGAGTTCTAGATATAAATGTGACAATAGAAAATATAGGTTTTTGTCTGCTCTTGAAACAAATAATATGCTTAGTAGCGACCCCCTAAGGTTTAGTTTTCGATCCGCGACTGTCCTAGTCAAAGCATCAATAGTGAAACAGACTATACTATTTTATGCAGAATGTTCCTTCAAATTGGCTCGATATACTAAGTTTTAATTCAAAACAGACACTCATTCATTTTTAAAAAGCATGGTAATGCACACCAAAAGCAGCAAACATGGCTATGATTTTGTTAAGCAACCCAATGTTTATATTTCCAATCACGTGTAGAGTGGTTGAAAATGAACGATAATTCTGTTCTGAATACCATCGTTTAGTTTAAATAACCACTAGATGATGAAATAAGACATATCCTAATATATTTTCATGTTTTTAAATAAATTAAAGTAGGATATGATATGAAATACGACCAGTAATTACGTATTTTGAGAATATTATCCGATCACTTATACTTCCACTTTAAATTTCACAGGAACTGAACAAATCTCGGTGAAGTCTCGTGAACTTTCATTCGAGCACCTCTGGATTTATTACATACTTAGCAACGATAAAGAAAACATTCCGAACACATTCGCAGGGGTGACACGTGCCTCAAACTGTTGACGAGTGATCTAGTTCAGGATTACAGCTAGCTAATCGAACACTCCTCCTCAAACTTCACAATGCTAACACTGATACACGCGCCTCAAACATTGACGTGTAATGATTTAATGATTATAAATTACTTAATGCTGACCATTTTACTATAGTACAATTGCGATTTTAGTGTAGATTTAGTGTAGATTTAGTGTAGATTTCAATAGAGTTCAGTCCGGATACTTTTAACTTGATAAACCCAGCCATTGAATGGCAAGCTATGCGAAACTGGTTCTGTGGAGTTTTAAGTTCAATAAATCAAGGAAGCATAGGTACATCAACCTAATTGTCGTTAGAGTACACCAATGTCGAATAAAGTGTTGGTACACTACTGAAGAAAACAATAATAATAAGGGCTGTTATTCAAATAAACATGATAATGTTTAGAATCAATGCTTTCCCGCCGTTGTCAAATAGAGTACAGCCTTGTTCTTAATGGTACATATAAGAATATCAAATACCATTTTACCAATGACGTGGCTTGACTTATAAAAAAATAAACCGAACTGTTATATTATATTATCTATAAAGGATCTAATTGTAAAGAACAATATTTTTGAATAACAAAATCTTATGGTAGGGTAGATGACTTTATATAATTACTTGTTCTGTGTGGTGTTTAAAATTATCTCTTCATATTACGATAGGTGTTCTTACATCTTTAAAAATACTCCCAATTGCAATAAAATGCATATTTTGAATTATATTTTAGAAACCGTACCATTTATTATTTTCCTCATTTTTCTATTGATTTTGTATGTCTTGTACTAAATGTTTTGCCTGCTACTCATGTTGAAGTATTACAACTAAGAATATATTTGCATTCATATTCATAGCCGGTTTGATAGCATAACATTAAATTAAATTCATAGCTCAGTTTAATAGAATTATCTAGAATTCTATCAGCTCAATTGATAGCTGTACGTTATAAATCCTATCCACAGCTCAGTTTGATGGCATTGCATTTGCTCTCTATCCATAATTCGGTTTGATAACATTACATTTGTATTATATCTGTAAATTAGTTTTGATAACATTACATTTTTACATGTATTCTACCCACAGAGCGGTTTAATAACAGTATATTAATTTTGTAAAATACACAGCTACATGTGTATATTGCATTTGTTTAATATCCATCTGTTTGATAACATTACATTTGTATTCTATCCACATGCGGTGTTTAAGTATTGCATTTATATTCTATTCGCTCATTTGTTTGATAATAAAACCGCGGGATATTAACTGGCAAGATTGGAAATATACAGCTTACGTCAGTTTCACTTGTTACAGTCAAAACATTTGAAATGGGCGGGAACAAATTGACACGGACGTCTGAGAAAACATTGGATTGAAACTGTACATGTAGCTATAGGAAATGTATTAATTTTTCAATCCACCTCGAAATTTCTAACTTTCTATAAAGCGATCGAAAAACATTATATTAAGTATCAGCAAAGTGATTGAAAAAAAAAATATTGCACCAAATAAGTATATAATCAGCAAATATAATACGCAAGGCAGGGCATTGTCCGATAACATCAGAGAATCAGTCGTCACAAGTCTGAAATCAAGTGGGGCCATAGTTGAAACGGGGTTTATTCACAGAGAACAACCAAAGTTCCCATTTATAAGATTAAAATTATATCCAATAATAGAATATGTAAAATGTTTCATATAAGAAGTCATCAGACAATGCTTTGCCCTGCGTATAATATTTCCGAATTGGTATCTTTTCACATTTGTTGATTATTTACTTACTGATGAAATAAAATGTTTTTCAACCGCTTTTCTGATAGTAATTAAAATGTTTTTCGACCGCTTTAAATTATTTAGCAAGTTAGAAATGCTGAGGTGGATTGAAAACACATTTCCTATAACTACAGTTTCGATCCAATGTTTTCTCAGACGTCCGTGTCAATTTGTTCCCACCCATTTCAAATGTTTTGACTGTAACAAGTGAAACTGACGTAAGCTGTATATTTCCAATCTTGCCAGTTAATGTTCCGCGGTCTTATTACATTTGTATTTTTATTTACAGGTCGCTTTGATAGTATTACGTTTGTATTCTATCCACAGGCTGTGTGCAAGTATTGCATTTGTATTCTATTCATAGCTCGCTTTGATAACATTTCTATTAATTTCAAACAACATTTTGGTGTATAAGCATAACATTTGGCTTTCGTTTATATAAATTAGAATGTAATTTGTTAGAAACATTCATAAATTGTAGAGGTCTGACAATTATGTAGAATGTAAGACAGTCATTTTTTTCCTTCTATTTTATATAACGTTTCCATGCAAGTAAAATATTTTGTGTTCCAATCCTATCAAATGTATGCCAATCAAATAACGGACAAACACCCTAAGATCTAGTTTTCTGTTTGAAACCGCTATGTACACAGACAATGGCGGCAGCTGATGTTTCCTCCCTATTAAAAATCTTAAGGGATCACTATTTTTTTGGTGCGCAATAGAGAGATTTGACGTAATTAGTTCTCTGCAATCAATATTAGAGGTGCGGTTTTATTTTTTTTTGATCGCACTTATGACACATTATGACGAAGTGCACATGTAGCTTGCCCTTTCAATATATAAAAGCCCAATTAGACATACATGTACATGTTTGGTTATACGCGTGTATAACAAATTAAAATCAAATGTCAGGCTTCCAACTATCGTGTTATCACTTCGCCATACATTAGAGGGAAACTAAACAACATTGAGATGGTTAAATCTTCGACTTTGACTTAAACTTCGGAATTTTCCAGCTGGCATAGAACCATTACCCCTTACTTAAAGACAGTTTTGTTTCATCTGAACATATTAACCAAATGGAAAAAAAATCGACTATAACCTTCACATTAACTTGGTTCAAGGTCACTGCATGAAATAAAACAAAATGCTCTTAGTAAAGTATCAGCCAAAAATGGCTAAGTGGAAAGTATATATATGCTCTTGAAAAAAGGATTTTAACTTGATCTTATTAGACCTTGACCTACAAACATCTTTCAAGGTCACTGCATACCCTTTCATCAATGGCACCATGTGGGTGAAGGATAAGCCTAATTAGAGCAAAGGGACAGAACATGTAATTCTGTTATGACCTTAACTTTCGACCTAGAAACATAGCTCACGGTCACTGCACACCCTTTACCAAAAGGCACCATGAAGGTGAAGTATGAGCCAGATTGGGCCAAGGGGAGAGAAGATATGCTCTGGACAAGAGATCTTGGATGGACAGACAGGACAGACAGACAGGACAGACAGACGGACAGACTGATCACTATAGGGCGCTTGCAAAGCGGATCCTTAATAAATAGACTAGAAAGGCAATCAATTTCAAAGATTTAATTTCCCAGACGGTTGTGACAGTTTACATAATCCACATGTGCAATGAATTATTTCAAACACCCAACAACGCCCAAGGACTGCTCTACATAAATGTAGATTCAAAACCAAACAAAAAAAATCATTTTTTTCCTTAAAATTCTTTCATGATCTTAAATATTCAACATCAAAAATGAAAATGCATTCATATACATGTATATATACTGTCAACCTTCAAACTGCTATATAATGCAAAAGCATGCAATAGGGTGATAAAAGTGGTAAAAATTTGTTGCTTTAAGAGTATGTTCTCATAAAATATTAAGCCAGCTAAAATTTATGGGACATGAAACATTGTCCTAAATTGTAATACAATAGTGTATGAATGTATCTGTTTTGTCATAAACTAGTGTAAGTGTGTGTGTGTGGGTGTATATATATATAAGTAGTCCGTACAACATGTTTGCTACCTCTAGATACTTGTAATTCCTGAGTTTTTGGTTTCTAGACAGTGCTAAGAGAACTACATGTACTTAAATGTCAAGATCCAAAAATTCATTTGTTTTTATCTACTACAATAATGTTTTTAGAAGTAATTCCATTGTATATTTATATGGTGTAAGTAATAATCATATACATGTATTTAACACTGGTTTCACAGAAACACCAAATCTGGCTGCAAATTTGTTTGTGTTGGATATGTCTTGAAAATTAAAAAAAAAAGATTCAGAAGACTATGTTTAAAAAAGCCGAGACATAGACTGGAGTGACTGCTGTAATAAATAGTCTACATGTATTAGTGTGACTAAACAATAGAAAAATAAGGACTATTCAAATCCAATACAGGCACACATGTTACACTAAAGCTGTCATATCTAAACAATACACAAGTACAATGTATGATACTCATGGCACGACATTCATCCCTCAACACAAGTTCATAATCATCACTTTTACAGGACACCAATATGCTGTACAAATCTACAACAGCCACAGCATTCCAGAAATCTGACTTACAGAGAAGAACATGTTACCACTTTAGAAGATCATCTTTGATTATTTACACAATGACAGTTTGAAGTGATGTTAAAAAATAATCAGTAAAAGAGCTCAATTTTTAAATGACCTATTATAAATGTTGACCTTTGAGGTAAAATTTAGGATCAGGGAAATAGTAAAATACAGAACCTTTCACAAAAGAATTAAGGAAAATGTCAATAGTTAAACAATCAATTAAAAAGTCAGTGATAGACACACCAACTGACAGACAGACAGTCCATGCATCACAGAGAGAAACAATAATATAAGATAGTGTCTGTCCTTAATTAAAGCTATTCATCTGCTTAAGCATCAAATTTAGAATTCATTTCTGCCTTTCTCTTTTTTTTTCTTTCTAGTGAGGTAGATAAAGTAATCTAGTGCAACTTCATTAAATTTTTGAAATTGTTGAAAAAACAAACTTATTGAAATTAAAAACCAGCCATTGAAATACATTCTAGTACTTGATGCATTTAAACTCATGAAAAGCTCTTTAAAATAAAACTGGAAGAATAAATTTCCCTTATATGGCTAAAAGAAGTACAAAAAATACAATAAAATAACAACGAGGTGTATACATTTTTTTTTTAGACCTATGGCAAGTACAAAAGATACCATAAAATAACAACCAGTTGTAGATGTGTTTGCCTTATTGCAAGTCTTGTATCAAACAATATTCTGATACATGTACATGTACATAGAGAGTACAAATTCTCACACTCACTCAACAGGCACTGCCAAACACTGATATATCACAAATGCCTGCCTGTCAACAGTTCCTTGCGAATAAAAAAACTCTGAAAGCCCATGTCATCCATACATGCTCCACATGTACACTTCTGAACAAAAATGGATGGATGTTCATCAGTTTTGACTGTTAAGAACACCTTTTGATAACAATAAATCAAAATTTCATGTCTTCTGCCTTTGCCAAATTATCTAGAGATTTTTTAATGCGAAGAGTGGTCAATCGGGCGGCAGGGTTATGATACCAACATTCCCTCATCAGGCGTGACATCACCTTCAAACTCTATGAAAGAGAGTAAAAAAAAAAAAGAAAGTCAAATGAAGAAAGCATCTCAGATACACTCTAGGGTTATATATTCAGTTTACATATACTTAGTTTAAGGGAGAACAAAAAGATTGGTAAAATTTCTCAATTACTGTAAAGTCTTGTGTATTAATGAAACAAAGCACAAATGGGAGTAACTAACTCAACATGTCAATTGATGACATACTATACACAGTGAAATATTCGTCCTCGTTTTCTTTTTGCCCCTTCCCCCCTCCTTGTCAGCAAGTGAACTTAAGACTGGGTGAATTCCAATGTTTCAAATTATCTTTTTTTCAACACAACTATGTCTGAATGAATTCATGTCGGGACAAAACTGTTTGCATGTTTTGAAGGGCGAAATCTACACAGGGTAACAATAACCCTGTATACATTAGTTCTGACACAGATTAGATAGTTGTCTTACCTCAATGGTCTGCCACCGGTTGGGGATTCCTGGTCTCTGACGATCATCACACACGACCTTCTTCATGTCCTCTAGACTGGGGTCAGAGGGCACAATATCATAGAACGGCAGCTGGTAATCCTCCACTATACCTAGGGCAGGGATAGAGGGAACAAGAAAATCAGCTTAACATCTTGGACTCTTTCTCATAGAGGAAACTCTCCAATCTATCTAGTTCTTCACTTGCAAAGTTCTTATAAATATCATGTCATGTTAATTAGGCCTCTTACATTCTTTGCTGTTAAAACATTCAATTCATTGTGGATCAATTTCTGTGGAATCCTGGGTTACACTTAACCCACTAACCTACATCTTCACCCAGAGTAAAATTGTTGGTGCAGGAAAAAGGGCTTATTTCAAATGTGAAATCTGTATTCGTTTTTTACCCTTTTTAAATAAACAAAACAAGCATTATCGAGCCTACCTCCCACTGAACAGCGTCGTGTTATCTCCCATAGCACCAGTCCAAACGAGTAAACGTCCGCCCTCTTGAAGGAGTCGAACTGATTCATACTGATGGTATCACTCAATACCTCAGGGGCCATGTACCGCTTGGTCCCGACCCGATTATTGGGGGCAATGTCCACT
This sequence comes from Magallana angulata, assembly GCF_025612915.1. NCBI lineage: Eukaryota > Metazoa > Mollusca > Bivalvia > Ostreida > Ostreidae > Magallana > Magallana angulata. Next base: position 57,292,091 of record NC_069117.1, read on the forward strand.
GCATCTGTCACAGGGTCATGTCGCACTGCAAGACCTAAAAATGTCAAAAATGAAAGGTCAATTCTTATAATCAACATCAAAGACATTCAGCATGTAGGAAATATGTATATTTAAACTAAAAATATTCTCAATTTCATTGAAATGTTTTTATCAAACACTAAATACCCAGTAGAGAAATTTTTGTTGAAAAAGTGCAGGTACTGCTTTGCAAGTTTCATTCTTAAGGACAATTTTTACCATAAAGAAATACTTGCTATTCAAAATTAGAATAATGCATTATGGATGAATTTCTGATATTGTTTTTTTTTCCTGCTCAGAAATAAAAACAACACTCAATTATCCCTGTTTTTGTTTTCATTACTTCTGAACAGACCTCAAAAAGCCTTTAAGGAGAATTGCAACAGATAATGACAGTGTATTGATTGGTATAACATTGCGTTGTTCTGTTCCAGAACCCTGAGCAGATATTATCATTACTCATATGAATGTGACCTTGACTTTCGTCAACCTCATAATCAATAAAGGTTATTGCCAGGTCGCAAGAATGGCTAAAAATCCACATCACAAAATGAGCTATTTCCAAAAACAAAATCTAATACACTGCAGGATGGATTACAGGTCTGTAATGGTTAGGGACATTGTAAGATTTATACATATTAAGCATTTTATCTCCTTTTCTGCTAAAATATACAATCTAATACTTTCAGTATTTGAAACAAAATAATGTTATTTATATATGCACAAATTGAGAATCATGGTAAAATTTTTAAAACTCACAAAGTTCTTAGTGCCTCTTTCAAATGGGTTTAACTCTTTTCCCCTTAGAGGTTTCTATCCTTTAACCCTTAATGACGCGTGTTGACGACCCTGGCCATATCCTTAATGATGACTTTTGACGCACCCAATACACAGCTCTTAATTAGACCCCTCAACACCTGTTGTTTATTATAAACATTGACTGGTATACACCTGGCCGTGTATACGGATGGTTGTTCACTCATTCTAAATAAAGATATCAGGTGATTTACCTGTGTATGGTGGCGTGATGCATTACTACAATAAACAAAGATGGCGGACTACGATGCTGACATCGCACATGTTTTCACTTTTTGTTTATAATCAAATTTAGAGGCAGAATTTTCTAAATTTATTGGTAGTGAGATTGAATGATGAAAGCCAGATGTCAAATTCATGCAAAATTTTGTGGAAAAATTTGTGTAGTTACAGAAAATGGAACACAAGGTGTGCATTACCTGCAACACCTAAATACACGAATCTACCGGTAGATTTGAATTTTTTCAAAAAGTTAACACAGTTATTTTGTTAACATGTTAGATTTGTCAAATCCTCTTACACCATTTATTGAAAAATAGATATAAGTCTGAAAACGATAGACATAAATTGAAATGTCAGCCACAGGTACATTTAATTATTTACTATCAAAAAACGAATTCCATGATGATAATGGAATCTTTATATAAGAATCATTAAATAATTGTTTGTAATACATACAGTTTTAAATATGTTAATCAAGTATCTGTTGTGAAATTATTCTTAATAAAGCTTTAATGTAGAACATTCAGTTTTATTTTCATATACCTGTTAGCACCTGTATTGTTTTATTAGTAAATTAAATAAAATTTTTTTTAATGAATATTGAAAGTTTAATTCATTACAAATCCATTGATTTATAATTTTCTATGTGTTTGATTTGCTAAGACCTGTAATAAGCTTATTCAAAAACACACACCAGCTGTTTTCAGTTCATCTGAAAATACTCTAAGGGTAGCCCAGGGTAGAGTGTTAAGGATATGGCCTATGCGTCAAAAGGTGGCATTAAGGGGTAAAGAGTTAAATACATGTATAGTGACTTCATACACTTTGTAAAAGGAATACAACAGTATATTCACTTGTACCAATGGAAGAAAATACCTTTCAGTTCAAATAAAAAGTATGAAAATGAATAAAATGTTATTTTGTTTAACTGCCTAAAACACGTTAACTAATATCTCACCTAAATCTGCGATGCAGCAGCTAACTCCATCATTTCTCACCAGGATATTTTTACTTTTTAAATCTCTGTGGGCGATAGCTGGTTTCCCAGCATGAACTAAAATTTTTAAAAAAGCACATAAAGATACACACAATAAATAAATAAATGAGATACAAAATATATAAATAAACTCTTTAAAGCTTTTGTTTGTCAAATGCTATGCCCATCCATAACTTTATTGAATCTGCAGTTGATATAATTTCAGAGTTAAATGCCAATTTATGCAATTTAATCTTGAAAGTTAAAAGGTATTTTGTCTCTAATATGTAAGTTGAAAACTGGGTAACATATATAAGCATGGAGAAAATTTACAAAGCCTATAATTAATTGTTGTCATTGGGGTATACAGAACTCGTAACATGCAGAAATTACCATGTTTACAACCATCAAAATTAAGATGACATTAGGAAATAAAGTAAAACTCGGATAAATGACTAAAAAGGTACATGTTCCAATTTGGATGCACGAAAATAAAGGATTAAGTAATTAAAAGTAGGTTTTATTTGTTAATACTGCGCTCACTCTCAGTGCCCACTATGTCCATATGGAGGTGGGCAAGCCCACAGGCTGCTGACATAGCTAGTCTTATCATCTGTGTGGTTGATAACACGGTTCTATTCAGGTAATCAAACAGCGATCCATTGGCGTGGTAGTCGGTAATTAACCAGAGCTGTGTCCAGGTGCCATTATCTGTAGAAAAAACAGTCATGTTACACCAAAAAAAACACTTGTAATGGGTGTTAAACCACTGAGAAGAAAAAACTTGCCCAAAAAGTATAAAAAAACAAAACAAAAAAACCCCCAATTAATCAATGGTCTGATGGTGTAAAAGATTCTTTACATTTCAGAGTATTATTTCCATTATCTTTTTCAGTATAATTATTTTTGATCAGGTTTATGCAGTTTTCTACATTGAAAGAAAAAAAATCTGCAGAACACATCTTTTGTATTTTGTATTTCACAAATGTTAAAAAGATAATATCTGACCCATCAGTCAGTAGTACTACATTGAATGCCAAAAAATTGAGCCACAAATTCTAATGATTCCACTGTATATCAAGCTATTTGTATGCAAATGTAGTCAAAGAACACAGGTCTAACCTTTGTTGTCTGCGGCTATGAATCCCAGAATATTCTCATGACGCAGCATGACCGTCTGATAAATCTCCGCCTCTCGGATCCACGATCGCTCCTCCCTGGAGGAGAATATTTTGACGGCTACGTTCTCCGCCCGCCACCTCCCACGCCACACCTCTCCATAGCGACCCTTCCCAATGATCTCCACCAGCTGAATCTGTCTGGCAATCGTTCTCTGGACCAGCAAAGGGAGTCCTTCCAACCAAAACATAACAAACGGTTAAACATTATCATCTACAACTTGTGTGACAGAAATCTTTCAATTTAGTAAGTGTACAAAGAAAAGAAAAACTAAATATTCTAGTTTGAAAGTCATATTGACATATGTTATATTAAATTATTATATTATCATATTATATTATATGACCTTGTTATATTAAAGAATTTTTAGGGTGGTACTTGTTTTCATGAATATAAATTTTAATACAGACTACCAGTACTTAGATATAGGCCAATCCCAATCACTAACAAATCACTAAAACTGTTTGTTTACATATGGATGAAATTGAAACTAGTTATAAAGCAAGCTTACAGCTACATATACATAAAAAGCTGTGCACATGGTGACAAAATATCTTAATTTTGGTTCATATTCATTTTTCAAGATCAGTTTCAGTTCAAATTGATCTTTCATTGATATGTTTGAGATCAGTTTTATCTATCGAAGATCAGTTAGAATTCAGACTTATCTATCATTGGTCTGTTTATATTCAGACTAATGATCCACAGATCTGTGTAAGCTTAGTTTCATGGATGTGTGTAAGTTGGATTTACTAGTAATTAGTCTGAGCTCAGACAGATCCATTATAGATCTGACTGGATACAATAACTCCAGTCATTTACGGTGATTTACCAGATCCGGATCCAGAGTATTCCATGATCATCTCCCGCAGGGTGTCGGTGGTCTGCCCAGGCTGCATGAAGGGCTGGGTCTCCCCGTCCGACACACTCTTGGGAGCCATACAGATGCCCTGCTGCTGACACTGCCTGTAGGACAGGAAACAGATCACGAAGAAGACTGACACCAGCACCACTGGCCCCGCGATCAGCCCCACCAACTCCAGGGTCCCAAAGGTCAGACGCTGCTCCACAGAGTCTACAAGGTCACCACAATGTCATATTATTTCACATTCAAATGCATACTTACAAGGTCAAGTGCTCTAATCAACTTTACATTATGCTTTATCCAACGTCAATATCACTCAATGATGCAACAAAAGGTGAATTCTTGTCAACTAAATACATAATTATCATTCAAATAATAGTTTTGTTATTCAGTCAATCTATAATAATATTCAGTCAATAATTTTAATTGTTGCTATGAATTGTGCAGCATGAAGCTTTTGTGTGCATGGAGGTGTTTTGTGTATGTTGAGGAAAAGGGACTGAGGGTTTGATCTGTTTGAAATTGTGACAAACATTCAAATTGAATTATACAATTTTCTTTTAAATTTTCACCCATAGCAACGAACATCCTGTATAAAATAAAGGTGTATTATAAGACTTTCTTATACATATTTATACATGTAAGAACACAAATTACAGAGGAAGAAAGAACGATGTATGAAAATATTGTTAGGTAAGAAATAACTAAGGCTGTCCAGTAAATAAATAATAAACCCTGCTGAACCTTCTTTTTGGATAAATGCTATAAAGATTTGACCTTGACCCATCAAATGACCTCAAGTGATACTTGATGATATAAGTACAGTATGTAATTTCTCTACACCTTCAACTTTCATTTTACAATAATTCTTGAGCATTTGTTGAGTGGGAACCAGTTCTTACATTTCAATGCCATTTATTTATTATTTTGTGGAGTAATCGGATGAGAGTCAGCTGAGTTCAGCTTTTAAATTTTAATAAACTTACCTCTGATCTCTGGGAAACGAGTTGTCGGAGGGGGAAATGTTGGAAAGAGGTGTCTATTGCAGAAATCTTCATCATTACAGCAGAGTTTACTGGATATACTGGCCATAGGGTTACTGGTTAAACACTCAAAAACATCCCCGTCCAGGGGCCCCAGATCCACCTTCTCGATACATCTGGAAACAAGTCACAATATAAAGTAATAGTTCTGATGCAAACTTCTGATTTTTCTGTTAGTATTTCAAGAATCATATCAATGATGCACTTACCACTATACATGTCCTGGTCTGATCACTTACTACAAAGCTACAGTCTACATGCAATCAAATCAACAGTTTACCTTTGCATTCTAATTCATAATTGTAACAAATGTAATTATCTTACATGACTATCATTCTTCAAGATTTTAACATTAAGACTCTAAAAAGAGGGAGGGTGTTGTCTGTCCAGCTGTATAAACCAGCAATGAGATGCGAGTGCCTCTCTTATTGGTCTCTTGGTGTGTTTGTATTGCATTGATTGGACTCGATTGGTATGACAGTGTATATACTTTGCATATATTTTGTGGGGGTGGATACAGGTAGCTTCACAAATGTAATGGTCCCCCTCAGGCAAACAAAGTACCTATTGGAGCAGGGCTTGAATTTGGGGTAGGCTTAGGAAGTGCAATTAGGAAAGCTAGCTTTGTGTTCTATTTTTATTTTCCAATATAAGTAAATCCATACCAGAATCAAAGAATGTTGCCAGTGTTGGTTTCAGATCCATATTACAGAAGTCTGTACGACAGCATTCAACGTTACTTATATTTAACCGTTTGCCTTTTCTCTGACAAATGCGGGGAAGACCCCCAGCAGAGAAAAAGAAACTCCGCCCTGTAGAATAGCAACTGAAAGAGAGGTCAAACCATCAGAACGCTTGCAATGTAGTAAATAAAGCACAGAGCCTTAGTAAGGAATGTAATATACCTGTGCCTTTTACTCATCAGTAAACCTGCAACACCTGACACACCTGGGCTGCGTTCAAGATTGTTACAGCTGAGAAGGGCCATGTAATTGCAATGATCTTGAAAGATACTCTTTTATAACTGCTACATAAAAACGCGTAGCCTAAATATCAAATGCTGAATTCTATCTCTACAACAACTACCATAAATACACTGTACAACCTTTGTAATACTTTTCTCATCTATTAGATTGTATACATGTACCTGTGTCTTGTCCTATATCATTTGGCACACCTGAACATACCTGTGTCTTGTCCTGTATCATTTGACACACCTGAACATACCTGTGCCCAACCCTATATCATTTGACACACCTGAACATATCTATGGCTAGTCTTATACCATTTAACACACTTGAACATACCTGTGGTTTGCCCTTCATCATTTGACACACCTGATGACATATGTGGCTAGTCTTATACCATTTGACAACCTGAACATACCTGTGGCTTGTCCTATATCATTTGACACACCTGAACATACCTGTATCTTGTCCTATATCATTTGATACACCTGAAAATACCTGTACCTTGCCCAATATATCATTTGACACACCTGAACATACCTGTAACGAATTTTGATGGTTCCATCTTTTCTGTAGGCTCTAAGAGTTAGGCACAATCCGGTAGTTTCACATGTTTGATTTCTATCAGTGCACTCTTCACAATAACACTTTAAACCTGCAAAGTGAAACATTAAACTGTCATGTAAACTACATGAATCTGATTAGTCAAGAAACTAATATATTTTTGCTGATGATGTAGATTGTGATATACATAAATGCAAATACCGATAGGTCTCATATCTGCTACAAGTTTATTTTTTTTTCTCTTAAACTGGAATTCCTTCTTTTTAATATTCAAGTGGCATTTAAACTTAAAATATTTTAAGATATTAGGAATGATAGTTTGAGAAATCTGGTACAGTAACAAATTAGCATTGGTTATGTGATCTTTCTCCTATTGCTCAGATAGTACACATTTCTGAACATGTGGAGTTATAAATGTATATACGCAATGAAATTAAATTGTAAATAACACGGAAAAGCAACCATTCAAAATCGCTCTTGTTGTTTCATTACGATAGGGAAAAAAGAAAAAAATATGGAGGAGTGATGACAAAAAGTTAATTGTATTACGGTATATATTTGGTGTGAGGCAATTACATGTATAATCATTAATTACAGTTCATTCCAAGTTCACTGGTGTCTTACCTGACTTTCACTTTCATTAAAAACGTTTCTATTCCTATGTGTTAGCCTAGAATACTCAAGATTCTGGATCAGGTCACCCCCCCCCAAAAAAAAACACCACAATCTACATATCTTGTAAAGACCTTCAGGCTATATCTTTTATGTAAAAAAAATCAAGTGAAATTTTTAAAGTATATGACGTACGACATCAGAATTTGTCAAATTTGATTGGGACTAGTAAATTTATTAACTTAAGCATCTATCTGTCTGAAGAGTCAGAAGCAAATGCTTTTAATAAACCTGTGTATACATAGAAACTTATGTGTTGGCACACGACCATCTGTTACAGGCTTACAGCCACAGTGCTCAGACGCCATTCAATTACCTGCCTCACTACAAATCACTTAATTTTTCCCAATTTCATAGAATTCAATCTGATTTGCATGGTGCAGCCAACCTGTATAAATACATGTACTGAATTACCCACTGATGTCAAGGAAACCAAATAAGATATGCTAGTCCAATCTAATATTCAAAACTTCATATTCAAATGATCTCAAAACTGACATGCTACATCAGTTTTGGAAGTATTTTAAAATTAAATTGAAATAAGTTGGCCGGAGCTTATAAACCCTGCTCGGGAAAAGGGCTGCCTAATTTAATCAGAGTACAAAAAATGTAACTATTTGAATATGCCATTACCTCACACTCGTTATATTAAGAGGGCTCAATTATCATGGCCATTTTAAGAGTATATTGATGATCAGATCTCACTGAATAGAAGAGCTCTATATATCGTAAACGGTTATAAAGATATTGCCATGGATAATACTCAAATTTTTAAAGCTAATATATATTGAATTTATCTTTACAAAATAAGTTTTTATACCTTAAACATGTTAAAAAAATTTTTCTCAAACTTTACTATAGATCAGATGGTTAACCTTTTGACCACCCAGCCTCCTTAAATTATAAATCCAAATAGAATTTCAGCAATTCTTATTGTTCTTTCTTAGAATTCTGTAGATATCATGCTAACTGTCTTTTTTAAAAAGCAGATGGGAATGTAATAGATTATGTTTATGTGGCAAAATTAAAGCCAGTAAGTCAGTAGGACCCTTTGATATTAAGATTTCACTTTGGCAAGCAACCGAAATTTGAGTAGAATTTAAAATCAAGAATTTTAAGGACAGTGAAGGAACTGTCTGAAGATTTAGTGAAGATGCCAAGTACAAATATCCTAACCAAGCTGGGTCTTGCCAAAAAATTAAAGATGCATGAAATCAATCCAAATCTGTTTGAACATTTGCTGATGAGCTATCAGCATCAAATTAACCTTCAAGAGTTAAAAATCCCTTCTTAAGCAAAAACAAAAAAAGACCCCTCCCCTCCCCAAAACACAACGTTATACCAAAACTACAAATATTTCATGTTCAGGATCTAAATGCTATTCCATCACTTTTTGGTCCTAGCTTCATTGGGTCTAGTCTAGACCATAAATATTGGGATATTTTGCGTTCTTTGAGAAATATTGGGAAAAAAAATCTAAGAAATATTCAGAAAATTATTACACATTAAGAATTATCATTTTTGTGGCAATAGTTGTTACATTGTGTTAACTTTCTTTCTATTTTGATGTTTATAGGAACATGTGAAAGAAGTTATGATTGTATACATCTAAATAGTTTACACATGTATATGTCCTTCTCATGATACATTTAATTGGGAAAAATTCCAACAAAGTAAAAGGTTTAATAATCTTAAAAAAAAGGAAATGAGCCTTTTAACTACCCCCAAAAACAAGATCCCTGATGATACAACATCCATTATGTTCTACTGTTAGTAGAACATTGTAGTACAATGTAAAATCCACATGAAAATTTCCTGATGAGATGTTTTGTTAAATGAACAATATCGATAGTACTTAGTAAACATTAAAATACAAATCATCTACCCAAAAGAAAAATAAAGAACATTATTTGAGGAGATTGTGTTTCCATTTATAATTATGAAATAGACTAAATTCTCATTAACAATTAATTAGCGCATGTGGTAATCTTTAAAAACAGATTTTGTACCAAATAAAAAAAAATTTCAACACAGTTGCTATCTCTTTGACAGTGTAAAATTGTAACTCCAAGAATAAATCCAGTTGTGAAATAAAATATGTTTGAAATAAAATGAGGATGAAATTACAGAGTATGAAAAAATGACGATATAACCAACAAATGAAGAAACTGGCTCAGACGACAAACGCCCACAATGTTTATCACATGCTGTCTCACACCTGACTCCAAATGGGATATAAATTTGAAGTGCAAAAAGTAGAAATATCTTATTTTGCAAAAAAAAAATAATGGTAAATCCACATTAGAATAGATGAAATGGAACAACTTTTGGTAAACAACTTTCTCTGTAACCATACTATTAAAGATATTGATCCCTCAGTATATCCAAAACTTCTTGGGAATAAATCAATAACTATAGGCTTATAGGAAAACTTGCTAACCAAAAGTTGTTGCATTTGATAAACATTAATGCGGATTTATATAAAAAATTATAACAATTTTTTTTTTTCATTTTTTGCACTTGAAATTTATCTATCACATCCTATTTGGGTGATTGGTCCCACCTGTTTAGCAATGCTCAGAACCAGTCAAATTAGTCAAGTGACCATCCGGTCACACTTAAGACCTATAAACATAAAATACACTTACAACTGAGCTCTACAAAATTGGAGGAAATTTTAAGTTCATTTATTAATTATATCATGATTTTATCGAGATTTCATCATGTAAACATGTTTGTAAAATTGTGAGAGATATTGCCAAACTTATAATAGTGAAATGTGTCATTTTTCATCTCAATAAATTGCTGGTACTACCATCATATCACAATATATTCATAAACTAGCATTTTCAGGTTTTTGAGAGCACCAATTCTCTCCAAATATTGTAATTAAACTGATATTTTAAATGTCAAAACGTGTAAGACTATGTAATGGCAGAAGACACATAAATAACAGAGATTGGGAACTGATCAAAATCTCGTGAAATCTCACGGTCCCGATTGTATAGTATTCCCAGTTTAAATCAGACAGTATATCTTTCAAATAAACAACTATATCGAAATATAAACAGCTATATTACCAAAACAATCAAAATATTATTTTTCATGAGTTTATCATCAACTTTATGTCTTATAAACAATATTAAAAGAGGAGTTTTAGGAGGCAGTTGGCTACCCGGCATCTGAGACTTCTCCAAAGTTTTAAAGCTGGTCAATATATTTTCTATATTTATTAAACTTATTTTACAATTTTTTGTTTCAAAAAATGTCTAAAACCTATGCCTATTTTGATGAAATACTTTTGGTTTAAGATCATTATGATCTCAGTTAATTAAAAAGTAGTTCTCAAAGTAAGGTCGGTCCCGTAACATTTTTCAACAACAAAACATGCCAATGCCCAGTAATGGTGAATTTGCCCAAATCCCTGTTATTTATGTCTCTGGTGGCAGAATAGGTACATGACAACAATTGGTCTAAAGCCAATATGACCACAAATAGTATACATGGTATAAGCAAACTGCTTGTCTGCTGCATGATAGTATTATGTCAGAAGAACACACAATGAATGACACGTGACTGTTGATGAAAAAATCATAAAGGTATCTGTTGGATATTGTCATCTCATTATAATGACACAAGACATATCATATATTTAACAACATTTGTGGACACTAGTACCGGTTCTGAAATGCAACCGAAGAGGCCATGCCCCAATCCAAAGTTTCATTAATTACCCTCTAAATATATAAACCTATAAACACTAGGGATCAAAACTTATATCTTATGCTTTTGAAATACAGACATCCATCCACATATATCATGATTATAAAACAAAATTGTAATGAATTGTAGAAACTTCACATCAAGTGACATCATTATACCCATTACAATCCCAATTAAGTCAGTGGCGAAATCATATAAATGAATTATTTTAATACAATTTAGTAATTTAATTTTCAACTAAGAATACGATGTTATAGGTGAGATTATTTAATGCTGATGAAGTCGGCATGTAGAGTTATATACAACTTGGAGTGTGAGTTAGCTGCCACAGGTCAACACAACATGGAGCAGCGAACGACTAATCAGCTGCACTAATTGCGGACAAAATCACCGTTCTCTGTCGAAAATGACAACATGGATGTTAATACAATACATACCCGTTGAGAAATCAGTAAAAGTACTTATGAGGAACAAACAGGCTAAGAGATAATAGGGTATCATTTTCGAGCACCTGTGTTTTGGTGCCTACATTTTATATTCCTGCCTCGGTCAATCGGATATTATTGCGCGCTGTAATATAGTTCCGGACATCTAGCACCTTGTAATCGTACTTTTTAGAGCGTATTGTACGTCTTCTCTATTCGTCGATTTGGTAATATTTTGGCGTATTTGTAACTACAAAACATAATGATTTAATGATGAAATAAGACTACATAAACTACACAAACAAGCATCGATTAGTGTCGGTGCGCGTAGGAATATTGATTTGGTTGACTATTACATAATCATGTCTAGGTCCAGGGGTCAAGAAGGAGAGGATCCATGTACTTTTTGGTGTTTAGCAATCTTGAAGATTGTGCAAGGGTAATAGTTAATTAGCTTGGAATTTAAAGAGTGCGACAATTCTATTGAAGACCTATGATATAACAGTTTAAAGTGAACTTAGGCATCATTATACTGTATACATGTAAGTTAGTCACCAAAATTTTCAAATCCCTCAACTCATTCCTCAACTCAAATCCTTTAAAGAAAAGTGCATAAAGAATGTGGGCGCTTAAGATGTAGATTCGGCAGGAATCTGGGCGCACAAGGAGAGTGAAAATTTCATCAATTAATTTTGAATATTTTTCGAATTATAACCGTTATTTGGCTTCTGTTGGATGTGGAATGAGTGGAAAAATATTTGAAATGCAAAAGGTTTTATTATAATATGGGTCTAAATATAGCAACACGATGCAATTCATTCAAAATCCTACTTATTTACAACTGTTTTTAAATGATTTTATTGTCTCTGGGTCTTCTCTCCACAAATTTGAAATGTGTAAAGGTAACATATTTCAACATTAAAAATGTCGCTTTTTAAAAAAAGATGGAGAGATGACCCAGAGATGACTAATTATGTACTTTTTCAAATTGTTTTTGAAGGATAAAAAACAAAGTCCATTGATATGACAGTGTTGTTTCAAACAGTACTTTATATAGCATATATTGACAAGTCTCCGTGGCTCAGTGGTTTCGTCCTGGATTTAATGAATATATACATTCAGTGTTTTGGGTTCAAATCCAACTGGTGGTCTTTTAAAAAAAATTAAACTTTTTTCTTTTAAATGTTTGTTATTATAACATGATGTTGAATTATAATATACCGGTATATTTTAATTTGTTTTTATTGATTTCAAGATCTGCTGTATGAACACTATAAAAAAATTCTTTTCTTATTACTAGTTTTTTAGGATATACACAATATAACTTCATTAAAATATGTTTTCATTAACATTTCCAACTAGTTATCGATTTACCTCTCATTGCCATTTTTTGAAAGCTTTGTGAGTTTTTTAATAACCGAAATAGCCATGTACTTCCACTCTCAACATAATATATTTTTGTTGAAACCTGTACATAGCCTTTCGAGGTTATAAACATTTAAATCCCAATTGATTCGTGTCGAGGATTCCTGCAAACTTACAATCTTGTGCGCTCACTTTCTTTGAGGTCAAACCTCACATTTGAGGCTGAGTATTGACTTGAGGAAAGTTGGTGACGGCGGGTTATAAAGCGTAAATTGCCCCAACCCCGGTTATACTCGTATAACTTGGGTAGACATTTAGTTCATTTCTTAAATAAATAGCAGCTGCTTAGATAGTTATGTATACTTAGATACAAAACAGTAATTAATAAATTGCTGTAAAATTGAGTCTAGTAGACAATTGCTATTGTGAGACTGTAGAAATCGTTAAAGAAATTATGACATAATACCTCACTTATAAAATTATAGTTTTATATAGGTAGGCACCTGATCATACCTCTATCTATTTGGAGATCCGTATTGCTCTGCTTTGATTTTGAATTTCGTTTTATGGATTTTTGAGATGGTTCACGGTTTGTTATTGTCATTTTTTTCATAGACAAGTTTACTTGTAGACATTTCCAGTGAAGACTTAATTGTAAAATGTACGTACTCCTACATATAATTTTCAATGGGCCGTTGTACTGCATGTTTTGTGGCGTAAAGTGACAAATAGTTTTTTTTTAAAGTTACAGGCGAACTATCACTGCTCTATGAAAATTGTTTTCAAATGATGGCAAGCCAACGTGCACCATAAAATCACTATAATTAATAAAATTACTCTTTTATAATATCTGAATATAAAGAAACACAAAAAAACTTGTCCTTAAAATCTCACAGATAAAAAATACATGTATGTTTATGGATTAACAATGGATTAACAATGGAACAATCATTTTGTTTTTCTGTTTATCACATCATAATTTAATTCTGGTAACGCGCTTTCTGGTTGGCTAAAAATCATTTTATATCGTATAAAGAATGTTGCCTACGTCATAGTAAGACTAACGTCAAAAACGTATCAATACGTTTTGATTTTGTACAATTTTATGTCATTTTTAAGGTCAAATGACCGTTTTTATCTACAATGAAGAGTAACAAAATTAAATTATAAGCAATGAATTCAATATTTATTAGTTTTATACGATATAAAATGGTTTGGAACAGTTTACGCTTTTTCGCTTCGCGGTTTATAAAGCGTAAACTGTCCCAGTTTACTGTAGGGTTTTATATCGTATAAAACTAATAAATATTGAATTCATTCCTTAATTATTGAAAATATTCAATATAAGGCGAGAGGGTTTGATTCACAGCATCTTTTAAACGGAACATTTATTGTATATTCATTACAATTTTGAAAAGAAAATGGATCAAATCAATATTTAACAAGCATTGAACATATTTAAGGTTACAAATCAATGCTATCATGTTTATTATACAATGTTTGGAATAATTTTTGAAAGAATTATAAGATTTGTTAATAATTTAACTTTTCAGAATCTTATAGTCCATCCTATTATAGGCATTTACACGCCTTATTCCCACAATCTTCTTCATCAGTATACTATCTACTCAGAAGCTATAGAATTAATTCTTTTAAATGCTTTGCAAGTGCAACAAAAACATGTAGTAATCCCAGCAAAAAGATTTAAATATTTATATACCACTTATCTACCAATGTTTTCAGTGAGAGAATATGATAGTAAAGTTAATATATATATATATATATATATATATATATATATATATATATATATATATATATATATATATATATATGTGTGTGTGTGTGTGTGTGTGTGTGTGTGTGTGTGTGTGTGTGTGTGTGTGTGTTAGAAATAGACATAGAGCACACCCCACCCCCGGGGAAACAGGAATTCCAAAACCAAAAACCACATCGATGCAGAGTCGTTCTGATGTCCAAGGTACACAACCCACTCAACTTTACTTTGGGACAAGACGGTGAGGGTGTCGGAGGCAAGGTAAGTGACAACTTAATATATATAGTTTTCTTCGGCTTCGTTACTTAATCAAATCAGTATTTGGGAGTACTTAACTTTTGATGAATAGTGAAATGTGGAATAAACATAGTTACTAGAATCATAACTAAGAATGCTCTCATGTACCGTATATATATAAATATATATATTTTTGTCCCCCGCCGCAACGCGGTGCGGGGACATAGAAATGCCGGGCGTCCGTCCGTGCGTCCGTGCGTCCGTGTGTCCGTGCGTCCGTGCGTCCGTGTGTCCGTCCGTCACACTTTTTTGTAAGCGCTCTCATGCCTACAAATTTTGACGGATTTTCATTAAATTTATACCAAATGTATATACCACTATTACCTTGGTCAAGTTCGAAAATCAGCATTGGTTGATACTTTTTGTTGGAGTTATGAGACTTTGACCACAATAATGACTCTGTTTTATCCAAAAATTGACCTTGTAAGCGCTCTCATGCCTACAAATTTTGACGGATTTTCATTGAATTTATACCAAATGTTTATACTACTATTACCTTGGTCAAGTTCGAAAATCAGCATTGGTCGATACGTTTTGTTGGAGTTATGGGACTTTGGCCGCAATAACGACTCCGTTTTATCCAAAAATTGACCTTGTAAGCGCTCTCATGCCTACAAATTTTGAGGGATTTTCATTAAATTTATACCAAATGTATATACCACTATTACCTTGGTCAAGTTCGAAAATCAGCATTGGTCGATACTTTTTGTTGGAGTTATGAGACTTTGACCGCAATAATGACTCTGTTTTATCCAAAAATTGACCTTGTAAGCGCTCTCATGCCTACAAATTTTGACGGATTTTCATTAAATTTATACCAAATGTTTATACTACTATTACCTTGGTCAAGTTCGAAAATCAGCATTGATTGATACTTTTTGTTGGAGTTATGGGACTTTGACCGCAATAATGACTCTGTTTTATCCAAAAATTGACCTTGTAAGCGCTCTCATGCCTACAAATTTTGACAGATTTTCATTAAATTTATACCAAATGTATATACCACTATTACCTTGGTCAAGTTCGAAAATCAGCATTGGTCGATACTTTTTGTTGGAGTTATGGGACTTTGACCGCAATAATGACTCCGTTTTATCCAAAAATTGGCCTTGTAAGCGCTCTCATGCCTACAAATTTTGACGGATTTTCATAAGATTTATACCAAATGTTTATATCAATAATACTTTGGTCAAGTTCGAAAATCAGCATTGGTCGATCCTTTTTGTTGGAGTTATGGGACTTTGACCACAATAATGACTCCAGTTTATCCGAAAATTGGCCTTGTAAGCGCTCTCATGCCTACAAATTTTAACGGATTTTCATTAGATTTATACTAAATGTTTATACCACTAATACCTTGGTCAAGTTCCTAAATCAGCCTTGGTCGATGGACTCGATACTAGACAGCTTGACCGGCGGGGGACCCAGGAATTCTATTCTTGTTTTTATTACAAGAAATACATATCATACATATCGTTAAACAGGGAATAAACATGTACAAAATGATGTGTTACAGAAATTTAGTTTCAATTTATTCCGTTGAGAGATGTGTGAACTAAAGATGAGTCCGCTCCTCCACAAAATCACAAAAAGCAGGATTGGTGTAACCCACTGATCCCCACGACTGGTCCTGTTAATGAAATGTAAGGAAATCTTTCATTCAATCGCATTGTTTTTAAATTTCTTAATACTGGATAAAACAAGTATATGTCTAAGTCCTATTTTATGAACTTTAAACAATTATAATAATGTCAGCGAGCTTCTGTCTAAACCAGAACAGAAAGCCGTTTATATAAGTGTATCTATATTTGAAATACCCAAAGAACTATTCTCTTTAGAGAGGTGGACAAAAATAGAGAATACTTAATCAACTGGAATCAAAGATATTTTTTAAATCTAGAATTCTACCTCGGGCATGCTGTGTCTTAAAACTAGAATTACATGCACATCTACTCGATGTCTCTGAACTTGAATTACCTTTACTGCAAGTCATCTCTTAATAAAAGTTAAACCGGTCTAAACTAGTTTTTCCACTTGTACACATTCTAGAAACTGAAATTATCTTTCGTTACATGAAAATACCTCTTGCACAAGCATTCAATTAACTGGAATTTCCTCTCACACGGATCTATGAGGTGAAATTATCTTTATATAGAATCTGCTTCCCCTAAACAAGAGTAACCTTCGAACACGATCTGATACTGATATTCCACTTACTGTCAGGTATATTGCACTTGGTTCCTTGGACACAACGGGCCTTTTGATGGTGAACTAAAAGACATGAATGAAAATATCACTTACTCATAGATTTATGATGTTTGAATAAACTCAATCACTTCTAAATTAAGGACGGTAATAATTTCACGATTTCAGTAAACTGAGTTGGAATATACATGGAAGACAATTTTTAAATGTTTGATTAACCAATTGAGGCAATAAAAATATTGAGAATATGAAGATAATTTTTACATATTCATCTCGTACATTACCCAAAATGTCACTGTTAACGTTGTGAATATAGTATAATCTAGATACGATCTCGTTACGAAGAACGAGTAGGTCTTCCGTTCAATTTTTAAATGATACGATTAAAATATCAATGAAATTTCCCCTCAACTACTCCCTTTCATATAATGTATACGGTTGTCAATAGCCTTTAAAATGCTTAACAAAGTGTTTTGCTGTGGCAATGATGTTTTCAAACTGATATTGTTATGATCAACAACTTTGTTTCTATAATGCATTACAAAATCTTGATCGTTTTTAAGGTATGGTTAATGACTTTACGAGTGTCTTGTCCCCTAATTCCAGGGGCCAACCCTTTTTTCTTGTGTTCATTTGAAAAGTCTCACAAATACTAACATTTTGTGTTCGTACACCTATCTATACTTGTTGATCATTTTTCAGATACAAATGATTATATATTTTTTGGCAAGCCCTCTAGATCCTTAATGGGGATAGACATTGGTGTTTTGATTAATGGAATCGCTTAATATCATCAATGCAGGCATTTTATCTTCTACAATGCTAAACAAAATATGTCTCCTTCTCTAGATATATTGCGTCAGAGTTTAAGTACTTTGGCCCCTAAAAATACTTCATTACGTAATAAATGGGTGTAGCATTGATTTTACCTGATGGATATTGCTACGATCAACAACTTTGCTTATATAATGCATTACAAAATCTTGTTTGTTTTAAAGTTATTTGTAACACAGTTCACGAGTAGCTTGACCCCTAATTTAAGGGACCAGCCCTTTTTTCATGATGTCTTTGAAAAGGTCTTAAGAATACTTACATTGTTTGTTCTTACACCCATCTAAAATTGTTGATTATTTTTGAGATACAAATGATTGAATATTTTAGGGGCCAGCCCTCTAGATCCTTAATGGGGACAGACATTAGTGTTTTGATTAATGGAATCGATTAGAATCATCAATGCAGGCATTTTCTCTTCTACATTGCCTAACAAAATATGTCTCCTTCTCTAGAGATATTGCGTCCAGGTTTAAGTACTTTGGCCCCTAAAAATCCGTAATTACGTAAAAAATGGGCAAAGCAATGATTTTATTCGATAGATATTGTTACGATCCACAACTTTTCTTCTATAATGCATTACAAAATCTTTATCGTATTTGAGTTATTTGTATTAGAGTTTACAAGTGTCTTGGCCCCTAAAAAAAGGGGCCAGCCCCTTTTTCTTGAATTTGTTGGAAAGAACTTTTAATTATCTACCACTTTTGTTATATATGTCTTAACAAAATATTAACTGATAAAAAGATACAAATCAAAACGTATGAAAATTTTGATTTAAAATTCGTATCCAATTTTCGAGCCCAGGCGAGATCCTAAACTTTGCGCCACTGGCATAAAAAAACTGCATTGTGCACAACTTCAAACTATGGTCTACCTATCCTGAAAATTTTATATTCATATCTCTGATAGTCTCTGAGTTTATGTCTGCACAAAATTGGTCGTAAAAATTTACAAAATCAGCCGTAAATCGGAAACGGAAGTGACGATTTCAAAATTTCAAAAAACTTCTAGAATTATGACCACTGGCAATCGTCTGTGAAAAAATGGTCGAAATCGGCAGAATAGTTTTCGAGATATCGCGTGCACAAAATTTGTGGAAAAAAATAATAAGGTCTTCCGTTGGAAACGGAAGACCTTAACTAGACCTCTAGGTACAACTCGGATATTTTGAAATTTTGTAATTGGGTGTTATCTTAAACGCTTAAATCAAATAGGTAGAAGAATGAATTGAAAGTACAAACAACTAAAGATTCAGTTAAGGTAAAGGAAATAGTATTTCCTCAAAACGACTAATATCCAAAACACCACGCAAAGATATCAAAGTTTTACATCACTAACTCAAGTTTTATTGACCCTGTACACAAAAGTAGAAACACCTTACCACGTTAATACCGATATTTTCAAATTCTTAGTCATTTTCACAAGTCATCTGCGAACACAGGCAACTGACATTGAAAATAATAATCCTGTTTGTGGTAAGATACATGTAACTTACTGAACTGTATTAATAAATATATTAATAGTAATTATTATAATAGAACAGGAAATAACATAATTATCAATAAAAAAGATATTAAACTAGTATACCTGTGTCGCGCCTCAGGTGTAAATCTTACATCCTGAATTTAGAAATGGCACATGGGCGTTATCTGTGGTGTCTGACCTATTAACTGTATGTACTAATTGTGACTTACATCTGCCTCAAGGTTGAAATGGCTGTAGCTGGGTACAGCATCAATAAAACTGGTGGCCATAAGCCCGCCGTTTCTGGGTAGATAAAGACCGGGCCTTGTTAACCGACCACTCCCAAATGGGTCATGAGCCTGGGAAATTGGAGGTTTTTTATTAATATATATACCACAACGCCTTTATCCAATTTGGTACACCCTGTTTATAAACCCAGGGTGTCTCAAAAATTACTAAAATCAAAATGGAATCTCAAAATTTAATGATTTGCTTTATAAAAAAGGGTTTTCTATTGCTCAATTACCGGAACTAAATATCTCCCATCTCTTAGAGATCTTTTGTATGGGACATCTCGTGTGGAGTATCTTCCAGAAAAGGTGGACCACCTGGAATCCCCACCATTCAAACCCCGCCAGCCCGTGGCATCGTCTTCCAAGAAACTTCATACATAAAATGAAAGATCAGCAAAATTAACACACGCAAAGACGATATCTGATCTAAACAATAAGAGAACAGATATCATGATCAGAGTTACCTTTCTTTGTCTGTTCTCCGTGATCTGATAAGGCATCCAACGAAAATAATCATAAACACCACTCCAAGAGACCCGAAAGTGATTCCGAGCTGGGCTTCTAGCGACACCGCTCGACTCTCACAGTTCACGCCGTAATAAATGTTCAACCAATCAGAGGCACAGCTACAAAGAATACTCATTTCTAGCTTTACAACATCATCATTAATTTATTTGTCATATTGCATTAATATACATAATCAAAATGCCTTTCAATATATGTTGTAGACAAATTTATTGAAAAAAAATCAAACGTATTGAAAACTGTGCACAATAGAAATTTACAGGATATCTCCACTATCTAAGAGACCCATACAAGCACCGTGTTGTGACATCTTTACCTGCAGTAAGTAGTGTCAACTGATTGAACGCATTCGCCATTTGGACCACATTCAAGGTAGCACGCACGCTGCATGGGATTGCATAATACGGCAGTGGTGTTGTTGTTGGATAAGATGCATTTTTGAAAGCTTCCACAAATGTCTACTGCGTCGCACTCAGTGTCGTCTGCAATCAATCTTAAGTGTACAGAGGTCATATCTTGAATCATGCATGTTTGTTTTGAATTCTTGCACATGCAAATATGAACGAAATTCTGACAGTTACATTATGCAAATACCGGATGAGACTTCGACATTTCCGAAAAAGTGTCGCTTGCAAATTGTTGGTCAAAAATTCAATATACTTGCAGAAATGAACTGTATAATGATATGACAATATTATTAGAGACAATAAACATACTCTGATGCAACAGAAATGATCTTCTGACATCCCCTTTGTTGTCATATAACTTCCCTCTAGAGGTGTTGAGCTTGGTATAATTGACCGATTCCAGTGTATTGACCATTTTCTGAACTGCGCTTTTAACAGTAGTATTAATTCTACGAAGACTACCGACTTTCACTTTGGCTTGGACATGTACTTTTATACTACCCTTCCTGAAGAGGAAATATCAACAACCGTTAAAACATGCATTTATGAATTATGAGAATTGAATAGTTTAACTAAATCAATAAAAATATGACGAAGAGATCTTACGTAACAGTGGCGACCTCTAACTGAAAGATGTTACGATATTCCTTTGGTAGGAAATTGTCTTTTACCTTAAAAAATGCAACTGAATTTAGACATTTCATTACTACAATGATACAATTTTGATAATGTCAGGGGTATAAGAATCAATCATGAATATTTGATATATAACAATTTATTCTTACCAGTAAACTAATTTCTGATATGAACTTAAAATCATCTTTCAGTTTCCTTTCGAATGTTCCAGAAATCCATATCACAATGCCAAATTCAAAATAAGCAGAATCTACAAAAAACATACCACATATATGGATAATCCTCAAAATTGTTCTAAATCGGATTAACAAGCAGTTAGTTTTAGATCCATCAATTTCAAATAACAAAGAAAAAGGAACCTACTGTACCTATGTGTGGTTTGATCTTTGCAGAAGACTGTGTTGAAAAAGTGACATCCCGTGTTGGTATAGTGGAAGACCCTGTTACAGACTCCAGCGTAGTGGGTTCGTTTCCAGGTACACCAGTGTTAGCTTTTGATGAAGAGGTACCTGTTGAGTGGTGGTCAAATGTCGTCTGATGTCCAGAAATACCTTTTGATTGCGAAATTCCATTGTTTGTTGTCGTAGATACCTCAGCGCCATTGGTTGTGAAATTATATTCTAACTCCGCTGAAGATGTCTGAGGAAGTTCCGAAACACCATTCGAACTAGTCACGAATTGTGCATCTGTCTCCTCAGTGGACTCGGGTTTGTCGGTAGAAGCAATCGCTGAAAATTTTATATTGTCAATCGTGGAATGAACAGGTGAGATATCTGTATGTATGTTTGAGCCTGTTTCTTGTGTTTTTGATGGGATCGTTGAAATATCCGTAGTCTGGAGACCCAGAGTGGCATTTGGAGTTGTGGCCGAATTGGACAATGTTGTTTCTTCATTTTCTACAGTTGATTCAGAAAAGCCAAGTGTTTCCCTGGTAGACTGAGTCAAACTGGCGGTCATCGGGAGAGCTGTTTCAGTGGAAGAAGTATTTTCCATCAGTTGTGGTGTTGAAAACGCAGCAGAAACTTGCTCAGTGGAACTTGGAATTTCCTGGGCTGTGGAGATCTTATGAGTCATGATCGTTGTAGTTGCCCCTTCCTCTGTTGTGAAAGAATTCCCTAACCCCAATGTTGTGAATTCAACGGTAGGGACTTGTTCTGATGTTTCTGTAGATACATTTTCAATTAATGACGTTTTATCAGAAATGCTTGATGATTCCATGACAGTTGTGGACATAGTGATTTTCACAGGTACATCAGTGTCCCTCTTGTCAGAAGGAGAGGTTTCTGCACTGTTTATTGTTGTTTGCGATGTCATGCCGGACAATAGAGACGTTGTTTCAGCAGAAAAACCGACTGTAGATGACCACGTGGTTTCTTCCCCTGGATGATTTGTTGATGACTTTGTTGTTTCTAATAAAGAACCTTCTGACGTGGACAAGTATTGCAGTGTAAAGTCAGTGGATCCAGTGTTTGATGGCACATAATTTGTCGTGGTAGACACTTCTTCAAATGCTATTTCCATTGTTGTGCTGGGCTCAGTTTCTTGGTAGGCTCCTGTCGTTACTGATCTTTTGGTTGTTGTTGATTCTGTAAACTTTGACTCAGTAGTATCGGTAACACCCGTAGTCATTTCTAGCTCGTATTGTGTAGAAAAAAATTCACTATTAGTTGAATGCTCCTCTGTTGTGTATTGGAGTTCAAACTCCGTAGACATTCCCACGCTCGATGTGGACAATCTCTCTGAGGTAGTATCACTGGTTGAAAAAGTTTGTCCTTCATTAGTATATGCAGATGTTTCTATTCCTAACATGGGAGTAGTGGTTCCCGTTACAGCATTTTTTGTTGTCATTGCTGTCGATTCATTTATTGTAGGGATTTCTGTTGTGGCAACATCTGAAGAATGGTATTCTGTTGATTCATTGTCTGTGATTAATGGATGTGGCGTATTTGTAGATTCTGCATGAGTAGTTAGAACAGCAGTTGTTGAAATATCAGTTGTTTCATATAATGTTGATGGAGGTTGATATTCTTCTGTCTCTCCATCAGTGCTAAGCGATGT
This sequence comes from Magallana angulata, assembly GCF_025612915.1. Taxonomy (NCBI): domain Eukaryota; kingdom Metazoa; phylum Mollusca; class Bivalvia; order Ostreida; family Ostreidae; genus Magallana; species Magallana angulata. The sequence continues at coordinate 57,315,420 of NC_069117.1, forward strand.
AGAAGGAGGTTGATCTGTTGTTGTAACCGTCATAGAAGATACATATATTGTTGTTTCTCTATCAGTGACATGTGATGTTGAAAATGGTTGATATTCTGTTGTTTCCCTTTCAGTATCAGTGACATTAGATGAAGAGGGAGGATGAAATTCGGTTGTCTCTCCATCAGTGGCATGTGATGTAGAGTAAGTATGGAATTTTGTTGTTGGTTCTTTATCTGTTGGATCAGATGTTGAAGGGGGTTGATATTCTGTTGTTTCTCCTTCAGTGGCATGCGATATTGAAAGAGATTTTGTTGTTTCTATAGCATTAATTTGAGGTGTAGAGAGAGGTTGGTATTCTGTTGTTTCTTCATCGGTAATATGTGCTGAGGAAAAAGGATGATTATTTGTTGTTGTTTCTTTATCAGTTTCATTTGATGTTGAAGGAGGTTGATATTCTGTTGTTTTTTCATCAGTGGGATGTGATGTCGAATGAATTAAATATTCTGTCGTTTCTTTTTCAGTAGCATACGCTTTAGAAGAAGGAAGAAATTCTGTTGTTTCTGTGTCAGAAGTATGTGATGATAAAGGTAAAAATTTTGTTGTTTTTCTGTCAGTAAGATCAGATGTGAAGGATTGTTGATATTCTGTTTTCTCTTTATCAGTCGCATGTGATGAAACAGAAGGTTGAAATTCTGTTGTTTCATTGTCACTGGGATGTGGTCTTGAAGAAGGTTGAATCATTATTATTTCTTTAGTGATTAGAAGTGAAGTAGAAGGCTTTAATTCCGCTCTCTCGGTCTCAGAAGTATGCGATGAAACAGAAGTTTGAAATTCTGTTGTTTCACTAAAAGTGGGATGAGAGGTAAAAGATGTTTCCGTTGTTTCTCTATCAGACTTTTGTGAAGTAAATGTAAGTTGGAATTCTGTTTCTTTACCAGTGGCAGAAAGGGTAGAAGAAGGTTGAAATTCCGTTGTTTCTTTATCAAAATCACGAGGTGAAGTTGAATGTTGATTTTCTGTCGTCTCTGATTCAGGGACTGGTGATGAAGAAGAAGGTTGATACTGTGGTGTTTCTGTCTGGAAAGATTGATATTCTGTTGTTTCTCTGTTATTGACATCAGGTGATGTGGAATGTTGTAATTCTGTTGTTACTCTATCATTGGCATGAAGTGAAGTAGGATTTTGATGTTTTTCTGTTGTTTCTTTGTCGGCTATAGTTGATATGAAAGAAGGTTGGTATTCTTTTGTTGCTTCTGTTGGACTTACATGCGATGTTTGAGATAAATGAGGCTGATATGATATTGTTTCACTTGCACGTGTCTGCGATTTAGACTTTTGGTTTTCTGAAACAGTCACTTGTATACGCATCGTAGAATATTCACTGTCATTTGTTTTTGTACTTAGTGCCTCAGGAGAGATAGTTGGTTTTTTTGTTTCATAAATACCAGTTTTCTGGGAATTAGATGAAGGTGGATAATCTGTTGTCTCTTTTGGTGATGCTTGTTGTGTACTTTGTTCACTCTTTGTATTGTCTGTTTGAACGATTGTCTCTACAGCTGTTGTCGGACTGCCATAGGATGTCATACCTTCTGTAGTGGTTTCACTTCCAGTCGTTGTTGTTTTTGTTGAGACATTGCTAGTTTGTGTATGATTTAGTTCTGTAGATGAAAGAATGTTTCCTGTTGTATGTATATTTAAAGTCGTGCTTTTAGTTAACGAAAAAGTTGCAGACGGGTTTGTTGCTGTTGAACCTAAGGACGATGCATCTATAGTAGTCCTTTCTGAAGTGACAACACCGGTCGTTTCTTCTGTAGCATTAGGCTGGGTTGCAGTGTGGGATTCAGTTTCAGGCTTTAATGTAACATCTGTATAAGATGCTGAAAAGAACGGGGTTGTTCCTAATGATGATTTGTTTTTTATCTCTGTTGACGGTATTGTTTTGGTTGTGGTTGGAGTGATCCCAGGTTGGTTGGATGCATTGCTGTTTGTAGATGGTTTTTCGACGGAAGAATTAAATTGAATTGACGGCTTAGTAATCCACAGATGTTCAGTCTCTGACATATTTTGTGTAGATTTTTCCACGGGCTCTGTGTTAGGTACTCCGGTTGATGAAGGAACTAGATCTTTATATGACGTAGCGTGTTCTTGTTGTGAATACGTAGTCTGTTCAATTGTAGTTTTGGTAGAATTCGATGGCACAGTTGAAAATTTTTTACCCGTAGATAACACTGAAGCAACGGATGCGGTCGATGATATCTGTTGGTTGTTTTCCGATTTTGGAAACATATCAGTGGAAAATGAGGTCTGGGGTTTAGTGTTGACTGGTGGTTCAGTAGAAGCAGTAGACTCTGAGGGAGGTCCATTTGTCGATACTGTCTGTGGACCAAACTTTGTGGTTTCTTTGGGAGAATTCGAAAAGCTAGCTGTATTGGCTAAAGATGGGTAACTAGTTGTTGTTTTAAGGTTGGCCGAGTTAATTTCTGTCAACGAATTCGTTGTAGCTGTCGTCAGTGCATGAAATGGCGTAGACTGAATGGGACGTTGTTCTGTAAACATATCTAGTGTTAACTCTGAAGTTTCTAATGTGACTGATGTAGAGCCTTTGATAGATTTAGTAGTCTTATTACTGATGACAGGTTTTGTGTTTCCGTGGTTAGATGTGCCTAATGATGGCATTATGACAGGAGAACCTGATGTAAAAATTTTTGACTCTGTGTCCTTAGAAGGTAATGAAGACACAACTTTTGTTGTTTTGTATGTAGCTTTGCCAAAGGGTGTCGATGAAGTTGAAATTGAAGGCTTTTTATCTGTCGACGCTGGATTTGATTTTGGTGTAGCTTTCACTTTGACCGAACTATTATTTTCTATATCGATAGTGTTCGTGGGAAAGACCCCCGAGATATCGGTGCTCTTCTTCTCATTGTTAGTCATTTCTTTTTGGAGATGGTGTCCTTTGATAAAGTTGGCAGTGACAGTCTTGGAAGCATTAATTTGGGCACTTGTTTGAGCGTTTTGTTGTAACGTACTCCTTTGTGTCAATACGTCAGTTTTTCCTGCACTGGCTTTTTGATTATTTTGCTTTGATTGATTTTGATTGGTTGTAGGAACTAAAGTGTCAGTGTTTATCCATGTGGCACTCACTTGCTTCCCCTCAATTATTAGTAAAATACACAAACTAGTTATTCCAATACACAACCGAAAAGTATTGAAATGCATCCTAAAAAATAAAAAGAAATAAAGCCACTGATTTGCGTTGGCATGAGTACTTTTTAACTTCTTAATATCTCATATAATTAAAAGTATAGAGGGTTTTACCGATGTTAAATTGTAAATGCTTTTAGTTCGTATATACACACTAAAATTTTTGCTAAATACAAAATTAGGTACGGTTCTTGAATTGAGAAGAAATTACTTGTATTATTAAATATAAAATAGAATGTATGATATACCAGGTATTGTAAGATTTATAATATATTGTATATTTTTATGATATAAGATATTGTAAAAAAAAGAAAAAGAAAAAAGAATAACGGTCGCTGTTGGTACTGATATTTTGATTTACCTGAAATTTAATTAGACTGTATTTATTTTATCACAGAAGGAGTAAATAGTATCAAAGTAACTTACCTTGCTACACAAGCCTCCCCAATTAACACAAGTTTCTTAACATAAACATTGAGGGTTCAGGGCAATTTTCCGTAATTGATGCCTCAATTTTGATAAGGATAAGTGCACAAGAAAAAGTTCCTGCCCCTCTTGTTCAAACTTGTGTCCAGTCATGGAGACCTTTGAAGTGGTTCGATCCCGATTTTTAAATGAATTGCTTCATTAATCGGTACAGGTTTGCATAGGTTTCCTTTAAATAGATAAGGAAAACGGGAGAGGTTGTCCGAGCATTGTTCATTATCTAGAGGTTGTTTACAGAGATTAAAGAGCAGAGAGACGCCCTATCGCCACACCTCCGTGCTACTGGGCACTTCTAATGCATCGGGTAAAATCCTCCAAAAAGCATTGAAAGACTTTATAGAAAACGCAAAAGGTATTTCATTATTAAAACCCACTTTATTAAAATAGTAGCGTTCGTGGGCTTTTTGGAAATTCGACTATTGAGTATTAATTCAACATCTGCGTAGTACCCAGTAGGACGGTCACCACTAGGCGTTGACCATTATCAAAATTCCTTAAGCATGAATGTAGCTTCAATGTAAAAGTAATATTCTACCGCGAAAACAATGCTGGCACGACAAATTACTTTGTTTTTCGTTATTTGGGATGATAACGTTTTAATAAAAGATGATCATTTATCTTAGATTTGTCGTGTTTTATTTATTTATTCACTGTATAAGAATATAAGTTTAAGTATTTACAATGCCGGTTTATCAAACCATCGCAAGTTCGAACTTTTATTTACTTTGTGACCTAAAGAATTATAGAAAAAAGATTAAGACGATATAATTTTATCTGTTCAACTTCAATATTAACCGTTGACATATCATTATTTTCACTTGAGGGTTCTTTATCTGTGCACGATACCTCTTTATTCTTGGCTCTATTTTCAAACAATTCCTCAAATCCACATTTGACCCCACAAACACCATTTCATAAGCGAACAAATGATATTCATCGATATCTTTGTGAACCTGCTTATCAGAAAACCCGTATTTATTATCTTACAGCAGCAAACAATTGCATCTGAAAAAGACCTATTGTTTTCCACAGCATACCAAAGTGACAGAATATAAATTCAAAAACTGTGTTCCCTTCCTCACAATACGTCAGAGGTATTCATGAAGCACCTGGAGGAACCGTTTTACAATGGAGAGAGATGGCATTAGCTGTCCCCGGTGACACTGACGACTGGCTGTTCTGACACTCATAGATACCCAACGCTGGTTGCTACCGTCAGTAAACGGTGTACAATTGATGGTCCCATAATTTTGCAAGAGAAGAACACTTTTCTATCTTGTTTGTGCTTTGCTATGTTAGGAGATACTGTGTCCGTTATCTCTGTATAGCATGCATCAATGGAACAAAATGATTTAAAAGCTCGTCGTTACGACGTTCAAATGGTTTTGTTGTAACAAATTGTGTATCTCAATAACATTATACCACAGAGTGGGAGGATAATGCCGCGGACCGACGGTGATCTCGTCCATTTTACCGCCTCCATTCCTGTAAAAGATAATTTGGAGATATATAAAAATGTCAAATATCCTGTTAATGAAAAATATCTCTATCGTTACGTGGCATTGCTTTTTTATGGCGAACGATATAATAAATGTCCACACTAATTTCATCTCGAGCGTGAACTCATGCGGTCAAGGTTCTATATGTTACTGTATCACATCCTGGCATTTCTGTCGCCATGACAACACTCCCCCGACAGAAGCTATTTTTTGCAGATTCTACCAGCATCTCTATTACACGCCATTCTATTTATAGACTAGATTTGTTTGACATATGTTATCTGTAAAAACAGCTTCTGTAGGTTTCCCTTCATCCCAGCTTCGCCGCTTATTTGAACTGATGATGCCATTTGACAGAAATTATGCACTGGTGCAATGTTGGCAGCAGTGAACAATTGTAGATTTTAAATAATAACGCCTTTAATTTATTAGATGTTGTGAAAAAAATGGATAACCCGAAATCGATCAATAGATTGGATATTTATATTTTATTTTAGTGAATTTTTTATGTTGGAATTCGGAATACATGAAGAGAACAAACGCCACTGACCAACCTTGACCTTATCCTTTCAATGGTATCCGATGTCTTAATATTATGTTGATACTCGATGATATTGTTTTCCATACCAAGAATAAAATGACGAGTGTCGCCTATAGTTACATGACCCTTGATACTGTTGCACATGGCGGGGTGCCCGGAAACAGGAAGTCCTCCGCCTACCGCCAGCCGCACTCCCGGGAGAGCTCCGTCACTAGCGGCAGTTTGAGTAGAAACTACTCGTCCAAAAAGAGGAAGAAAAGGAAATCGGAGAATAAGAACAAGGTATTAAGTCAATTAATGAAGTAATTATGCAGATAATTAGGTCTGATTACAATTGATTACATGTCAGATGTTGATGCAGACAGCTTGTTTTATTCCCTTAACATCTTGGTTGATTTGTTTACTATTTATAATTTGGTTAATCTGTGACGTCATAATCCTCTATTAGATAATCCTCAGACGGCGCCCTATACTCTAAGCATCATTCCACATGCATTATCCTTGATGTCAGCATAAGAAAGCGGTTGGCAATTTTTGCTCATTATCAAACTGTCTGCCAATAATCGTCGAACTGTGTAGCTTTTTTATAGCCACATTTATTGCCTGTCGACATCTGAAAATCATTTTTACCAATATGTCAACGATGGGCCTTATTTATCATCCGTACGTTGCAACGCTTTTCATCCATAGACCGACCTCAATAACTTTGGTTATTTTTATGAGAGATTTGTTCCAATATCGAAACATTGAAAACCACTTATTTCGTCGTAATTGTGAACGGGCGCTCTTATCTCGGCGCTAAATATCCTGTACTGAATCCTGTATTGAATCATCTCTTTTTTCTCTCTCAGCGTGCGAAACACAGTGCAACTTCATCGACTATGACTTTTTTCTCAAATCAATAATAATAATTACGCCTTGCATGGCTGATCTGATGATAGAAAAATTTGAAACGAAAAAAGTTTTATTTTTTATGTTTGCAAAGACAGTAGTGTGCTAATTGTTTTCAAAACTGAAAAAAAACCGTTTGCAAAAGTAAAATACTAGTTGAGTTTTATTTTAAATGCTATGTTTTATAAGCATAATCAATATTAATGTGAAAGCCGGCGTTAAATAATTGATTTAATAATTGATACCCGGAGTGTGTTATCTTTGGCTTTAGTCGTGTATTGAATCCAGGTTCCCCCTTTCCTTCATACAGTCACACCAGATCAGCGGGGGAATTTCAAAGATTTTACTGCCAGGTCTGTTTGATGTCAGTTGTGATGTATCGTGTAGGGATACAAGGAATTACGGTCTTCACTGACTATTCACTCATTAACTTGTTACTTCCGACTGACAGATAAGTTCCTGACAGCAATGGCTTTTTTAAATTGGAATTCTTTCGATCTACGGAAAATCACCCCCGCATTCAGTTTTCAGGGTGGTCCTGGCAGACGAATAGAGAATTTCATCAACTTTGCAAGAATATTTATATAAGTTGTCCAAAGAAAACATATATATGCCTTACCTAGTGACAAATCTGTTCCTTAAAAATTATAAATTTGCCTTGTGTTTGGGCCTATGGTAGAAATGATGTGTACATTAGTTTTTTTTTTTTTAGAGTAAATGATAAAAACACTAGGCGAAGAAAAAGTAAATATAGAAAAAAAAATAAAAGTTTGTCCAAACTAATATTTCATCTTTGTATGAAAATATACGAATGTCTTGAATAGTTTTCCGTGAAAGGTAAATGAAAAATTAGAAATTATGTAACTCAATTTCATTGGAAAGGTCAAGGTCATGGTCAGATATTATTGATATACCCAATTTTGCATGAAATTTCTTATTGTTCAGATGTTTCTTTGAAATGAAATTTGATAAAATAGTTTGAACACTTACTTCATACTAAGCTATTTGTATGCTTGAATTGTGACGGACAGAGAATGACAAATGATAGAACCGTTTTAACAAGAGCTTGGACTTTGGGTAGTTGTGTCAAATAGCAATGTGACGTAGGCCTGTCTATTTCATCGCTGGCCACTCAGATATGGCTCTTTAAAATCAACAAAATGTGTCTGGCTTTTGAGCTAAGACAACGCAATCGATGCATATTTCGCTTGAAACTGCGTCATTTTTAATTTGTTTTGACGCAAGGAATAGATAGCTACGCCCTACTGAAAGTCCAAGATTTTTTTTTTAAATGGCCGGACGGACAAACGGAAGATGCTCATGGCAAACACTATCACATATGATCCGTCCATGTATATTGCGGGACGTAGTTGTAAAACCTTTTTCTTTCTTTTAACAATGCAAGGTAAACAAATACAATGTACCCTGTTTCACTTATGTGGGCAATGTAGACATATACAATATACCCTGTTTCTCTTATGTGGGCAAGGTAGACATGTACAATATACCCTGTTTCTCTTATGTGGGCAAGGTAGACATGTACAATATACCCTGTTTCTCTTATGTGGGCAAGGTAGACATATACAATGTACCCTGTTTCTCTTATGTGGGCAAGGTAGACATGTACAATATACCCTGTTTCTCTTATGTGGGCAAGGTAGACATATACAATGTACCCTGTTTCTCTTATGTGGGCAAGGTAGACATGTACAATATACCCTGTTTCTCTTATGTGGGCAAGGTAGACATATACAATGTACCCTGTTTCTCTTATGTGGGCAAGGTAAACATATACAATGTACCCTGTTTCTCTTATGTGGGCAAGGTAGACATGTACAATATACCCTGTTTCTCTTATGTGGGCAAGGTAGACATATACAATGTACCCTGTTTCTCTTATGTGGGCAAGGTAAACATATACAATGTACCCTGTTTCTCTTATGTAGGCTGAATAGATGTATAGGAATATGTGATTATATAACAATCACAGAGAATTCAGATTTTTACACCGCCTGTCTCTTATTTATCTATAGGAAACTAGAACAGGTGTTTACAGTCATAAACTGTTGAAATTTATTAAATTCCTCAAGTTTAGGTGAAAATTCAGACAACTTGCGTCATAGCTCGTCTTATCTGATTAGGATACGGTGTTCTCGTGTTTTGTATCTGATGTCGATCTTTAGTAGGCTATATCGATGATATCATATAATTAAGCAGATTCTTAATCTCTCAACCCCGTTGTTATTAAAATATGTGTAGAATATGTTGTGATCAATAGATAGTTGCAGGTTTTTTTTTGGTATTCTACGTTTACAATAGATGGCCATCTATTCTGAAAAGTATTCAGGGTACATGTACATAGATCTAGGAAAAAATGGATGGGAAAAATTATTCGTGGCTATTTACTTGAAAAGAATTCATGATGATAGGGCTTGATATCACGACAATATTTTTCGTTAAAATACAAAAAAGGATGCATGACCGCGAGGCCTTACCAATGCTGGTTAAAAAGACTAATGAGAGGCCTGAATGGTCGTGGCCATTTTTAATACCATATTTACCTCTATGAAATGAAGAGCTCTGTATCAAGATATAAAGAGACAAACATTCAAAAATTAACTCTGAAAATATTTGAATTTTTTATGTACTAAATAATAGTTAATAGTCAAAACTATCATTCTTTAAAGTTTTGAGGCAAATCTGATGGGACTTTGTTGACCACTCAGCCTCCATAATCTTTTCTTCTTTTATTGATTGACTGTCAAAGACAAGAATGCACCATGCAACGTATGCTTTTATAAGAGTCGTTGCTTCAAAACCTGAGGGATATGAATGCACATACGTAAGCGAAATTAGGTATACTCTCCGGATCCTTGTGAACTGTACATATTCCTAGGTCAGCTTATATTGGCATGCATGTATGTAAAAGATGAACGCTGTTTGGTGTCACCACATCAACTGGGTCATTCAAATATGCTGACTAGATATGATTGGACAACGCATAAACAACTTTTATAGGTCAACAACAAAACTCTTAATGTCTTTTTGGAATATTTACTTTTCTTGAAATTTTTATTGTAAATTGTAATTTATTACATGCCGAAAAAACACAAAAACATTTTAGTTTATCAACTTTTGCTAGACTTTTGGGGAAGCAAAATTGCAAAATCTGTCCGGCACAAAAATGGTATGGTATTAAACTCATTATAAAAGAAATTTTCTTCTGACAAACTCTTTTGATTTGTTTACCATGCTGGATTGAGTAACATATAAAATAATTATAATAGCAGTTTTTTTGCAGCAAAATAAAATTATAAAAATGCAGTTAGTATTGTATTAAATAAAATCTGTAGTGCGACTCCTTTAAGGTAATGTATTCATACAACAAATATTATTTAAAATATTAAATATTGCAGAAAGGGTCATTGTTGCGAGATTCAATTTTCGGGAATTGTTCCAAATTTATAGGTTTATAACAGTATATAATTTAATGGAAAGCCGAATTTTTGGACCATTAATTAAATAGGCCACGATAATTATATCAATGAAAAGTATATAAATGTTAAATATTGATTGTGATTTATTAGATATTGTTATTTAGGAATCGTCAGTTCCAGAAAAGGAATATTGGAATCGGAGAATTTTGATCGCCATTAAAGCCTGATGATTTCTCAGTGATTTATTAAGATGTTGATGTTATGACTCTCAAACACAGAATGAGATATTGTCTCACCTGTCAATTTGATACAGGTTGAAGGTTGTTGATTTCACAGTATATCAATATCTATATCATCATCTATCAGAGAGACAGTTAATAACGCCAAGATCTCTGCAGGGAACTTTCGATTTTTTCCCTCACCAGTCGCGGTAAACATGTATTTTATGAGCGACTTAATTTGTGATCCAATGGAATGCATTGCTATGGATTTTCCTTTAGGTAGCGATGGTTTCTTTATCCTTCACTAGCGGTCATGCACCGGTCACAGTCTCCCTCTATCTTAGTCTGATACTGAGATAGGAATGTCTCATCTCTTAAAGTGTGTCTTCAGTTTCAGAGCGATGCTGACAAATTTTTACATTTTTAAAGTTTCTATTGTTTTTATCATGAAAATGTTATCTGTGCTTCATGACCTTTTATTAGAATAAAAATCAAAGGAAGTTCTGCATCGGTATTCAGACGTTTTACAAGTTGAAGTATGTGAACTCAGCAGATATATGAAATGCGGAGTCGCGGTCAAAAACATTTAATTGGAGCATTAATTTGCGTTGGTTTCCGAAATACCACGAAGTCAAAATCAAAATTAACTTTAAAACTTCCACTACAAATCTATGTTATAAACACATACCCTTGCTAAGGATTGAACATTGTAAAAATAACAAGCAATTCTGAATTCAAAATAATTAGTACACAAGACTTAATGACATTACCTATTACCGTTGAAAAATCGCTCATAAAAATGTCCTGGGTCTTTCTATGCAACATGTAAATATTCGATTGAAGGACAATATGTCCAGTGTACAGCCTGACTTAGAGCACAAACTGCTAAGTTATCCCTGCGTGCCAAACTTAATGACTTCACAGAGGTACTTATGTCAAGGGCATTGACATTACGCCAGGGACACTTTGTTTAAATGCATTGCAAGATCAACAAACAAAAAAGTGCTATTTTATGTCTAACTAATTACGTGCATTTTGTGCATTTATTGATGATTAATTTTATGTGACTGTGCTGACCGTGATATATCCAAGGCTATTGTTTTTGTTTTAGTCCATATACGGTCATTTATAACAATCAAGGTCAAACATAGTTAAAATCGCTGTCAAATAAAAAGAAGGAGTACCGGTTACATCATCCTATCCGTATTTAAGTTTTGTTTTGATTTGATGTGATTGACATGTATCGGTCATGTTTTGTTTTGAAGATTGAACATCACACTAGAATCCACACTGTAAGAAATATTGGCAACTGCTTGATGGATTGAGTGTAATTGAATTCAAGCAAACTATTCCATATCGTTTTCACTTATCCTTTGCACATTCTTAGCATACAAGATCCAAAGCTTTAAATTAGAGATGCTTTTTAATGTTTTAGCGCAACAAGCACAGACAGAATTGCTAGTAAACAAGTAGCACATAATGTTCACCACTTGACGATGGTGTTTATTAACATTGATACGTATATCAATAAAACATTGCTGCCCCAAATTATCCTAATAAATGATATCAGAAATAGAAACTTTAATTTCTATTTACATCAGCGTGCCCGTAACATTAAGATATTCTGCTATCAACTTGGTATCAGTATATATGCACTGTAGGGTTTACTAATGTTTAACTTGTGTTTAACACCGCGTACCCTTAAAACACCCTTTACCACCCCTCCACTGGAAACAGTTTCCCCGACATTGGATGAAACTGAAGATGGCGGATTCCAAGTCCCCTTGAACTCAACATCAGCATAATTAAGTTATTTAGACATAGGATAGCGTCTTAATTTGTTCATTGTAAGTGTCCCCTCTCTATCGCCCGGGTTGTTAATGAAGTGGAAACCCGTGTTAACGCGTTAGTGCCCTCTGTACTCTTATCTCATTATTCTCGGAGTACGTTTCATACGGAGAACAGATTTACCCTCAAAGAATAAACGTGACATCGATCAGAGACTACGATAATTCTGATTTACATTGAAATTCTTGGGGTTATATTGGAGTTAATTTCGGGCCACTGACTGCAATGAACAAACTGCACGAATGTATAGCAAGTGTCAACGGAAGAATTGCGACATCGATTTTCATAAGCTGGTAATCATGCGAGAAAACAGCGTTCGTCTGTCAGGGTCCTCAATGTACATAGCTGATGCTGATGTATTCAGAACATCTACATTGTAATGGGCCTAATTTGATCAGAAATTGGCAGTGGTGGAATTAGCCAATTCTTTTATATGGATGAGGATCTTTCGGCCTGCAATGTCCCTCTGTGCCAACACTAAAGAATTTGCCCCGATATGGTAACTGCCACTGTTTTGTTCTAAAGCTTCGTGACGAATTTTTGTGAAACGTTCAGATGAAATGTATGAGAGGTTTAGAAAATTTGTCGATTATTTCTGAATTATGGATGCCAAGGCGCATGGCAGTTGGCTGCATCGTCCGGACACAGATTCGATAGGCCTGAGTACTACCGGTTCTACAATTCAACTGACTATCTAAAAACATAACCATATAGTGATGGAGATAGACTTGAAACTGTAGTAAGCAATTGCTTCACTTCTGGTGACAATTCAGCAGGTCAGCCATGTTTGGAATGGAGATTATGCAAAATTTTACAAACGGAACCCCTGAGTCTTACGGTGGGGTGGGGTATGAGATGAGACTACTTGCCAAGGGCAGCCCCGACCACCGACCCCCAAGCATGATCAATCTGACGTCAGAGGAGTACGAGAGGTCATTATTGAAGGTAAGTTTCGTATCGGACAATGACAAACCCTAACAAAACTGACATGGTGACATTTAACAAATTACCATTTTGTTAATCGAGTAATACTTTGACTAAATCAGCTGTGCATCAAACCCTTCTTTGTGACATTTCAAGTCAGACCTTGATAAAAATAAGACAGCGGGTTGTGCTTTTTCGATCATTATCACTTATTTTTCCTGGTAATGGAACACGATTTGCAAAAACATCTGTCGCACCACGAGGACAAAATACAGGATATCGAACACGTCATATAAAAGAATGAATGAAATGATCGATGATCAGCGATCATATCGTTTTATCATATCCGATGTTTTTTACATATGACAAATCTGGAATGGCAACAGTTGGTCACTGGATTTCATCAATAGCATCTGATTTATTCCATGTCTGATAAACAGCCTCAGAACAATAGGCGCGTTCTAAGAACAAATGGAACAGAAATGGAATCATGAGCATGAATGATCACTGTTTATACTGATGTGTATTTTGGAGTAGAGTCAGAAACACTTTGCAACCCTCCGTTCTAGAGACATGTAAAATAACTTGGGTTCGTATTGTTCGAATGGGTGTATGTATAAACTCTGATGCATTAGTGCAATAACTATCTGATGTCACAACTTGATTTAGAATTTTTTCCACAACTTAAAGATTTCTAAGAATTTCTCACCAAATGATGGAAATAATACCTCAGTTGTTAGTCTATATATTGTATATTTATAATGTTTTGTAATGGAAGCAGGATCTCTGAATCATCCTAACCAATCCAACTCTTAAACGTGAATTGAAAAGGGTCTGTTCTTAAAAACTCAGACTCTTTTAAAAATTACGCTATTCCTCCATTCTGTCTTATTGCATTATTTTACCCAAGCTAATGCCACGGAATCAAAGAATTAATCGTGGAGAGCAAATCATCCTGCCCTCGTTCATCAAATTTCTGTGCTTGTTCGAGCATAAGCTCATTATTAATAAAGAGATCGGCATGAATTCACTGAGACAATATAAACTGAAAGAAGAATTGATTGGGAGGAAATAGAGTTTCTTGGAAGGAACCGTAAGCTGTCTCTTCTACGAGTATATATTGGTCTTGTGAACTCGGTGGGACTCTAATAGCGGAAGGAGAGGCCGTGTGATTCGTCACTTAGTTAGCGATAATCTGCTTAACAAGTCGAGCGTCGGTGTAGGCCCTTGAAATCAATATACTGAAAAATAATGAAACCACAAACAGAAAAAAGGACATCCAACCAGTCAACTCCATCTGTATGTAAGCATAATTGGGTTCTAGTCACGTTGAAGTTCTTACCATAAAGTACTAAAACATATACACTGGGGTTTTTACCTCGAAATAAACAACAAAGTGCATGGTAAAAGAAAATTTCGTAGTTTTATGAAAAATTGTAAATATTTCATTCTTTGCATGAATTTCATTAGAGGGTGTAAAATAAGACAATCATATTTACATCAGAATGAAAGGGTAATAGAGTTAATTCAGCTTTTTATGGTTTTTTAAAAAACTATCTTTGAAGTAAAGCAATCATAGCAAAAACGATAATTTAGATCAGGCGGAACTGAACACATTAGTTGAAAAAGTGATCAATAATGCAGATATACACTTAAAGATAGGGCAGCATTGGACGAAGAGCTGGCAGCAACAAGCTGTGTCAAATATAATTTCAAAAAGCAAAAACATTCAATAACGAATAAATACTCAATTTTCCATAAGTTAAGTTGGTTATATTAGATCGGATTATTCTAAAATGTATCAATATTTTACATAGACTAAACATCACTATATTAATGCAAATTTAAAATACCAATCGGTATTTTAAAAGCATAAACCTTCCCAATCCAGTTTCATGAAGTATAAATTGGGTAGCTATTAAATAACTCAATTTTCTACCGTTAAGGAAAGATAATAAAATAACTGGCTGTAAGAATACAGTTTTGATGCGTCATCCTTTAACGTTACCAAAACGGTTTGCATAAGTAAAAAAAAATCAACAAGGTCTACACAACTAAAGAAACCAGATAGAATTGTTTTTGTCATGAAAGACCAAATATTTCAGTGGATAAATTGATACCAAAACAATCCCATTAGCTAAATGTAGCCTTGTAAGGGAGCGGTTTTGAACTCTATTGATAATCTTTGGATAGAAATAAATACTCCAGTAGTTTGCCCTGCACGAACTAAACTGATGTACATGTAACTACCATAAGGTTCTCCAACTACTCGGCAACTCTGGAGAACGAATGTTCTTCATGGACTTTATTCTGAGAGATCACAAGACATCAACATACGGGAAACAAGATTGATATCAATAAATGGGCATATTAATAGATACAATGTAATTAAAAACTATAATTTCTCGGGAAACACCGCCTAATCCCGCTCAAGTCTGAGGCATTCTAATCCATCAAGAAACTCCTGAGGGTAAAATAGTATCTGTGCTTCATAAATATAGAATTTTTATTTCCTTGGTCAAATAATGCATGAAAGCACCAGCATTGGATCGATTTTTTGTGGAAGACAAGGAAATATGTCTTCAAATTGATTGATTCAGAGGTTATCTTATTTATAAGATAATTGTATATTAAATGATAAAACAACAATATTCACCTAAAGTACCTGTAAACATCTTGGTGGTATAGATGCGTGATGATCCCGTCATCAGGTGGATCCTCCTTCCTCGGTTGTTTCGGCGCTGTCCACTACAACCTCCAGAGGTGCGCCGACTGGGGTGATCAGCTCCCAGCCCGGGACCATCCAGCTATCCGCCTGTGAAATGATCTTACATTCACAATTGTCTCTCACTGTCTTCCCCACTGTCCCTCTCTTCTTCTCCACAACCATAGCGATGCTATTTCTGCCTCTCTGCTTAGTCGCCCTATGAGCTGTCTTCTCTCTAACCCAATAACTCCGATGACTCTCAGGGCTCGCCACAAGGATTGTCCAACAAAGCCCCGCGTGCCAACCTCCACTGGGAAACACCATACTCTCCACCCTCTCTCCTGACAATCTGCCACAAGCTCCTGATATTTCCCCATTTTCCGCTCATATGCGTCTTCCATTCTCTCCTCCCAAGGAACTGTCAGCTCCACTATAATGACTTGCCTACTTGACGGAGACCAGATCACTATGTCAGGTCGCTTGTTGGTGGATGCTACTTCCGTTGGGAATTGCATTCTGGTTTTCAGGTCAGCTCGCATTTGCCAGTCTCCTGCCGTGCCAAGAAGTCCTCTACCCTCCCCAGTGCTGCCTGTCTTCTCCCTCTCTCCTGCTCTTACAAAGTTGATGAACTTGAGCCGCTTGTCCTTTGGTGGTGGTCTCTTCCTGGCTTTTTCGAGAGAGTCTGCAAGCACCGAAAGTATCTGGTCATGCCGCCATGTATATCGGCCTTCAGACAATGCTACGGAGCATGATGACAATATATGCTCCAAATTTGCTGGTTTTCCACAAAGTTTGCAATTGGGGTCCTCAGTTAAGCCCCATACTGCCAAATTTGTTGGACTTGGTAGCACATCATATACTGATCTTAGGAGAAACTGCAATCTGTTTGGCTCCATCGACCATATGTCATTCCAGGTCACTTTCCTCTGCCTTACTGCTTCCCAATTCATCCAGCTTCCTTGTTTCTTCATGCCTACTGCTTTAACCATTCTTGAGTCTTCCTCCATCACCCGGACTTCCTTTTGCACTAGCTTCCTTTGCACTCCTTTGCCTGCTGTTCTCCATCTGGTTGATGTAATTGTTCCCAGGCCCAGTCTTCCGACTGCTACATTTCCCACAATGTCTGCTTGCTTCAGGCGTAACTCTGCTTCCCGGACTGTGTCTTGAACAGACCACTTCCTGCCTGCTTCTAGATTCACCCTGGCTCCGCGCACCTTCTCATCTTTACTGTCTCTAAGTGTTAGATGTTGTCGCACTTTGGTAACCTTGTATTCTTCGACAAGAGATGATAGCGGTAATTGTAGTTTAGTCCCTACACTGTAGAGTCCCACGCTACTAAAGCACTGTGGTATTGCTAGCCATCGGCGAAGGAATTTTGTAGTCAGGCGCTCCATAGCTTCTACCCGGGACATTGGTACATCGTACACCTGCAAAGGCCACAAAATCCGAGGGAGTACTCCATGCTGGTATATCCAGGTTTTGTATTTTCCTGGCAGTCCACTTTTGTCTATTGCCTCCATCCACTGTTGTAGTTGTTCTACAGTGTTGGTTGTGTTCTTGGTGTCCCTCAGTGTGTCATCAAAATACTTCCCCAGGCACTTCACTGGCTTCTCCGAGACTGATGGGATTATCTCCTGTCCAAGCTGGAAGTCGTAGTTTGTCACCCTTCCTTTCTTCAGCACCAGACTTCTAGACTTTGATGGTTTGATTTTCATCCTAGCCCAACTGATAAGCTCTTCTATTTCTTTGAGCGTCCATCTTGCTTCAATTGCAGTCTTAGTACTGATTGTCATATCATCCATGAATGCACGCACTGGTGGTTGACGTATGCCTGCTCTCATCCATGGGCCTCTACTCATCTTCTCTGTTGATTTCACCAGTAGGTTCATAGCTGCTGCGAATAGTATGACTGAGATTGTACAGCCAGTGACTATACCAACTTCTAGTCGTTGCCATGAGGTTGTGTAATCTCCAATGGAGAATCTCAACTCCAGTCTGTTGAAATATTCCTCTAATAGATGTCTTGTCTTTGCTGGAACATGATACTTCTCCAAGGTTAGCTGCACAAGTTTATGTGGCATTGATCCATAGGCATTGGCAAGATCTAACCAAATAACAGCTAATTCCCCTTTTCCTTCTCTGGCCTCCCTAATAATTTGAGTGAGAACGCTTGTGTGCTCAATGCAGCCTGATACACCTGGGACTCCCCCTTTCTGCACTGCTATGTCCACATAGTTGTTGTCCAACATGTATCTTGTCATGCGGTTAGCCATTACTGAGAGCAAGATCTTCCCTTCTACGTTCAAGAGTGATATAGTTCGGAACTGCGACAGGTTCTTGGAATTCTCCTCCTTGGGGATGTAGCAGCCCTCTGCCTGATTCCAGCTGTCTGCCAGGCGACCTCTTCTCCAAATGACCCGGATGTGTTTCCATAGACGTCTTGTCAGCCTTGGGCAGTTCTTGTAAACTTTATATGGAATACCATTTGGTCCTGGCGCTGATGCTGCTCTTGCTTTCTGGATGACATCTCTCACCTCTTTGGCCGTAGGTTCGCTTTCATCGAAGATGTGTTCTGGTTCACATACTTGAATAAGTTTGGGTTGCTCAGGCAATTCTTCATCCCTCTTCTCATCACTGTGGACTTCTTTTAGATGGTTTTCCACTTCTGCTTTCTCAGCCTGCAGCTTTCCTGAGCTTTTCTTCCCTAACAGCTTTGATGTAAATTGAAATGGGTTTGCTGTAAACCTTGCTCTTGCTCTGGCCCTCTCTTTCCTCCTCTTCCTGCTCCTTTCTGCCCTGTTCAGTATCTTCAGTCGTTCTCTCATGCCTTGTCTTAGCTCCGCCAAAGCTGCTCTTTCCTCTTCGGGTGCGACTCTGTATCTCTTTGACAACTGCCTCAAATCTCTCCTTATCGACGCTCTTTCCTGTTGTCGTCTATTTCTGTGCCCAGTTGATTTCTGTTGTTTCTGCCTGACCTCTTCCAAACCGAATCTCTCCTTTCCCACATTGTACATTATTGTGGCCATGGCCTCCACCTTTTTGTCTATTCCTCCAGCCAATGATGTGTTCAGGATTGAATCTACATCAAAATCAAATTGATCCCAATCTGCTTTGTTGTTATTAGGTGGCCACCTGATTTTCTGCTTCCGTTCTCCAGATTTTGTATCAATACTGGGCTCTGGCATCGCCTGGCTGTGATCCTCTGGAACCTGCTGGTCGACTTCCTCGCTGTCTGGCACTTGGACGCTGTGGTCACTTTGGTCTGAGTCCTGGACCACCTCCTCCTCCGTCTCATCAGGTTGCCCTGTGCGTTGTGCCAGCCGTTGATTTGGTCTGCACCCCATCTTTGCCATATGAATCTTCAGCCCCCTTGCGTTCTTCAGAGTCTTTCCACAACTGCAAATTGATCCGTTAATCGTGTTCATCTCAGTCCTTTGACGGTTGGTAGTCGTATCCGTGTAATCCTCCTGGTTAGGTCGCTCATCCTCCCCCACTCTCGTGCGACCTCGGGGGTATCTTAGTATGTATCTGTCTATAGCGGATATAGTAGGTTCCTCTTCACAGAGGATGTCCATTGGCCTGCTAAGCCTCCAGACCCTGGGGTGTCCGTCTTTCCAGACTGCCTCCTGTCTATCCAGGTTGTCACTGCCCTATTCACAGTCGTCATCCAGTCTTTCCTGGCGGTCACTGGTATACCAGTATAAGCAAGTACCTGTAAACATCTTGGTGGTATAGATGCGTGATGATCCCGTCATCAGGTGGATCCTCCTTCCTCGGTTGTTTCGGCGCTGTCCACTACAACCTCCAGAGGTGCGCCGACTGGGGTGATCAGCTCCCAGCCCGGGACCATCCAGCTATCCGCCTGTGAAATGATCTTACATTCACAATTGTCTCTCACTGTCTTCCCCACTGTCCCTCTCTTCTTCTCCACAACCATAGCGATGCTATTTCTGCCTCTCTGCTTAGTCGCCCTATGAGCTGTCTTCTCTCTAACCCAATAACTCCGATGACTCTCAGGGCTCGCCACAAAATAAAGGAATTTCATGGAGCATTGACTCTCTCTCTCTCTCTCTCTCTCTCTCTCTCTCTCGCTCTCTCTCATATGAAATATTGTTTGCAAGATACATGTATCTGCAATAGTGCATAGAATAACGTTAAAGTCTTGTATATCATATAAAAATGTGAAGATAAATTCTTTTCTTTTACTCTAATCGTAATAGATATTTATAGACTCTTTATTTTGGTGAATCCCTCGGGCGACATATAATCCAAAAATTCAATCGTATGGTAATTTCGTTGCACCATCCTGGATTATAAAACTCAATATAAAGCTGTTTGGATAATAATTCAGTGAATGCCAGACTCTTAAAAAGGCATGCCCAGCCGGTGTTTTTGTCAGTGTTTTGTTCAGACAGTTGCAAGGTTGTCTAGTCATCCGCCTTCGTTTCTTCGGTGGGTTTATGCAATACAATGGCCATCATATTAGCTAACCTTTCTACCGACAGATGTTTAGCCCATCCTTTAACGTCGGCATCCTTTATCACACTATTCTCTCCTTTTGCATTGTCTATAAATAGATCTGTAACTAGCACTAATTATCAAGTTTTCTGAATTTGCCTCTTTGCCATGACCGGTTTTGATAGTTATTATTTCTCTAATGTCTCTGAGCAGTGTTAATTGGACATGTACATTGTACTTCATAGTATAAGATTTTTGAAAAGGAAAATAAACAATTTTCCCAAAAGATTGTTTGCTCGAACAATCACCATGCATAAGTTAATCTTTATATATGTTTCTTGTAAAGCTCAAAGGCCCCCCAATATAACCAGATAAGATATTAAGATTTTCTGAAACTTGTTTTGGGGGTTAAGGGCAAAAGTACACGTATGCACAGATGTACAGTAAGAAAAAGTCAAAATTTGTAGCACCTTAAACGAAAGCAAAAACAAAAATTATTGTACGAAAAATATGCACTTATTTAAAGTAATAAAAATACCAAATATTTCTTGGACAAAATCCGTATGTCTGATGTGCTGCGGTACTATATTCTGTGAACAGTTGACACATGCTGAGAGTTATCGTTCATTCTATGTCTGCAGATAATTGACTTGCAATAACAGGGACATCAACTGCTGCGAGATGAAGTACCTTCAGGTCTAAGTGAAATACCATGCATCTACAGAGAAGGCTTATCAATGTTAGGGACGACATTAATAATTGAATTATGAAATATTTATGTTTGACTTGTCGAACATAAATCAATTTTAAGTAACTGCCATTTTTCATAGCTGTTTACGGCTCCCCACTTATGTCGCAGAATGTCGCAACGACTGTTCGTCCATTACGGTCCACTTAAGCATTGACGGAACGTTTTCTTTCTTTCGACAATAATAGTACACTCGTCTTCTTAACAGCATCAGAAGCTGACATTATTGTCCACAGAAACTATTATATGGGGATATATGTCGGCCACGGAGAGACCCGATACTCAAATTAGCCACTTTCCTTCATCCTTGTGAATCCTTGTTGGCATATTGAATTCAGCGTTCATCCCTAAAGAATAAAAAGCATGTAACTGGACCCCAATGGACTGTTGCTCGATAAAGTTTTTATTTTTGATGGCGAAATGCTTTTAAAGCTTACGATGTGTAGGAGTTCTAGAATCTATTTAGAGATGTTTACTAATATCAGTTGTTGTAAAATTAACGCGATGTCATCTAAAAATCCCGAAGAACAAATTTGTTATGAAGTGCAAATTGGGGTCATCTCAGTGACATGAACTTTTGACTTCATATAAGTTCATTATATTTATCAATAAATACACTTACTCTATTGATACTTTTTTCTGATCAATGAAATGATGAATTAACGAGGGGAAGATTTTATGTCGGAGAGTAAATTGGATTGGGTGTAGGTTCCTGCTATTTGTGTGTCTGTGCTTTGATAAGTCTGCTTGCCATTGACAATCGAGATCGTTAACCGATATTTACACATTTGATGTCAAAGATTAAACA
This sequence comes from Magallana angulata, assembly GCF_025612915.1. Lineage (NCBI taxonomy): Eukaryota > Metazoa > Mollusca > Bivalvia > Ostreida > Ostreidae > Magallana > Magallana angulata. The sequence continues at coordinate 57,337,171 of NC_069117.1, forward strand.
TATATTTTGAAAACAAATCAAACATGTGACGGCTCATAAATATTTCCTCTTGAAAAGACCCCTATGGTTCAGGAATATTTTATTATATTCAAAATAACTGCAAATAATATTTTGTAATCTGAAAAAAATATCACCTTAAACCCAAGCCCGCTGAGTCGTGGATGGTATAAAGTGTGTTTATTGACTTCATTTTCTCTAAATCGAATTCCAGGTCTTTCAGAACTATCAGCATCGTAATTATCAAACTTTAATTATAATCAGTTTTACCAAGTTTGCTCACAGCAACACATATTGTCTTCAGGTTAGAAGAGCCATATCAATTTTTGATTAAGTAATTTTTTTAGAGGAGCAAAGTTTTTTATTTATAATTATTCACAAAATGTGATCTAATTCTTTTTATACCGACAACGTACCGTTTTATTGAATTGAGACTGCGCCAGTGACTTAGCAGTAACAAGAAACTTCGGTTATTTTCTTCTAATGACGTCTACAACAAGCTGTTCTAGTCATGTTCTGTTGTAAAACGAGGTCTTTTGTTCTCCCCCCAAGAAGAAATGCAAAAAAAAAAAATAATAATAATAATAATAAATAAAATAAATAAATATTTTTTTTTTTAAATAATCAATTCAAATATACTTTGAATGAAAGATATCCAATTATGAAACTCAAAATGTTATTTTTAAATTTTGAGGATCATGGGACTAATTTTCTTGTTGTAATCTCTCCTAATGTCTCTGTTCCTATTAGCGCACTCTAGAACTCTGTTACATGGCATCAATCGGTGTTTATCATACAAGAGTATCATAGATTTATAGATAAATGAACCAAGTTCCGGGTATTTTGTGTCGGAGGAGCAATTAAATGCTTATTCCCTCATCAGGTCCTCTCTTTTGGCCAATCAATATACACTTTTATATCACGTTTAAGAGGTGTTAGCAACAGCGGTCTTAATTGCTTGCAAATATAATTTATTGTCTTCTATCATGCAATTATAGGTCTCTGGGTAATTGTAGAAGTCACGTTATCAGAAGTTGAATCACGTGATCAGCTGTAGGATTTTTCAGAATCGTACTATAAAGATCGAATGTAAATTGGCTATGGTAATCACACGTGGAAACAAATGATACTAAAATGTTATGTGTATATTTTAAATTATTTTTAATCGACGGTCTTTACTATTTACGTGTATCATTAACGATGATAGGTTTGACCTTTGCCCCCCCCCCCCTTTTTTTGCAGTTGATGACATAAACATATCCAGGAAAGGGCACAATGGCCATTGACTAACCAACCAGAAAACCTAAAATCCCTGTTTAATATAAATAAGACCGAACAAGTATAGTTTATGAAGTATTCTATTCAAGTATATGAAAATACAAAGGGAAGAAACATATATGACCTGAAATCATGAACTGAAAATAAACTTGATCTAAATGAATATTTATAATTTCCTCATTCATTTAAATTGAACATTTTAAAAGATGATAATCCTTCGTTGGATATTTTATTGTTAAGACGTTCACATCGTCCCCAGAAAGTGGGGGCTGGACGCTGACCCACGAAAAGTTCACATTTTTGCTCGATTATTTTTGCTGTCATTTCTGAAATTGTAAAGGGTTCCACTTAACTACAAACATTCGATTGGTTTACATTATTCATTATTGCACGATTTTATATATATATATATAAGATAAAATAATAAAAAATAAAAAAAATAAAAACTGATATCACTCGACTTACGTTTTTTTAAATTGCATTACACCGTATTTTCTTACACTGTTTCCAAAAAAAATTATTTTTTTGCGTCCAATTTTAATTGATTATTTGATTTTTATGAACATATCAAATTGAAGTGTTCCGATAACGTCTGATTGGATAAAAGATGTACGTTTTTATCCATTTACATTGTGCCGGGTGTCCGTGCCAATGTGCCACTTTTGTTCCCGCTTAATTAAGATGCACTTTCGTCAGAATCCTTTTGTATGAAATGATAGACTAATGCTTTGAGAGAATGTAACCACTTGTTTTAAGTGTGTCCCACATGACAGTTAAGATATTTGCCTATAAAAATAATTGTTATACTTTCATGTTAAATACTGAAATCTGATTGGTTAAGACGCAGTTAATAATATTTACTATTACCCTCGGCGTTAGCAACGCACTTGGCAACGGGTAACATTAAAAATGTTACATGCGCGAAAATTGTGCGCGTACGGTTCGCTGTAGAATTCACGTTATTCCTATATAAAAGCAGTAAAATTTTCTTAAAAATTTTAAAAAAGACATTCAGTATAACAAAATAAATAGTGCCTGTTTGGGAGGATAACAGTTGAAATTGACACCCCTCGAAAACCATTGTCAACCTCCGCTTCGCGTCGGTTGACAATGGTTTTCTCGGGGTGTCAATTTCAACTGTTACCCTCCCAAACAGGCACTATTTATATAATATCACATGGGAAAATAATTATTCCCGAGGGAGAATAATAATTTTCCTACAGAGTATAATGAAAATCATGTAGGATTTTCTTTAAATCATACATCTTATTATTTTCTACAGGAGTTTTATTCAAGCAGGTAGTTTTCCTATGTGAAATTACGGTTTCCCACCGGATTTTAAAATCTTAAGGAAGTCTTGTTTGAATCCTATCAGAATTTCCATTTCTATAGGAAGTACTTTAGATCTGGTAGGAAATTCTACAAACCGTATAGGAAAATTGGTTTTCCCAGGGAGTGGTTAATTTCCCGTATGAATTTTTTTTAAAGGTAAATATATCACATGACAGGTTAGAAACATCAATAATAAAAGTAGTTTTGAACCTTCAAGTAATGTTATCTCATATGACATAATTGAATTTTTCTTGAAAATACACCATAAACTGGTGCGAAAATGGCACATTGGAACTGGTGTAATGTCAGTTGGTTAGGACAACTAATCAATTTATGGTGCAATTGTACAAAGGTTGGTTTTAAGAAAATTTTTTTTTTGTTTTTCTTTCATGTGCATCATCCAAAGCAGGTATATTTTGCTTTATATGCAAATGAATATGTAATCTCGTTTCCGTTAGAATAACCGTCAAATAGATTAGTATTATCCAGAGAGTGCTTTCTGAATGGCTGGTCACATATTGGACCTGACATTGTCCAGAGCCAGATGATGAGGCGTGGGGGACTGTGCTGTATTTATCTCTATTTACAGAACCATCACTTAAACGTTTAATCCACGTCCCTATCCCCATTCAATGACTTTCGGAACGGAGGCCAGCATGAACTTCTATTTCTCTGTCTTACTCATCGCCGACTCCCCCTACCTTCTCTCCCTCTGATCGGCTACAGATCCAATAAATGTCGGCGGCGTAGCCATTTCCTCCTGTCACACGAGGTCTTAATTACATAACTCTTCAACGTCGGCTGTATCATATTCGACGTCAAACCCAAACTAGCAATGGAGGCGAAAACATAAACACGAGAAAAATGTGTCGATACAGACCCAGATTGGCATTAAGCTGTACTTGTAAACCCAAAACCATTTAATTGTGAACTGGGAGTTTTCAAGCATGCGTTAATTTTAATCACTTTTTTCATATATTGACATGCCTTGCCGTGGGTAGTGCGGAATAGTTAATTACGAAACTATGGAGAGAAGGCTGTTTTAAGATTGCCATAAGTGTCAGTCACGGTTAGGGTTTTGCCGAAACCTAACCCTGCTTTCCCTTTGGACTTACCAAAACGTCTTGGTAGATGGAACGACTCTCCATCTGCATAATCAATTATCTACAAGGCTATTTATTAATCAAACTTTGAGGGTTGCTGACACTTTACAATACGTTCGCTTCTTGGAATGGAATCGCTATGAAAAATTCATATATGGCAGTAAAGCACTAATTGAAAACAGTGCTTCGTATCGATAAAGGACATTTGCCATAGTAAACTGATATCATGGTTAGTCTCGCTCCCCGGCGTTTTGGAGTTTCAGACTGCTGGAGTTTTATACATTATATATACATTATAAAATACGGATCATTTTAGAACATAAAGACATTTCTTACTCGTTTAGAGAGGAGTTACGAGTTACGTTTTATTGTTTAGTGTATATGATATTGCATTCGTTCAGTATTGGTGACTTGTGATGCGTTCATACCGATTTCGTTTGTGAATACTTTTGTTGGCAAAATGTCCATGAAGACAAATAACTGTTCTTATCGTGAGCTGACTAAAAAAGTGATGCTACAGAATCATTTTCTGTGGTATTTCATCAAAATGTCCACTAACCCATTGCAGGTTAAGGTCCAGATCTGTGTGCAGTTTTTCAAAGTCGGCGAAATCGACACACTAAAGGAGCAGTTTACGGCGGATGTTGTTGTGAAAGCGAAATGGAGGGAACCAACTCTAGATGGTCAAAATAAAACGGCAAGTATTTTAGCTTTTGTAAATTTTAATTTACATCTATATGTATATAACATTTTTTTAATTTACCATTTGTATAGAATGGGCACTATAAGGATAAGCAACATCTCTATTCGGAATCTTGATTGACAATTTACATAACGCCTCTCCCATGATGGACGTTGCCAGCCGCGTCTGTTAGATTTTGTTCTTTATAACATATTTTATTGTGTCTGTTATGCATACAGAGTCATATAATGCTTCTTTGTTCCTTTCTTTCCACAGTCTGAATCCATAGAATTCAATAAATTCTGGAATCCCAAATTGTACATAGAAAATTCCCTGGGCGATCCAAAGGAACAAATTCGGTACCGGCTTCTGTACAATGACAAAGGAGAAGCATTCATCACAGAGAAGCGGGTTATTAAGGGAACTTTCATGGAGAATCTGGAATTGGATGATTTCCCATTTGATGTACAGGTACAAAGCCCTCATTGTCACGAACCAACATTCCCGCATCCGCCAGCTATATTTAAACGCTAATCACCGTAAATAGCGGGGGTTCTCCTCCCACAATTAATATAAAGTATACTATAATAGGTTTATTCTGCCCCCTCCTACCCTTCTGACACCATTAGGAATGATTCTGGAACTTTAAACAACGTGTGCCATACAAGTATTGCTCTTAATGCTATGGTCTTTTTTCTTCTTTCATTTCTTTCATTTACATGTATCGTGTTATAGAGGTATATACGACCGATGAACCGTACGTTAAATCTATTTTTGTTGATATAATATATGAGAATGAATGGTTATGTCACTATAAATAAACATCAGCTACAACAACATGTACTGGAATTTCCAATAGAAACCTCTTCTGAATGTGTTAAGAGGAATTCCATGTTCTAGCAGCCGTCCATGTCTCCCGCTTCTTTTGATTTCCAAAGTCTCACCAAATTAATATAAATCCTTCTCTATAAAGAAAAAAAAATAACAGCACTATTCACTATTTTTTTTTACCACATAAAACATATATACCATCAAAGGGCGAAACAAAGATAAAGAAAGCCATTAATGGTGAAAGAAAACCAATAAACGTTTAATGTCCCTCAATAATAGAGAGATAACCTGGGTCTCTAACGAAAGCTGATCAATTGTTTATGACGCCTCCCTTATATTTTGTAAATCAGCCAGTGACATTGATATAAAATTCAACAGCCTTCTTACCCCTTTGAATAAGTCTGATATGGTTTTATATCTGTTTTATGTATCTCTTAATCAATGATAATGATCAGTTTGAAATAGGTTCTGCCTGACAAGCCTCTCTCTTTTAGTTTTCCATTTTAAAAATACATACACGTTTAACAGTTGCAGATTTTCATTTCGTGTAAAAAAAAATGCATATGTATGATTTTCTTTAAGATAATTTGTTAACATTTTCAAATGAAGTATAAGCACGTGATTTTGCTTTGTGTATGGAATGAACAAAAAATGCCATCATTTAAACAAGATCGGGATACAACGCATCAGGCAAAAACGTATCCATTTTTTTATACATGTATGAGTAGATGATTCAGTACTCAGTAGATACTTTGACTCTCAGGCTGATATATTTATTGATAACTGATTTAGACGGGTATCAGTTACCTTGAATTATAATTAAAAAATTGTAATCCCGTCCCTCAAAGAAAATAATGAAAATGTTGAAGGGAACATATTTATCGAAAAAGCGAAAAGTAAACGATAATTAATCCAGATTGCGGGTCGATAATAAAACGAACTCTTTCCTTTCTCGTGTTTATTGTTACTTCTAATGAAGACCTCTATAAAAATTAAAAAAAGAATGAGTTCGATCCTCTGATTTTGGGTAGCCATTTTGTGTCACTTCTAGTCTGGAATTTATATGTCATATATGAATTCTACTTGTAAATTCCTTTTTTACAATGCCAAATAAACTCTATTGAATAAAATAGTGAAGAAAAAATTCCATATTTAGAGAGTGTAGTAAGGGACTATATTTTGTGGCGGAAGGTTTTTAAGAAGAAAATGAACATTTTTCATAACTCAGTTGTTTTAGAGTACCGTAATTTTAGCTTTCTTATTTTCCGTGCAGACCAAATTTTCAGATAGTTTATGCATTATGATATCTTCGTATTGTTTCAAAAAACATATTTCAACAATATTTCAATATTTCTACTGACATATATTGGCATGTTTAAGTGATATTTCATAAAGGTAAAGAAAAATTCAACTCCAATTATCCCCTAAGATTAGCTTATTTTGATGCCATATCTCAAAATTTACATTATAGACCCATACTTGTGGTTTTATTTTCAGAATTTTAAGTTTCTTTTGACAACTCTCATAATTTAAGAAAAAGTTTGAGACTTTTAAATTATTTAATTGCATGGTGAATCGTTTATGAATAAAAATAGTATTTTTTCAGTGCAAAAAGGTCAAAATATCAATAAGGTGAAGAAATTGCAAACTTTTTCATTATGATAATTTTACTTTTATTAATTCTAAATAATGTAAATTTGTATTTGATATCATAGTTCATTTCGATAAAAAATTATAGAGGGAAAAGCGATTTATGTGCAATTTGCACTTTCAGTGCAGAAAGGTCATATTAAATACACTGTAGCACCGAAAGGAGCATATAGACCCAAAAATTGTGTTTTGAATTTTGGTTTAGATATGTGTGTAGATATTAAAAAAATACTTTAGAAAAAAAAATAGAGACTTTTGATCGCAGGATCCAACGTCCTTAAGTGCGAGAACTTGTGGATGTTTCTTTATCTGATATGGCTTGAAAAAAATCCTATTTAAACATTAAAAGTGGATCTGGTTGGCAAAGTGTGGGTCACACGACCCCCTCAAGTAACGAATTTATCCCGGTTTTAACAATTCATGCAGAATAAAGTCAGGTAATGAGTAGTTTGTACTATCCGGGTGTTTCCATCAATAATTTGTAGTATATCATGTCTGTCCAAGACACTTGGGACTCCACATTGTAAGTCTGAGAGCGGCAAGATCGCACACTGTAGGCAAAAGCAATGAAATGCACCGAGGGAACATTTGGTTTACATATATATTTAGTAGTTTTGTGTGAGAAAAGCACCAAACCTAATTATTTTATTGCATTGGGAACAAATTTTCCGATTAATTATTTATCCGTGCCATTTAGCATGAGAAATGTAATTTCCTCCATTAACATGATGCAGGCTTAAGTATTTCTGCTTGCTTGCATTCGAAATCTAGGAAAGCAGAGAGAGAGAGAGAGAGAGAGAGAGAGAGAGAGAGAGAGAGAGAGAGAGAGAGAGAGAGAGTTGTGTCAATACTGTAGGTAAAAAAAAGTACAGACCGTATTCCATTCTTGTACAAATTATTCTACATTAAAGGAGAGTCAAGTGCCTAATCACCATGCGGTTATATTACATGTTACTTTATTATATATAATATGAATATTTAAGGAGAGGCGCACGAGGCAGTTCATTGATCGGTAGGCCCATTCTCTGGTCATTTGTTGAGATCTGAGTTTTAACAACGAAATAGGACACTGTTCTATGAAGTAAATCCATGAAATCCACGAGAGAATCCGTATTGGTATTAGCATCTCATTAACCCGTTTTTCACGATTCGGGTTAGGATGGCTAAAACTCTTCTTGCATTGATGTATGAGATAATAAATGCTCCGGGCGTCCACATTAAATCACTAGTCAGACTATACCCTTGGTATATTAAGAGATTCCTGTGTTAAGATCGGGTAATGCCATTAATGGTCCTAAGTATGTTTCTTGATTTGACCCTTAATACAATGGTGCCCATCGGGAGTTTGGTTAAGTTACCTCAGCAGTTTTTTTGTTGTTGTTGCACCGAATCATCAATAGAACAGATATCACTAACGATCATGAGTTCAGATATGTCATCTTTGACCTAAATCCCATGTAGCATTGCTTCATTTATACTTTTCGTCAAACTATAATACATCACTGAGTCAGACATAAGAGAACTATGGGTAAGCCCTCTAAATGAGTCCCTGTGCGCTGATGATTACACCTTTTTGCAGGACTTAACCATAACCGTGGCTTCCGAGCTGCCGTCCTATGAAGTGGAACTAATTGAAGACTTGGATGACCACCATGTGGTCAACAAACAATCTTTTGTGGATGAACAAGAATGGCATTTATATATGCACACCGAGTGTTCTCGAAGGGACCTTGTGATAGACCAAGCGGACAACAGTGTCCGGCGTTCGGCTCTTTCCGTGAAATGTCGGGCTGCCCGAAGACCGGGTTATTTTGTATGGAATATATTCCTAGTTACAGTAAGGAATTGATCCTTATAGGGTATCCAAATACATGTAGGAATCATGCATTTTTTGTCAAATTGAAATTCACTAATATTCATTTACTTTGCTATTTAGCACGTACAAGTACATTTGTATCTTTAACAATAAAACAATGGATAGAGTTTGAAGTTCTTTTCAATGAAATTACAGTAATACAAGTAGCACTTTTATTTTATTATTTAATGTAGAGAAGCAGGAGTCTATGACCTTCCTCTTCTTAGAGTTTCAAATTGTTGGTAATTGTGTGCATTTTCATCCTTAATTAATATTCTAAAGCAGTAGGTTTTTGATTGTTTGCAGTTTTTAATATGCACCCTAGCTTTCGCCACGTTTTCGGTGGAGAAGAAATTACCCCAGAACCGCCTGCAGTTATCCTTCACTTTGGTGCTCACAGCAGTAGCTTTCAAGTCAGTGGTCAATTCCAGCCTTCCAAGAATATCCTACCTAACTTATATGGTAAGTGAATGGCCATGATAATTGTAATTGGACGAGATTTTCTAATTCTGTACGGTCCGGTACCATTGAATGAACAGTTTTACAAGTGGGGCTAGAGAAGATCGAAATGTTTTCTTGGACATACACTTTACTTATTACCTTTAGAGAAGTGGACAGGGATAAACCTTCATTCATTTCTCTTTCGAACCTCATCTTTTTGAAAACGTATACTAGTCATTTTCAGAACCCGTGACGGTCTAGAAATTGTTCAATGTTTGACTCAAATATACCTGAATTCAGACATGAGACATGCTATCTTTTCGATTATGATAGTAACACACGTGTACATGTAAGTTTAAGGAAATGAATACTCGTTCATCATTAATATTACATCGATACCTAAACTAATATATTAAAATTGTGAACTCGATTGTTTATGCTTTAATATCGGTAAATTGGGGTAGACCTCTCAATCGTTTAGATATTATAAGCATTGTACCAAGATTATTTTTGCCAATCGGGGCTTATTTTTTATTAGCATTAATTTATTATGTATCAGCAAAAATAAGTCCTTCAATTCCGGAATTTGGACCGAAATAAATTTAAACTTTGTAATCGCCAATTTGAAATGAATATTTACCATCATCTGGTGCTTGAAATTTGTAAATGACCGTGTTGAGGAAAATCTTTTCTTTATGTTCAATAAGAATATTCACAAGTTTTGACTGCGCCTTCGTTTGAGAAAACTTGAAAGTCTTAACGCGGAATATTTGGAGAATTCATTACACGAGAACTTAATTTTTCAATATCACTCATATTTAAAATTTATAAAATCAGCAAAAATACTTCTACAAGATAACAGATATAATTCATATATATGAATTTTTTAATCAAGATTACCGTTATTTTAGTTTGTATACAGTTATTATATATCCGTTTTTAGCTCACCTGAGCTGAAAGCTCAAGTGAGCTATTCTGATCACATTTTGTCTGTCGTCCGTCAGTCCGTCCGTCTGTCCGTCTGTACGTAAACTTTTCACATTTTCAACATCTTCTCAAGAACTACTAGGCCAATTTCAACCAAACTTGGCACAAATCATCCTTAGGCAAAGGGGATTCAAAGTTGTTAAAATTAAGGGCCGCACCCGTTTTCAAGGGGAGATAATTAGAAATTAATGAAAAATTTCGAGAAATTTTCAAAAATCTTCTTCTCAGAAACTAAACAGCCAGGAAAGCTGAAACTTGTGTGGAAGCATCCTCAGGTAGTGTAGATTCAAAGTTGTGAAATTCATGACCCCCGGGGGTAGGGTGGGGCCACAATGGGGGGTCGAAGTTTTACATAGGAATATATAGAGTTAATCTTTAAAAATCTTCTTCTCAGAAACTAAAGAGCCAGGAAAGCTGAAACTTGTGTGGAAGCATCCTCAGGTAGTGTAGATTCAAAGTTGTGAAATTCATGACCTTCGGGGGTAGGGTGGGGCCACAATGGGGGGGTCGAAGTTTTACATAGGAATATATAGAGTAAATCTTTATAAATCTTCTTCTCAGAAACTAAAGAGCCAGGAAAGCTGAAACTTGTGTGGAAGCATCCTCAGGTAGTGTAAATTCAAAGTTGTGAAATTCATGACCCCCGGGGGTAGGGTGGGGCCACAATGGGGTGTTAAAGTTTTACATAGGAATATATAGAGCAAATCTTTAAAAATCTTCTTCTCAGAAACTAAAGAGCCAGGAAAGCTGAAACTTGTGTGGAAGCATCCTCAGGTAGTGTAGATTCAAAGTTGTGAAAATCATGACCCCCGGGGGTAGGGTGGGGCCACAATGGGGGGGTCGAAGTTTTACATAGGAATATATAGAGTAAATCTTTATAAATCTTCTTCTCAGAAACTAAAGAGCCAGGAAAGCTGAAACTTGTGTGGAAGCATCCTCAGGTAGTGTAGATTCAAAGTTGTGAAAATCATGACCCCCGGGGGTAGGGTGGGGCTACAATGGAGGGTCGAAGTTTTACATAGGAATATATAGAGTAAATCTTTAAAAATATTCTTCTCAGAAACTAATCAGCAAAGAAAGCTGAAACTTGTGTGGAAGCATCCTCAGGTAGTGTTGATTCAAAGTTGTGAAAATCATGATCCCTGGGGGTAGGGTGTGGCCACATGGGGGGGGGGTGTTGGTGTTAAAATTTTACATAGAAATATATACTGTGGAATCATCAAATTTCATGGGGGCCAATTTTCGTGGATTCCTTAAATTTTACAGGTTCGTGGGGACGTGTTTTCGTGTATTCTCTTAAACCTGCAAAGGAAAAATGACTTTATTACCATATTTTTTAATTTGTGGAGGATGTTAATTCGTGGATGAGAGGTACCCACGAATTCCACGAAAATTGAACCACCAAGAAATCTTAATGATTCCACAGTAGAGTAAATCTTTAAAAATCTTCTTCTCAGAAACTAATCATCCAGGAAAGCTGAAACTTTTGTGGAAGCATCCTCAGGCAGTGTAGATTCAAAGTTGTGAAAATCATGATCCCCAGGGTACGGTGGGGCCACAATAGGGGGTCAAAGTTTAACATGTGAACATTGGAGGGGGGTGTGTTAAAGTTTTACATAGGAATATATAGAGCAAATCTTTAAAAATCTTCTTCTTAGAAACGGATCAGCAAGATGATTCTTTATAATTATTAAGACTTTGGCTCCAGCACAATTCTTCGGCCTCACAAGAAGGTTCAGAGTTTGATGCAGCTAACTATCCCATATATAAACAATTGTAAAGGATCTTTTTGAGAACTGCAATACTCAACATGTGATATGACTATAAAATTGAAGCAGGCAGCTATTTTACATTAGAATCTTTTTGTATTACTGTATTGAGTTATTGCCCTTGATTTATTGATTCTTGATTATTTTAATTAATGCATCCCCTGTTAACCAATTATTGTGATGATTATTTTTATACAATAATAAATATTCAATGTATATAAGTTGTTCTGCATAAGTAGTTTTGGGTTAGGCCGGATTAGTTTGTTTGTTTTCGATTTCCAATTTTTAGATACTATAAATTATTTTAGGCCGGCACATATATAGGGACAGTGTCTATTGCATTATGATAAGTGAGTGTTTGGGGTTAAACTTGAACAGGCATGGATAGATTGAGTGTGTGGACGCCCCTGCTCTATCTAATCTTTGTATTTTCTAACCCATGATACAGAGTGTGCATTCTTTCCAGCCCTGTTTCGCATTAATACATGTGTGCGGTCATACCTGCTTGTGGTGGTTGCGGCGGAGCACTAATGTATGGTTATCCTTGCTGGTGTTATGGCCTTTCTAGCGCAAGTGTGCGGCACTCCCTGCTTGCGTTAGGTTGCGCTGTTGGCGCAAGTGTGCGGTCATCCCTGCTTGCGTTATCCTAGCTTGCGTTAACGTTGGTACCTGTCGAGTTGCGTAGGTGCGCGGACATTCCTGCCTGCGTAACGTGAGTCCCTCTATATGTGCAGGAGCGGTAAAGTCTACTCTTGTAAATATTGGCAGCAATCAGGGATATCCGAGTTCCAAGGGGGAAAAATGGATTTTATTTATACAGGATCTACATGTATTATTGTACATTGTCCAGATTGTTTGTATTATGACTCCATTAAGCTGACTTTATCATACCTATTGTTCCTCAGGTGAGCGATGTGGCCCATGGGCCTCTTGTTAATGTTTACAATGCTTTGGTAAGACATTTCTAATGGTCAATCAAAATTTGAGTGTCAGTCGTTGTGTTTTTATAAGCGAGATACAGAGTTCACAATCCTTTGTCATGTAAACAAACCTCACGTCTTGTTTTTGTTCACATTTTATATGTTGAAGTAAAAATTCCAGTTTTAAGACCTAAAATGAATGTAATAAACACTAGGAACTATTCAGTTATGTTAAAAACGAATTAGAAGAGAGAAATCAGGTTGAAAACAACTTTTATAAAAACAAAACAACGGTATACTGTACCAATGCAAACAAAAACAGGACACGAGCCTTGCTTACATGACAAAGAATTGTGAGCCCTGTATCTTGTTTTACTCTACTACTGATACTCAAATTTTGGTTGACCATTTCTTAAGCATTCTAAACAATAAAAAAAAGAAGAAAATTTGACTCAAATCGTGGCCATGCCCCTTTTAAACCCGGAACGGAAAACATATGCGATGTATGATATCTTTGCGCCAGATGCATGCTTTGATGTTTTAAATTCGTTTTTATAACAGGTTTTTTGTTTTAATCCTGATATTGTTAGTAAAAATGAGGGTTCGCGAATTGAAGTGGTTGAAAGCTATGGCAGTGGTTGAAGGCTGTGGCAGTAGTTGAAAGCTATGCTCGTCCACTATTTTTTAAGAGATCATAACACTTGATTCTGTCCATATTAGATGCTAATTAAGGTTTCGATGTCTTCAACCATTCAAAACTTCATGCTGTCAATGTGCAGTATACTTGTACGATATACAAATAAAGGTACATGTATTTAAAATTACACGAGGAATGACTCAACTCAGCGCTATTCAGTCATCAGTTTAAGTGTCATATGTTCCTTGACTATCTACCGGTACAATCGAATGTAAATCTGAGTACGGAGAACAGAAAAAAATAATTCCGTTGCAATGGTATACATGAATCTATCCTATGTGAGTCATCTTAAACAGGAAACATTCTGATTTATTGAAACCACTCACGATCAACGGCTGTACTTGTTTTACATGATGTTACATCTATACACACATCCTTTATTTCCTCTGACCCCCGCTTCAACGTTCAGTATGCATTGATTTCGACAGACTGTAGATTTAGGAACCACAACAAGAGGCCCGGGAAGAAATTCCCTCCTTTGTTTCGATAATATAGTTATCGAACTAAATCCGGGCACCTTACCGTTGGTTAGCAGAGATCAATGTCCAAAAACTCTCTTGTACAGCAATAAAGACAATAATGGACAGACAGCAATGCTTTGATCTCCAATCAGTAGGACAGACCCAGTGCAGATTTCTGTCATATTGACCATTATTGAAATCAATGCTCTTTTCCATTCAAATAAAAAGAAATCAACTCGTATGGTAAATTATAATATACGTTCAACAAATAAAGTATTTCTTATAAATTGACTTACTTGTAAACTTTGAATACTACTTGTATGTGTAGTAATTGTGTTTTTATCACAATGCGGCTCACATTGTCATCTGTATTGCATGAATCCTCATTCTAATTTTGATACTTAGATTTCTGCAATTACCGCATTTGTTTGTATCATAGCGTTTTTGTTTGACCACAAACTCATTTTCATGATATACGTATAATGAATGTATTTTGAGTATAGAAAATAGTTTGTACATTTGAATTATATTTCAAGGTATTTGTGGATTGGTGTACACAAACGGTTTTCTTGTATAATGGAACTTTTGGATGCAATAAAATTAAGTTTGATTAATTGTTGATAATTGATAGCCGTACATGGAAAGAATCAGCATTCTTGTAACGGATGTTTTGGAATTTTGGAACACAAAATCAAATAAACAAACAATAAATGTTTCTTGATACTTGCAGGATAAATACCTACTAGCCGCCATGATCATGCTGTCGGCAGTCTGTGTGTGGCACGCACTGGTCACTGTTGTCAAGGAAACAATCGCAGACAAGGCAGAAACGATCGTCCTCATCTCCCTCGGAATCATCTACGTCATCTACAATGTCGGCTTCCTCATCATCATCTACCTTTATGTAAGTAATCAAGGAATAAGGAATCATGCTTTGAGTATTATGAGGTGATAATTTTGGCCAGTGCGTCATCAAATCCAGTAAAGCCCGACCGAAATTATAATCTCATAATATTCAAAGAATGAATCCTTATTACTTATATTTATTTAATTTTCAGCAATGGTATCATTAAATATTTAAATATTAATAAGAAACCCCGCTTGCGACAAAATTAATGACGTCAGTAAACCACGATTCTCTTTACCCCTCTTTTGATCTTTGACAGTCTTTCCTCTCATACCTAATTTTATTTCTTTCTCTCTGTAATTCTAATTTTTAAAATGCAAAATTAATAGTTATGGTATTTTAACTTTGGATGGGTATAATGCAGTTGCAAATGAACTCTTTTTTCCAATCGGGTCTACATTCAAGGACGAACATGTTCTTGTAGAAATTTAGTTGTTACAAAACATTTATTTTATGTCTTTTGACTTCTATTGTTTTTCTACCTTGTAGCCGTGGAAGAAAAGAAGAACAATGGCTCAAAAAGACAGAGATTACACGGTAATTAGTGCGATCATTAAGCGAGGCCGCTTAGGAGAAGCAAGATTGTAATGTTATAGAAGTAATTAACTGTTGAGAGGAATATTGTACAGTTTTGTTTAGGAAGTCAGTCATTATCTATCAGAACTTGTAGATATCACACTGTTTTAAGAGTGAATAGCAACGTTTGTGTAATTATAATAGGTTACAAACTGTGGTGAAGATCATTTCATACATATCTTTCTCAACATAAATCTTCCTAAGGAAATAGCTCAGATAGCAAAGAAAACTCATAACATCTATCTAATAACGGTGTAATACATGAGCCATACATGTGTCCGGGGCTCAAAGTTAATTTGAAGAATACCTAGTTTGTAGACAGTGGAGCATAAACGACATTTTACAGAAGATTAATAGTTTAAAGGGTGACTTTAAAATACAACTATTACTGATAAAAATTTAAAAAAAATAAGAGTGAAGCAATTTTTTAAATGCTTTACATAACGTAACTCAAGACATTTTCAGAACCGAATCCAGCAAAAGAATGCTAACATTAAGATCGTTTTGTTGTAAGATAACTTGCTACTAACAATACAAGTATTCTAGAATGAACCACAAAAAGGATGAATTTTCTTTCGGAAAAACGCTTAAAGATTTATGGAATATATAAATATTACATGGACACGCAAGAATATAAAGCAAAACGCAATATTGTCGTTCATTTCTTACACTATTGCATACATGTAGTAAAAAGCAAAAGTGAAAGTGATTGATGTCCAATTCATTTCACCGTTCTAATAGACTTCAGTTAAGTCTTAAATGTAATAAATTATTAACCAGAAACCCTTTTCATTCTAACACTTATTACCCTTTCAATGTACCTTGGAGAAAACACATTTTAATGTATTGTACTTATCAAGATACTAGTAATTAAGTCTTGGTATGACACATTTCATTTTTGTCATAAAACCCTTTTAAATAACTTCAAATTTTGCCCCCTTTTTAAAAATTCTTTATATAAAACCGTAAACTTTTCAAACAAATAATTCAAAACGATAACTGTTCCTACGATTAAAGAAATAATTCTAAGCCTTGCAAATTGTAAATTTTATTCATGGTATGGGGATTATTTATACTAACACTGACATTCCCATAAAGGAAATATTAGGTATTTAGCAACAGATCTCCCAATTTGTCATACGTAATTTGACCAAAACTAATATTCTTATTGAAAGAGTTTAGTTTTGAAATTAAGCGTCTTCTAAATCAAACTTGACACATTCATTAACATGTAGAATTTTCAACAAATTCTCCGAGAAATTGATTTATTATTCTAAAATTCGGCGATAATAGAGAAACTCCATGTTTGTTTAGAATATCTGCTCTCTATGACAGTGTTTGCAAATTTTTACACAATTTTTAGAAAGTCGATATCAAACGTATTTCTTAACCATGGAATTTCCCTTACATTTGGCCCGAATCAATCGCACGGTTGTAAATAGTTCGTGTTGATGTTTGATAATTACATGAAAAAATGCCATCAAAATCCTAACTTTATGTAAAATGTATCTATGTTTTTAATTTATTGTATGGTTACTTTAATTTTTGTTCGAAATTATTTAAAAGTGTTTCTCTATATTTATAAATGCGAAGAATGTCACATGGAAAGTCTTTCCAAATTTCGTTCATCTATAAAACAATCAAAAAGAAAGCTTACATGTATATGTGCCTGTCTTTTAGATAAACTGCGCTGCCCAAGTAAGTAATACTTTAACCAAATCCACCTCTTTTCACGTCAAGATTTCAATTTTACGCGGCTTATGAATCACATTAAACATACATCTATACCTTGATTTGTCAAGAACAATGCATTTTTCACAGTTAAAAAAGTATTTACTTATAGTATAACTGTCTTGTTTATCAAACAAGTATTCAATATCTCGGCCGGAGAGGTTCGACTCATATAGAGGAAGGAGAAAGTTATCGGCCCTTCTGAAACAAGCAGGTAGTTCACAAAATCTTCGATTTATAAATCTCACCACACAGAGCTTGTCTACGTAATATACAACTCGCCACGCTTCACCAATCAAAGAAGTTTTTCCATCATGGGGTCCATTTCACTTAGCTACTAAAGCTACATGTATTTCCTTCAAAGTTCATCTCACTTTCTCGCACTATCTTTACAATGCATGTGATCCTGTGCAGCTTTCATAAAATAAAGTGTCCTCTCAATGCTAGGCTTGCTCTTGGGGAACTGGAATAATTCTGACTCCCTCAATGACATACTTTCATTGTATATTTATATACGAAAGAGAGGGGACAAATTCGTTTTGTTGGTCCTTTAATAAACAAAATTTGTGATTGTTAACATCAACATGTGGACTGAATAAATTAATTTCCATTACCTATTTTTCTAGAAAATTGTCACAGTAAACGATTTTTTTGAGAAATGTCTATATTAGTAAAAAGTAATCGAGAAATTCCTTTGTGTTCACAGGAAGGTCTACGGTTGGTGAAGAGCAAGTTGTAACGAGAAGAAAAGACTCCGGATGTGGCCTTTCTGAAGTCCTCCATTGTAACCCGTCGTCCGCCGTCGATCTTCTCTCGGTCTCGACGACACTCGACAAACGGACGGAACAGGAGGAAGCCATGTAATATGGCGGACAAATCCAAGAGACTCCGAAACTAACTGGAACACCTCGAGTGTGGCCGATGTTTAGACACTGCTCATTCCATTCGATATTCAGTGTCCTGTTTTCATTGTTGTTAGACAGACAGTGTTATATGCAAACCACGGACATGGCGCTGTGTTATATTATCATGTTATTTTGCAGTTATATTGTAATATATATGTGTTTTGGTTAAAACTTGAGAACTAATACCTCCCATGTAACGGCATTATGTGTACACATTCAAGGTTTTCCTATAAATACCAAAATAAACATACAGGATACCGTTGACAACTTTCGCATATTTCCTTTTGCAAACTTTTATTTGGAAAACCCATTTGTGGTTTTTTTCCTTGCTTGGTCCACTATCAGTTTCAATGATTAAAATAGTTACCTGACAAATTATTTGTCTTGTATAAATATTTTACTTTAGATTGAAAATTATCAAAGGAGAGGTTAAATTTTATCGTTATTATTTTCCAAAATGCTTTTCCCCAGTCTCTATTTCGTTATGAATTAGAGAGATGATTTGAAGCTTGCTGTATAGCTATAATGAGAAACTGCAGATCAACATTGAGTTTTGTTGAGATTGATCAACCGGTTTTATTATACTTTATTTCCCTCATATGCGGATTATTTCAGAACATACAATTATACATACATGCAACACATATAATTATAAGACAAAGCAAAAAATCAATGTTCGGACGTAATTCTAAACTCTTATGCCTATTATATATATATCTTATACCCCAACAGAGCAATTATGATTGGAGGGTATGTTTTAGCAAGACAACAACAAATGGGGACAATTTATACGAGTTTGATTTAATTTTGAAGTGTTTCTATCGTTAACTGTGTAATCTACATGAAACTAAAACGTTTTTATAAGTAAACTATGGTATTTATGGGTTGAAAAATTCTGAGATTGTTGTTAATATAACTGTATTCTTAACATCAAACCTTTATTCTGCGTTGCCGACAGACATAATTTCTAATTCAGTTTCATCATGTTTTATTAATCTGATAGGTAAGTAAAAAGGATATTAAGACATGTGGAGTTCGCACGAGTCTCATGTTTGATGCTTTGTGCAAATAATTTATCAATAGAAGACGTCTTTCAAAAATTCCTGTTGTTTTCTATATATATAAACATATGATTACGGAGCAGTTTCAAACAAATTACGATCTATCACTTTGACTGGAATTTCTTTGGCGTCAGAGTTCGAAATAAATATGAGAATGGGTCAACTTAATGATAAGATTTTTGTTGGATTTAAACGTTGTAAAGGTAAGGAACTCCAGACGAACGTTAAATAGTGATAGGCAGATTAAAGGATGTTCGATCCGTAGTAAAAAGTTCAAGCGGAAATGATTCGTAACTAAACCCGTTTTCATATGCGGTCCCCATATATATATATATCGGTGAATAACAAATCCTTCGCTGTACAGTAAACAATCAAAAACTTTAACAACTTCCACCGTTTTGGTTTGTTGTACAATGTATATCGGCCGGAGGTTGTTAAAGTTTGATTTATATGCATATTATGAAAATAAGCATATTTCTAGTCGTCATATCGGATTTGAATTGACTTTGCAGTCTTCTCAGATGCTTGTTGGCCAGGTCTCTGCGTGAATTAGGGGTCTATACATTTGTATAATTATCAATGAAAAGAACGGAAATCTCTTGAAATGGAACATTTATCAGAGCTTGTGAAAATTATTGCAGTTGTCATCTATGATGAACGTCACACAAATCTCGGTGTTGAATCCAGAGTTCAAGTTATCAGAAGTCTTTATCCATTTTCCTCCAACAAACAGTGCCCCCCCCCCCCCCGACTTTCCATGCGCTTCTATCATAATATCTCTAGCATATTGTGGCATTCTGTCTTATAATATGTACACCGAATTTCTTAACCACTGAAGTACCTGAATAAGACACAGGACGCAAATATCTAGGATTTTTGTTATCTGGACATCTAATTAATTAATGATGACATATTAATATTATACCATCGACGCTCAGTATAGTTATGCAGATCGTCAGTAGCTTAGGCATTTCATGTGCGAAAGGATTATATAAAATAACATTCTCTATTGTTTGAATTTCGAAAATCGTTCGATAACCTTGTAATTAAGAAAGTCATAGAGATAAGCTGTTGAGAAATAAAATTTTAGAAGTAAAACGTCGAATCAAATTCTGGTTTTGGCGGTATTATTATACATATGTAGTTATTTTTGGTAAGCTAATTTTTATCCGACAGATTAAAAGTTCTAAGGTTGACAAATGAACGTTGTTTACGTTGTTTATGCCTATATCGTTAAACAAACGTCGGAGATATACATGTATATTGTAATCTGAATGAAATGTCAAAGGATTGTACATTGCCAATAAGTCATGCTACCAGTGTTAGACAATTTCTTAGCTAGCTTTTCTGCACATGTCGTCATATAGGGAACGTTCATGAAACGACTTCTGCACTAATTATCTGTAGCGCAAATCCAATTTTCGACAAACTTACAAACGTAAGCATGCTTTGACAATGTTATGCATGCCCAAACTAAAGAAGATGGGTGAATAAGGCGTGTAAAATGCCCATATGAGAAATGATTAGATACTGCAAAATCAAAATTAAAATATCATTAAATTTGATACTCTTTTTTTAAAAAAAATGATTAAAACAATTTATATTTAACGTGACACCGGTTTGTAACCTGTAAATGTTTTAAATACTTGCAATCATCAAAACATATATGGCATTAAAATAAATAACTATGAAATTAAAAGTATACAACATGCAGATGATTTAACAGTGGCTATGAAAGACGAAATCTCAATGAAGAATACTTTAGATGTTATTAAAGCATTCTGTGAATGCGCTGGGTCAAAAATTAATACTAATAAAACTGAATGCATATTGTTAGGAGATATGAAAAACGAATTTGAAGAACTTCATGGAATCAGAGTAACAAATAAAGCAATTAAATGTTTAGGTATTTATGTAGGCCATGATAAGGAAGAATGCTATAATAAAAATTGGATGAGAATTTATCATGTCATGGAAAAGCTATTTGAATCCTGGAAACGAAGAAAATTAACACTCTTTGGAAAAGCATGTATCATTCGGACTCTAGCTATTTCAAAACTTGTATATACTTAGTCAATACTTTGTCTTCCTGATAGCAATTTTATTTAAAAAAATACAGAGATTGATTTTTAACTCATTTGGGAGAAAACAGAAAGAATCGAACGATTTAATTGGAGACATAGTAAAAGGTGGATTATCTATAGTATACATAGATTGTAAGTTAAAATCATTAAAAGCAACGTGGATTCCAAGATTACTTAACTCAAAGGCATCCTATTTGATATTCTTAGTAACCAGTGTAAAAAACTTAATATCGATATACACTTTCTTTTAAAGTGCTCCACTATTAAAACAGAGACCTTAGATAGCATAAAATTACCCCTACTCTACAAAGAAATATTTTGTTGTTTTAATGAATGTAAACGTGAACTGCTCTTTGAAAAAAGATCACCTGATGATATTTTACAACAACCAATATGGAATAATTGTAATTTAGTATATATATAAGGGAAACTCCGTTTTCTTCGAAAACTGGATTAAATCAGGAATACTATACATTAAAGACTTGTTTGACGACAAGGGTAACTTCAGACGATTAGAGCATTATGCAAATATTATTAATAAATCTAACTGGTTATGTAAATACAAAATTCTTTTTCAAATAACTAAATCAATTCAAAGACTTTACTCATTCAGCAATGTAAACTTTATAAACATACAAAGCGTAATGAGTTTCAACTTCCCTCTGGGATATTACAACTTGACTGGTAAATCTAGTAATTTTTTCTATAAAAATCTCATTGAAAAAAAAGTTTTGTAAGCCTTGTTTTCAATCAATACTGCGTAAAGAATTTGAAATATATGATGAGAAGAGTTGGAAAAATATTTATGAATCCAAGATTAAAGATATAAAAGATAAACATGTAGCCGAATTCAGTTACAAGCTTTTAAATAATATATTATGTAATAATGTATATGTGAGTAAATGGAAAAAAGATATATCAAATCAATGTGTACACTGTATTTGCTTTTTGAATGTAACAATGTTAAAAACATATGGAATACTGTTAGTAATTTATTGTCATTCAAAATACAATGGAAACATATTGTTGTTGGTTTCTTCTATGAAAAAAGCGATAAAACTAAATCTCTAAATTTACTTATCACTTATGTAGCTTATAGAATTCATAAACAAAAAAAAATGCTTTGTAGATTGGATTCTATGAATGAAACTGAATGTTATATATATAATCATGTTAAAAAATCCACTTGTTTTTATGCCTCAGTTTTACGTTTTCTAAATGCAAATGCTAAGTGCAAGTTTTTTGAAAATCTGTCAAAGATGATGTGATATGTCTTATTATCATAATGTAAAATATTCTATTATCCTAACACTACTGAGAAGAGACCTGTCTTCCAGTAGAGCTGTCATAAAAGGGGGGATATGGACTGTAAAACAAGGAAGAACCTCCTAATTAAGACAGCAAACTCTTTTTTTTCCTTGATTTTTATAACTTAATAATATAGACAACTACAGTGTGCAATTGTAATATAGTAGACTGTTATATACCATTGATACATAGGGTCTGCCTATGTATCTCTACACCCGGAGACTGTGTGATTGATAATGTTGTCTACCGGGTTAGGCAAGATATTACTTGTACATTTATTTAAATCTCTATACATTGCTAATTTAGTCTTATGTGTACACCATTTTTTTACTTGCTTTGTGAACCTATGCTATTTGTATATATGTTACATTAAAAGTTTAAAATTTATCAGTTAAGTTTAAATTGATAAATTTTAAACTTTTAATGCAACATATACATGTGTACTACACTCAAACATTATCTGTGGAATCTATACAACTCTAAATACTCTTTAAAGTATTTTTTTCATAAGCAATATAAAATTAGATGACAAAAATAATAACCATAGTATTTTAGGTAAGACAATGTGCTGCCTTGTAGATAGCTAATTAGATTTTTGTGCTTGAAGTTATTGTATACTTTGTTTGTTCTTGTCAATAAATAAATGAAAAAAAAATACTTGCAATAGGTTGATTTAAACTGGCGTATGCGTGTCAAAACCACCATATAGTGTCAATTTTAGAACTTCAATGCCTTTTCTCGGTGTGAGTGGGTCTGAGCTCCATATTTTGTTCATAGTCTAAATGCGGTTTAACGGAATTTAAACCGATTTTAATTAACAAAAATGTGGAGAGATGACCCACTATACCTTGAAAATGTCATTTTGTAGCCCAACAATTGAACGTTTTAGAAAAAAAATACAAGTCCGTAAATTTGTGGCCAACGTCTCATATATTTTTACGCATTTTGTTGTGAATGAAATGGCTCAGTGGTTGGAGCACCAGCTACATGTATTAGGTAACTTTATAGAACTTGGGTTTTTAGGTTGTGGGTTCGATACTACCAAAACTTAAGGATTTATTATTTTTTTCTTATCTTTTTTTTAAATATTTCAAACTGAATATTGTTAGAAATTACCCTTTTGTAAATTTGTATTATAACATATCAATTATACATTGTATTTAATTGAAAAAATGTTAAATATGAAATAATATTTTACGACTACACAAAATGGGCAGGTGTACCATCTTATTCATATCAGATACTTATCCTGAACGCGTTTGACGTTGGACGTTTGCGTCAGTGTACATGTACGTTGAGGTAGACGTAAAACGTCGTAATATACCTGTGTAAAGAAGAATTGTGAACCATCGTTCTTTGCAACCAATGCTGAAGGTTCACTATCTCACCACTCCAAAAGGTAAGGTCAAAGTCATTAGTCCCCTGTCGGTACTGGTGATACCCTGATAAAAATAATCAGCACTCCAACCAGCGTAAAACATCTGTAGCAACATAAACCAATAATCAATATATTTACATCTGTACAACCGGGTATCTTGAGCAGTTTTATCTTCAAACGACAAATAACTTTGAAATAATAGTGAATAATTATTTACTTGCATTTTTTCAACAAAAGAACTGTAATAATGGATACAATTGATTTTCTTCTACGAATCCAGAGTTGCGATTCTTTGCAAATGCTTAATAAGACTCCTAACTCTTATGATGGCCAGCAGCAATATTTTGTAGAACTGATTTACAATTTTTAATAGGTTTGCAAAATTTGTACATTTGTGTCGTATACTTAGTATTTATTTTGCAAGTTAAAAAAAGAGTCCGAATTCTAACCTGGGACAAAAATCCATCATTTCTGGATGAGAATTGTAGTCGGAAAACTGCTCACTTATTGTCACGTTTATCTGACAACAAAAAAATAAAAAGCCTCTCGTTCTCCTTAGGAAACACCTGCTCAAACGTGACAGATTGTGAAATGGAGCCAGAGGCAGATCCTGAGTGAGCTAATGCCGGAATTCATACTGCGCAAATTCCACTCGACACGAGTTCACGACAGGTTGTTTCAGTTTGTATATTCTTCCAAGTCCGGGTTAATATAAATACCATAAACACTCATCATTTGTACCTTTCCTGAATTACTAAAAACGGACCCAAGTACTTTGATACGGCTCTTTTATAGATTGTCATTAGAATCCTATCCCACGCCTGGTGGATATACCCATTCATTGACCATTAAACAGGCTGGGTAGAAACCATTAATCTAGTGCGCAGAATTTACGCCTTAATATTTGACCGATATTTGGAAGTCTAAAATCAGTTCAGGAGCCTAAAATCACAGGGGTAAGATGTTGAATTATTAAAAAAGCGTTTTTTTTAACAATGCTTCATAGTGCTCTTTGCATAGAAAATATATCCAAAAATACAAGTTTTCGATGATAATGACATTGTAAAGCATTGAAAAATTATCTTCTCTCTGATTTCTGATTTTCTAAAATATCTTGCTAAATATTCAGTTCTGAACTAGAATGTAATTAAATACAAGTTCATTATTAATAAAAAGAAATTAACCAAGTTAAGAACAGCTTGGTTTCAGCAGGAAATAGTAAATAAGATAAAAGCGAAAGAATTACATTAAATGTTGATGCTGCTATGAATCGTTGCTTAAGAATTTTATTGAGATTTTTGCTTTCAATTTATGAAATACATGTAAATGCATAGGTATAGATATTGCATGTATTTCAAGTTCAATGGTAAAAAAAGTAATGCAAAAGCAAATATACCTAATCGACAGCAATCGCGACATGAAATAGTCATTAGTGTATATATATATATATATATATATATATATATATATATATATATATATATATATATATATATATATATATATATATATATATATATATAGATATATATATATATATATATATATATATATATATATATATATATATATAGATAGATATATATATATATATATATATATATATATATATATATATATATATATATATATATATATATATATATATATATATAGAATGCTGTAAACTTTTCATTTTTTCATTTATGAAAACTTAAAATCCCTCTATGCAAGTAAGCAAACATGCCAGATTGGCAGCAATATAAGCCTGATAATGCTTTCTCTTAATAAGAAGAAGATATTATATAAAAGAGGTATCAAAAGCAATGTCATGTTGTAAATTTTGAATTTACTGGGTGGGTGTAAATACAAAATTTACAACATGACAACTAGTTGTACTTACACCCACCCAGTAAATTCAAAATTTACAACATGACAGCATTCTAATGACAATCTATATCAGTACAATCGCACCTTCTTGTGGCTCTCAAACAAACGGAAACAACTTCGAATGAATTATAAAAGTTGGCGCCAATGACGACCCCCTTTTCATTAACCTGGAAATGAATAAGAGAAAATGCTTATCTGTAAATTTGAGCTAAAACTACGATATAACATAAAATATACATTAGAAAAGACATTCAAGGCTTTCTATCCAATATCAAAGTTGATGGGAAGCAACTCAGTTTTGTACATGTATAAAATAATGTCATGATACATTCGAAGCGTTTTTCCGAGCTCTGCCGAAAAAGCCCGAGAAGGTGCGACTGATATCACTCGGAACCTATTCGGAGAAGAACCACTAGATATGCCTAGAGGTGAGATCACTCATTTTCTGCCAAACGAATCTTCTAATATCTTTAAGTGTATGCAAACATTTGAGCATCAGAAACGATTCATGCAAACAATATATTTTAATTAAAGTGGTATGGGACACTTGTCGATATTAATGTTGATAAAAGTACATTACAACTAAAATAGTTTTACACTTTTTGACTAAAATATATTTGTTCAACATATTTGAAAAGGTAAAAATTTCAAAAACCTTAGCGGGATTCAAACTCATATTTACAAATTGATAGCTAACGCCCTAAGGGTTTGCGCTACGCTGATAAGTAACAATTTTGGGTAAGGAAAAAATTATGAGATTAAACTTGAATTTATTTGTTTATTTCGATAGGAATACGTCCCAATATAAAGGTGTCTCATTCCACTTTTTCGTCCATTAGCTATATCTTTACGTTGATACGATTTTGATTGACATGTATTTTTGAAAAGAGGTATATACGAGTACTCTGTATTTACCAAATCAAAATATGTTAAGGCAATTATTTATTTTAATAATACATGGTTTAATAATAGCCAAATATTTTGAATTCAGTCACAGTAACATTAAATTCTGCTTACGAGGCAGTCTGACTTTATTAAGGAGACGGTTACATGCATAATATATTTAGCCCCCGTTTTGGAGAAGTGACACTTAAAGGGATCATAAAGAGTGGTTGAACAAACCTTGACCTTTAAAACTTTCCGTAAGGTCATGCCATGTTCGTTGGAGATACATATACACTCAGTGTTTGTTCATTTCGACATAGCTGTTGCATATTGACCAGGAAAAGGGAATAATTAAATGCTAAGCAGAGGATATTTTTCCCTCCACCGATGCACTAAATTGTACAAAGTTGTGTCGATTCATATGTCCATTACTAAGAGTTAATTATCGTAGCCTTCACTAAAAATTTGAACCAAAAGCTAACATCAATATTTTCTTTGGAACCTGCTATCAAGCTTTGATTCCCGGTTACCCGGTCATCCACATGTTTGGGAAGCTCATTGCCAATTACAGCACAAGACATCAGCAGGCAATGCGAAAACAGACACCACTTTGGCGCCAAAACAAAATGGAAGCTACACGACATACAACTGTATCTGTCTGCTCTAGATGTCTTAATTTTGTTCAGAGCTATAATGCCTTCTATCAAATGTGTCAATAGGACGAGTCAAACCTGAACACGATCGCCCGGGACCGTGTAGCAAATAAGCTATGTTGGCTAATTGAAATACACCGATTGGGTAGTCTTGTGAAATGAAAGCCGAAGAGCCGAAGCCACAATAGCCGAGATGCGTTGTTGACGGGGAAATACAAATTAAAAATAGAATGACAAATGCTTTCTAGCTCTTAAAGGTATATGTGGCGTATCAGGAGTAAAATTGTTCACAGTTGCCATGAGTTTGAGTAAAAATATACATGCTTCTTACAATTAGACGTTAGATTAGATCATTCTTAAAACAGATTACACTCGAAGCATTATAATTCCGATATTGATTAATGTAGAACGATATGAATTTTAATAAAGGCGAAAAACGATTTTAACGTCATCGACACGGTAAACGGAGTAAATACAAACCAAGGGATGCATGTACTGAAAGTGTTTATCCCTACTTCAAAAATTTCTCTATACGAAAATCCACTTGTGGTTTATAACTTATAAAGTAAAGGCATGGAACACATGGAACACGAACCTGACTAGAAAAACCCCGACAACTTCATGATAGAAACTTTAAGTTTAATTTGGCTTTCATCCTATTCCATCAATCTACAAGGTCTCGGAAGATCTTCCCTTTGCTTCTATCTTTGTCAGTCTGTCTCTTGTTATATTTCTTTGCCCAATCTGTCAAACCTAACGGTCTACCACGCTTTCTCGTCGTCGCCATTGTTGTTGATAGACCAAGATAGATGTCATGAGACCCATTTTAGGCGGGCTTATTCAAATCTTTTGGGGTTTTTTTTTAACGCAAGTAAGAGTTGTTTTTTTTATTTCTCGTATCTTTGATTTGTTGAGCGATTGACTTAGACATCTTTTTTATGTTAAAGTCCAACCCTCAGATAAAGTAATGGAGCAAATAATCAGATATTATTCAGTAACGTTATTCACTTAGAATATGCCACATACATCTTTAAACTATATCATACTATAAAATTGCATTTGGAGAAAAAAAATAGATCCTGGAACACTAGGTTGAGTTAATTTTTTCAATATGTAGCCTAGAACATGCCTTCGAAATAATGGAGGATAACAATTGATAAGATGGGTTGATGGATCTACTCATTTCACCGTCTGAACGACGTTTTACAAGGTAACGCAATAGGCCGGACTTGTAACAACCAAGAGCGTGTCAACGCCTACCATGATACAGGACGTTGATCTAAGGGGCCTCGCTCCAAGATCACTGACTTCCGGTTTAGAGCACTCTAAATACAGATTTTATCTTTGTAATATCCAGTCACTTACTACGACAACATTTAAAACATTCAGGACTCAGAAATGGTTTTAATCACCAATTAAATGCCCTGATGCTGTTTTGACTGCACTACAGCATCAATTAAACAGAAGGTCATCGAAAAAAAATCAAGCAGATAAGAGAATTCATTTTTCTGTAATAATACTGATACTGTGAGTTATTGAAGAATGAGATGACGGATCAATTATCTTCATCAGTGTTGTCGGGAATATCGAAGACGACAAAAACATTATTTATTCCTCCAAAGCATTTTTTTGCATGAAGAGATGACGACATTGTCTAATGTTGACAATTTATAAACTTTATTTGACCCCGAGACCGGTTACAAAGTTAATCAAGATGTATAGATCTCGGCTTTACCAAAAGAGGCCAACATGATTGGTTTATCTGAAAACCAGTAGTCTCTCCAACAGATATCAATCGGAGAAAAAATTTTGTATCTTGTTAGCAAGACTTGGAAAATTAACTGAGGATGGAAACTCGCTTCCTGTTCTCGCCCCTTGTAATTTGAGCAGTCTCTTTTTTAACAATTACAAGCACAAACGAAGTGTTTTCAATGTAAAACCAAGAGAGACAAGTTATCTGTCTGTGTAAAACACGAGAACACTGAGAATGAGAAATTCCCAAAATCTTACCTATATAATGACCTTGATCCTTTATAAACATTGACTACTGACCTTCATTTGATCAGATACCTGCATTACAGGTTGTTAAGAGGAAATTACAGATGTAATTTTGCATGCCGACTGAAAAGCGTCAACCCTACAAACAAACAGACGGACAAAAACACACATATTTAGACGCACAGATCTTAGAGAAATATATACAAACTTCATTTTAAATATTCTTTACAGATCGTACATATATATACGTAATTGTCACGTAATTAATAGTATACATGTACAATGTAGTTAGTACGTCGCTACAAAATAGGCATTCTCTCTGTTTTCCTCTGGCATAATTGATGTACAATGAGCTCTAGACCCAATGACATAAGAAAGCGTGCTCGTTTATCCATACACTCTAAATATTATATTTCATAATAAAAATTGTGCAATGATTTATCAGTGTTCTCCAACTTTCATCTCCAAACATAGATTTATCTGTCATCGTTTTATTGCTCGAGGAAATGCCTTCTGAGTGATAGTTTTCCGTTAAAATGTACTGTATGGTAAAGGTGCACGAGGCAAAGCGTACTCTGTTAGGGTGATGCCTGTCATGTGGCGGATTCTCTGGCTCTCTCAAATATTGTCAATTTTTAACGTGAAGGAGCTGCAAATCTTCGATGAAGGGTTGAAAAAAAACAGGAAGTGAATAATTTTCCGATTAATCATCTACTCTTCATCTTGTTCTGGTGCCAATAAATTTGAATTAACCGATATTACCTGAATTTGCGCAGTTAAAGATCACCAGGTGTGTGTTAGATTAGGCCCGTCCATCAAGGCGTCTGTTCAGTGTCCTAGATTGTGACCCACAGTCATTGATGACGCCGGGAAAGACCCAGCATCCGATAAATCAAGCCAACGCCAGACATTCAGAAAGTGCGAACAATTAAAACCAAAAATGGAAATTAGAAATGGTATTGCTGTTTAGTGTTATGGCTTCTAGGATTTCAGTATACGGTATTGTTTTGGCCTGGTTGAGGTCTGAACAGATTTTAAATGATATGTTACTTCAATTTGAATTTTCTATAGTTGTAAAAACTCTAAATCTCGAACTCGAACAGATTGTCGATGAACTTTAAT
This sequence comes from Magallana angulata, assembly GCF_025612915.1. Taxonomy (NCBI): domain Eukaryota; kingdom Metazoa; phylum Mollusca; class Bivalvia; order Ostreida; family Ostreidae; genus Magallana; species Magallana angulata. The sequence goes on from NC_069117.1 coordinate 57,367,651, forward strand.
TGAGGAATTTTCGCACAGAGAGAGAGAGAGAGAGAGAGAGAGAGAGAGAGAGAGAGAGAGAGAGGATGCCACTCAAGTATTTCAGTCATAGATAGTGAAATAACCTTTGCTTTTGGTTGATAAAATAAAGTCTCCGATATTGTTGATACTGTTCAATACTTCATGCTATAAGTCAAAGATTATTGGCCTTCATTTGCACCCCGTCAGTTGTACTTATTTGCATTGTGTAGAGTAACAACTGTAGTGTAATGAATAAATGGAATGCTTGATTTAATAAATATCAAAACCTAAATCTGAAATGAATGAAAAGGTAATTACATGTAATTGTTTTTACAAACTTCATTTCTCATGAAATTATGTGTTAATGGTTGAAGTCTTTGGTATAGTATTGATACCTTTTCGTTACTTCTATAGATCAGAAAGTTTCAAAGTGAGTGTATCTAAGTTTTTCATAGTACATCAGTAGTAACGATGTGAACGTATGGTAAATAAAAAGCCCAAAAAGGAAAAAAAAATATTATTGTACTTAGATTTTTTCTTTAAATGTTTTAATTTTTCTCTATTTTTTGTTTCATTTTTTTCTCTAGTAAGTTTTGGTAAAAGAAAACTGCACATTCTTGATTTATTTTTTCGATTCAAAAGTTTAAATTCGTTTAACGACTGTTTAACTTTACTTGCATGTACATGTAACCTTTACGTGTACAAACACAGTTAGACCAAAAGTGCGTCGTCTCGTTTTGCGCAATTCAGAATGCACGTTAGCAGCCTTTATTGTTATAGTGCAGCTTAATATTCCAAGTTGAGGCTAATAAGTTGTCCTTTGTACCATGTTTGGCAGACGTCACACGTCATAGGGCTTTCCGGGGCTCCCACGTGGTCGTATAGACAAGCGATGGTAAATCTGTGCGGAGGATTAAGCACAGATATCTAACGAGCCGATTTATCAATTATAAACGATGTTTGAAAATCAGTCGAGTTTAGATGCTAATCCATGAGTCTGGTTTCTACTTTAATCTAACCTTTAGCGTTGGTTATAAACCCCAATAAGGGGTTTGATTGTTCACGATTATACATTCGTTTAGAAAGTTAAATTTAATTTTCTTTCTTTCTACTCTGCATTAGAGTGATTAGGATCTTGAATTTAGCAATTTAATTTAATTTTAATTATGACAATTCCTTATATTTCTTCAAAATCTAATCATTAAATAACATGATAACGTTTTAAACTCCCTACTCTTAAATTTAATTATGAATACTGTTGTATTAACGCCTAGTAATGACTTCTTGGGAGAAGGGAAACAGGAAGGATTTTTGCCTTTGACAGGGTACCTTTCTTCGTTAAAATTGCTATCGCATATCTAAAACATAGGAAAATTCAGAACCTAGGTATTGATGATAGAATGGCGTGTTGACTTGTTGATGCATGACACAAAAATCGAGGGGTAAATATCCAGACTAATTGGGTTTTGGCATCTAAAATCAAAAATAGTTTGTTGGTTTTTTTGGTGGTATTTAGTATGATTTTCCTAATTGATTTCGTCTTGGTTTACACAGTCTTTCTGTTGAATAGATTTATCAAACGCTCAGAATGAGACAGGGACAGTATTTCAGTAAAATCAAATATTCTTAACGTTATAAAACCAGTCCACTCTTATTAAACTTCGAAGAAAAAAAAAGTAATCAAACCTACAACTGCACAACCAAATACAGTTGTGTTGGTTTTTTTTCTTAGATTTTAAACTTTTCGCTTCAGTATATACTATATACTTTTCGGTCATTGTGTAATTTGAATTTCTTCTTATATAGCCATTGTTACATGTACTTAATATATTACTTATTTAAGATCACCCAATGCATCAGTGCATTGCTAGAAAAGAATTAAAGGGACTTGAACACAATTTAAGATCAACATTTTAATTTTAATTTTTTATATATAAAATGGTTTACTTGCACATTTTGAATGATTGTTCAAAATTTGAATGTTAGAATTGTCATAAAGGAGATACAGAGGTAAGAACTCATTGTTATGTAACGAAGCTCGAGTCTTATATTTGTTTACAAGTATGGCATTAAAAATTTTTTTGACATAATAACTCGTGGGAAACAAGGCAAACCTATTTAATGTGTTTATAAAATATATTATCAATAGAAGAAGCAACATTTGATTGAAACTTATACCAATAAAATACATATGTAAAAAATAACAAGGGTCGAACTTTGTTTACAAAACAAAGAATTCCAAACGCTGTGCCTTGCTTATAACTCAATATCTGACCTTCAAATTTTGACAAAGCATTAAAGATACCCATATTATCCATTCTAAACATAAAAATGGAAAAATAAAATTCAAAATTTTGAGCTCAAATCGTGTCCAAGTCCCTTTACGTCTCAATTTGTTCCATAATTATATTAAAGTTGTGTTCTATCGTTTTCCAAACTTTGACGGGGGCGTACAAGGCGATATATATCCCCACATCTTGGAGCAATAAAAACAATTTGATCAAATGTTGCACAGATAATATTTTCTGTCTTGTACATACATTGTTAATATTATAAATTTAACGATGCATATCAATAACATGCTTCCAATCTGTAAACAAGAGATCTAGGTTTTCAAATTAGACCACACGACGTTTTATGCATGAATCTTGCCCATTTACTTTGCTATGTTATACATTTTTGGTATGTATGGGTGTAGACTCCAACCTAAATATATTTTTGATAAAATAAGTTTTCACTCTTTATTATTGATTTATCAAAGTGAAGTCTAGACCCATTATGGGTAAAAACTCGTGGTTTTCATAAAAATCTCAAAACTTTCTTTATAGCTGTCAAACTATTAGAATTTTTTACAATGATCAATATGTGTCAAGGTCGCTCTGTGTGATAGGCGGAGGACTGTGGACAGTGCCTCTCGGCTGAGGGGGTGTTCGAATCATAGCAGCGTTTTTTGTTTTGTTTGGTTTTTGATTGAATATCTGCGCTTTGGCTTTCTTTTAGGTAAACCTTTTCAAAATCTTTTTGATACAATAGATTTATTTGGAATTTTTTTAATAACTGTCAGAAAGCGAAAATAAAACCCCAAAACACAATGTTCTTGTCCAGTCCAAATAATGTCAAATAAACAATAGCGCTAGCACAGTCAGAGATCACGCTGTGATGTAATGAAAATAAACATAGAAATCAAACTATAAAGTATAAATGCATGTTTGATAATGATTAGGTAATAAAGTACTATATTATAACATTACATGTACTGATGCAAACATAAAAATAAACGAGTTTTTTTTTATATAAGAGATGTACATAAGTAACATAAATATCCTAGGTGTAAGGGATTCGACAAGCATTGCATTCTCTTCTCCTTTCAAAAGTAATAAACAGGTTTTAGGTTTGTTTTTTTCACATATGAAGTGTTAAAATGTTGTTTACGGCAGTGAATGTATCGATTCAATGGAATCATCTCATATTCGTAAAAGCGTGACGTTGTTGGCCTTATCGTATAAACTATATCAAGGCGGAATTTCACCCAATCTTATTTCCGGGGTCATGAACTTTATTTTGACTGAAGAGTTCAGTGTGCTAATGAACAATATTTGTACACACTAAATGCATTTACTATATATTCTCGGTTACCATGACATTATTGCCTCTCAATATTGTTGGCGAAATGAATAGCCTGACCTATTCAGTCTACGTGTAATTAGGCTTCTTGTAGCCCCGCTTGTAGCTATGAAGAAACAACACCATAAGAATTTGATAAACTAGGGACTGGACGCGGTGTACTGTTATCCCGCGGTGAGTTTGATCAGCCTATCGATCTGTCATAGCTCCTCCATGAGAGAAATCGTCATAGTGCCCCAATATCGTGGGGAAGACTTCCAGTTTCTCTATACCTTTGTCTAAATCATATATACTACCTCACCAATGGCATTTGTTAAACTCTGGTGTTGGATAAGGCTTCCAACGACCTCATAATGGGAGAGGGAGCCTTGACTCCGGAAAAGTAAAGATTTTGTTAATCTTAAAGGTAAAGTTAAATTTACAACAACAACAAAAACAACAGATAGGCGTCAACCCCTCCCCCTTTCTAGAAAGGAAAACTTTCCTTTATATGACATTTGCAACTATTAAAAAAAGTCCATACGGTAGTAAAAATGAGAGTAAAACTTTTTTTTTTCTTAAGAAGCCAGCATGATTGCTCATTAACCATATATACTAAAAGTTAACGAGGAAAAAGTCGTAAAAAAAGCATTCCATCCTACTAAAGTTTTCTTTATTGATTGTAACATTTTTAAAATGACATCACACTTTAATCAGAGAGCCATTTTAAATTTACTGAAGAAGAACATGGTCATTATAACATCATTGAAAACTGAAAGCTTGAGGCTTCTTGTAACAATGCAGGCTTTATGTAATATAGATAAAAGATAATCTGAAAACAGTCAAAGCTTATTATACTTTTTTGTCGCTGTTGATTGAGAAAAACTTACGGATCATTCCTTCGCTAATGTGTAGGCTTTGCAAATTATATAGCTTTGGCGACTACGGAATTTTTCATCATAAAACTCTAATCTGCGTTCGTAGGAAATACCGCGAACACAGGGAAAGAGTTCCTCTCCTCCAGGGGAGAATAAGATTGCTTCGCAAACTAATGTGTATTTAATTAATTTATGAACGGGAATTACACGTGAAATTTCTGTTGATTGTTGCTGAGTGCACCTCGTTTCGAATCCATGTACAAGCAACACCTGGACGACCGATTAACATGAAACAGAGCGAGATTCTTCCAGCTTACATCAGATTTACATCTAATGTTGTGCTTGTATAATGTGTGATGTAAGTTAACATCAAATGTTGTGTAGCCCTTGTCATTTTACAGGGCCGTATCTGGAACCCTAATACGTGCCATTGTCATTGTGACGTCAACAGTACTGTGGAAGAGCCAGATTCGATTCAGCCTTGGAAACGAATTAGTAGGTAAGGCAGTGTAATTCACAAGTTCATGGACTGTTGATATGTACTTTATATTTCGTGGCTCAGGCCTTTATGATTTCTCTGTTGTATTTCAAACCACAGCTGTAATGCATGAACATGTTTGAGCTTCCCTGTTTGGCGTGCGCAGGTAATCAATGTTTTCACGTATTTTTTTATTAGATTTTTCCTGATTAATGGCGTAAGCAATTGAATTTTAATTCTCTCTATTATTGAAGACCTTTGTTGTGTCTCCATTACTATCATTATTGGCTTTCGGAATGTTTTTCCTGTCGAGCTAATAGACTATTTGGATTTACCTCGTGCTAATTACAAAAGAAGGGTACGCAAACATAGCATATGCTTACAAATAATTCAACAAGTCTGGTTAACCTACCGACACAACATGTCCAGTTCACCCACCGACAAAACATGCCCGGTTTAAAACACCGACATAACATGTCCGGTTTAAACCATCGACACAATATGGACACTTTAAAACACCGAAACAACATGTCCGGTTAAAACCATCGACCCAACATCCCTGCTTTAAAACACCGACACAATATGTCCGGTTTGATACACCGACACAATATGTGAGGTTAAAAACACCGACACAACATGTCCGGTTTAAAACATCGACACAACATCTCCGGTTTAATACATCGACAAAACATGTACGGTTTAAAACGTCAAACAGTATGTACGGTTTAAAACACCGACACAATATGTCCGGTTTAACCCATAGACACAATATGCAAGGTTTAAAACACCGACATAATATGCACAATTTAAAACACCGACACAATATGCACGGTTTAAAACATCGACACAATATGCACGGTTTAAAACATCGACACAACATGTCCAGTTTAAAACATCGACGACACAATATGTACGGTTTAAAACATTGGACATGTTGTTTAAAACATCGATAAACATGCACAGTTTAAAACATCGACACGACGTGCATAGTTTAAAACATCGACACAATCTGTAAGGCTTAAAACACTGACTCATCATGCACATTTTAAAACATGGACACAATATGTCCGGTTTAACCCATCGACACAATATGCAAGGTTTAAAACATCGACACGACGTTCACAGTTTAAAACATCGACACAATCTGTAATGTTTAAAACACCGACTCATCATGTCCGGTTAAAAACATCGACACAATATATGTCCGGTTTAAAACATTGACACAATATGCAGGGTTTAAAACACCGCCACAATATGTCCGGTTTAAAACATCGACACAACATGACCGGTTTAAAACATCGACACAATATGTACGTTTTTTGGTTGTTTTTTGTTGTGTTTTTTTTTATCTTTAATTAAAATCATTCTTCATCACAAAACATACATATTTTGATACTCGTATCGTATAAATATATCTTCTGTGTAATAAGCATAGTTTTACATACATGAAAAAAATACTATTGTACATAAATCTATTGTACAAAAATTATAATAATAAGTATTCATCATAAACGTACATCGTATTACTGTATCACAAATCATATATCAAAATATGGTACTTCATATACTGTTTTGAAATTATAGAAAGTTTCCAACATTTTTATAAAAATCGTTTTTATTTCTACCAATATTGGTGATAATTACCATCTGGAGAAAAAGAGTATTTTTAAGCTTGTGCCTTAGGTCTTGCGCGCACATTCTTTCTTTCTGAATTCAAATATGTACGGTTTAAAACATCGACACAACATGCACGGTTTAAAACATCGATACAACATGTACGGTTTAAAACGTCGACACAGCGTGTACGGTTTAAAACGCCGACATAATATGTACGGTTTAAAACCTCGACACAACATGTACGGTTTTAAACGTCGACACAACATGTACGGTTTAAAACATCGACACAATCTGTAAGGTTTAAAACATCGACACAATCTGTAAGGTTTAAAACACCGACACAGTATGACCGGTTTAAAACATCGACAGAACATGGTAGGTTTAAAAGTTATGTTTAAACTAAGTTAATGATGATGTAGATCTCAAAGAAATGCAGAAAAGCGCGACTTATGCCCCAACGGCTAATATTTTATTAATATTTCTCAGCAAATTACTAAATCCTATACATGAAAACTGATGAATGTTTAATATCCTATCGAGATTCTGTGGTTTTGTGGGAATGTGTTCGCCACTTTCGGGAGACAGTAAGTTGCTACTTCCTTTATTAAGACACAAGCATGTTGCGGATAACATCAGATAAACCTGCATATATTTTGGATAATCACCTTAATAAGTTTCTAGCGTTATAATGCCTCCTTGATAATTGTCACGTTTAATCAATCAAAAGAGCCATGTTTTCTATTTTCTATGCACCACTTATCAATATAGGAGTATTAAATCTCAATAATGTTCCCTTAATCAGCCCCGTGAGCGTTTATGCTTGTAAATGATAAATGATAAAAAATCCGTAATATTCGATTTTATTAGCCCATTTATCCAGACTGTCAAAAGAAATTGCTAGTATTTACAAAAATACCAAAAAACTGTGGAAATTAACAACTGTATATGAAATGACTTATAGGTTTGTGCTTAGTCCCACACTTTTAAATTCTCTAGAACTAGTCTTATTTTACCTTGAAAAATTACAAAGATCAAAGTGGTCAAAAATATAACTTACAAACGGGAAAAGAACTTCTCCCTTAGAAGTAGATTTTCAGATTAAGATAGAATAATCAAAAGAACCAACACATTTCTGTGAAAGTTACGTAGGTGTAGAGATATAGTGTAAACTTCTTTAGATTCCGGACATTGAGCAAAGGTTTTGTATCTGCCTTGACGCCCATCAAGTCAAGTAGAGTCAAGTTCCGCACTAAATCTTGGAACAATGCTACAGAAATGAACGGATAAAGCAACATTCCGACGTCCTGTAGACATATTTGACAGTGTTGTTTTTTTGTTCAACCGTTGCTTATTGGTCCTAACATTTTTAATCAAAGTCTGTTTTTTCTTATTTATTTTCCTAGTCTCTGATCCGGCACGTTATAAATCATGCCGCCTCGAAGAAATCTTCGGGAGTGGGTTAATCGGTTTTAATTAAAAAGAGTTTAATACATCCAGAAGTTAAAAAATTATGTCGCAAATCTTTCTGTAAATATAATAACACATATACTTATTTTTTGCATAAAGAAAATTTTACAAAGGAATCATATGTGTTTATCTAATCTCATAATATAAGAAAAATACTAAATGTAGATTCAGAATAAGTGCACAACTTACGAGTTGAAAGAGGTAGATATGAATTTGCAAAAAATAATACTGGTCAAAGAATTCCTTTAGAAAGAAACAAAAGGACATGTTTATTATGTAACCAAAATTGTTTAGAAGATGAAAGTCACTTTCTTACTGAATGTCCATTACATAAAGAAGAAAGAAATTCATTTTTCCATTATGTCTCAATACTCAACAAAAACTTTATACTTTAAACAAAGAAAGACAAATTTATCTGGTTAATGTCGAATGAAGACAAAACAATACTTACAAAGTGAATTTCTGATCAATGCTTTAAAAAAAAGACAGAATACTTTGAGATCTAAATGAAAGGTGAAATACTTATACCAATCATGATACTATCTTTATATATGTATAAACTACTTTTATGACTTTATATTATATGCACACTGTTCATATGTTTTGACATACTGATGTACATTTGCCCAGCTGTTACAAGTTCATGTATGTGTATGGACTATTTTAATATGTAGAATCTCTCTTTTAGGCATTTCTATCTAATATCTGTAATCTTGTATGCCCTCTGGGCCCATAATTGGAAATAAACTATCATTATTATTTTTATAATAACACATTTGATAACACTTCAACTGATAGATCAACGACAAAGAGCTGTTGTTTTAACCATTTAAAGGCCCAAGACAATGGCATTGTATAGCTGTTGTTGCATTTAATCATCAGTGCTTTCTCTATTAAATAGATTTGAAAAAAAGAAAGCAAAAAAGTTTTTAAAGAGTTAAAAAGCACTGTACGATATCATTTTTATGTTAAGAAAAAAAATATCATTGATTCCTATGGAGTAGTAGTTTTTGCATCACTTGTAGATATTCCCAAGTTTTCTAAATGATCCCCCCCCCCCCGACATAATTTTTGCCAGAAAATATTAATAATACTAAATAAAATATGCCGGATGGAGAACAAATTAACAGCAGATCTACCTACTTTTGGACTTGATTATTTAGCCATTAACTGTCATTTAGTAAAATAAAAAAAAAGGAACTTTCTAACATTTTAGCTATGAGTGTTGACATGTACCTATTTATACAAAGCTCTTTTCATAAAGAGATTAATATGGTCTAAAAATGGCCACGACAAATTAGCCGTCTTAGTAAAAAAGATTAAAAAGACTGCTAAAGTACAATTAATGACAGATCTGTTTTTATAAAGCTTGCATAAAAGTACTTAGTTAAATGTCATCTATTCAATCCATATACTATTCTTACTATAATAAATACTTCAAATAGAATTGAAAAAGCTTTATAGGTCAAAGGTTAAATTATCAAACCCAAAAAATAACCTATGGTTTTTCTTGGGGGAAATAGTACTGCGAAGTTGATGACATGTTTTTGAGTGACACAAAAAAACCCAATTAATTAAGTCAATATTTATTCTATTTGACCTTGGGTGTTAAGTGCATGCACAGTTTTGCAACTGTGCTGTATCTATTATAAAGGTTAGCAATCAAAAATTAATGTTCAATTCTTTCTGTGTTTTATCTTTGTTAAGTAAATATATTCTTTCTGTCTTTGAACTATAGGGCATCCTTTGTTGATCGTGAAAATATTCCCCCCACAGAATTAGATAGAAGTGGCCATTAACCTTGACAAAGACAATTTTGTTGCGGAGGAAGCCTTTGTATAACCTTGATACCAAGTTTGTGGTATGAAACCAAGAATGCCCGACTTTTCCTCATGATTAAAAATACTAAAATGACCACACGGCTGTGTCTCTCTGATTTACTTTGATATTTTTCATCATATTGTTAAGTTATCTGATAGTTTTATAGCTAGCGTTATTACGTGTGTCTGGAATTTTTAATAACTAATGTTAAAAATAGAAAACCCGTGTTTTGTTGTGTTTTTTAAATACAATGTAGAAAATTCGACACTGCTCTATATTGGTTATTTTGTTTTCTTTAATTTTTTTTTTACATTTGAATTAATTCCTATTGGATGTGGAAAGCGTTAAAGGACTCAAGTGTTTGGTACTCATCAATTTTGCGTGGATATACATTGAAGTCAATAGAAGAAAAGATGAGTGCAATGGATAAAATACATGTAACTTTATCGTGTAAATAACATAGATAATCAATTGCTATTCCATGTATATAATGATAGATGAAGTCTAGGACGGGTAAGATAATATTTAGCCCCCTCCATTTAGAACCCCCTCCCCACCAACCCCAGCAAAGCGTCTAAGGCGGAAAGTCCCGGTTCCTGCGTTCTGGATCACTGTTTGTGTTCCCAAGTTTAAAAAATTCAAGTGGAACCAGATAAAACTTGATAATTAAATTGCATCACACTATCACAACAGTTAATGTAATTGGTCTCTTAATATTTTTAGATATTTTCCCGTCTGTGTTCTAATCAGATTGGATATATGCAGATGATGGAATCATCTCCAGGAGTAACCTCTATTCTGGACAGGATAGCAATCTTTTACACAGTTTCAGGCGCTGGTTCAATCAATGGTTCAATGGAGGGTTGGATGTACAAATATTTGTTAGGCGTTTTAGACAACATGTTTTGTTGTAGCTAATTGTCATTCATCTATTTTCAAGTGTCATTCACCTAATTTGGAAATGGGATTTTTTTATGATTTGCACTGACAGATTTACTAATTTGTTGACTATTTCATATTTTGAAGGATTATCGGAGTTAATCGTCGATTAATATCGTTCCCTCAGTCCCTGGTCAGCCTTCAGGTAGACAGTGTGTCGCACGGAACAATACACCTGGCGAGAGGATAAGAGCGCGGCCACTTCATTCAGCCTGTTAGGGGAATTATCATTAAAACACATGCTGGTGTATTTTGTTTACTTGAAAAACAAAATAACTCGAACATTATATTAACATGTGTAAAGGATATCACCGATGTACTACCGATAGCTCTTAACTCTTAGATGGTGATTTATTGCTGATAATTTTCTTTGATTTTTTGGAATGGAAACGTTGCAAACATTTACGCTGTACAAGTGTCTGTTTACTCTGGAGATTGTGAATTTGTGTTTATGTGATGGACTCAGCATCGTCGAAAGATAACTGACCAGCGATGATGCTACAGTAGATTTTACTCTGCATATATTTAACGCTTGTTAACCCAGCAGCGTACGCCTCTTTGCCTCTATAAGTAGTCTTTTTGCAGTGAAATATCGATACAGCGGCGCGCAGTGAATATCATCGAGTATCTTACATGGCTTTCTCAGTCTTTGACGGGTAAGCAAAGCATGGAGTCCCTGCAAAACATAAGCGACAACGCGACGGGAGACGTTATGTCCCAGTTTTCTTTTGGATACCTATCCGAGGATGCCAACTTCACCGGGGCTGACACTTTCAACTACTATGATTTCGACTTGGAGAAATTTGCGGAAACTATGCGAGAAGAGCTCAAAGGATACAAGGAGCCGCGAACCATCGCTCTGATGTTTCTCTACTCCATCGTTTTCATCGTCGGACTTTTCGGAAACATATTTGTCATCGTCACAGTTTTTCATTACAAACACATGCGAACTTTGACCAATGTGTTTTTAGTAAATCTGGCCATCAGTGACCTGTTGGTCGTGCTTTTCTGCATTCCAATCACGCTGGGAACGTACGTTTACAAGGATTACGTCTACGGCATCGGGATGTGTAAACTGACGTCGTTTCTCCAAGGAAGCGCGATTTCTGTGAGTTCTCTCAGCCTTCTCACGATCAGCATCAACCGGTTCATTGCCATACACAGACCTTTACGCGCAAAAATCATATTCTCAAAACGGCGCGTTTACTTTGTAATTGTGGCCATTTGGTGCATATCTTTCGCCGTCTTTGTGCCTTTATTGGTTGTGAACAATATTAAAAACATCGGAATTCCGCCATTCTTCAGCAAGCGGATTTGTAACGAGCATTGGGACATACCGAACGGGAAAGAGTTGTACAACATCCTGGTATTTATCTCAATTTTCTTGATACCACTGATCGCTATGGTGTTTGCGTACACTAAGATAAGTTTGGTACTGTGGAGGAACAACGACAAACCCATCACCCAGACTCGGAGGGTGATTCTACAGAGGCGGCGGACGGTCAAACTGTTGATCTGTGTTGTCGTCATATTCAGCGTTTGCTGGCTACCCTACAACTTCACCAACATTTGGTTAGAATTTAACATTACCACCGCCAGCGTTGTCGTTTCCGAACAGATATACCCTCTGTTTCAATTGCTTGGAATTTCTAACTCCGCGATAAACCCGATCTGCTATTGCATGATGAGTAGTGGGTTTCAGAAAGCGTTCATAAGGTTATGTTGTAGACGGAGATTGAACACGAAGCCCGATGTTATTCTGATGGTGAAATTCAAGGACGGGAGTTCCGAAAGTCAAGAAATGACGGAACTGACGACTAGATTATCGAGACACACTGCTCACTGATTATGACGTCATAACAGTCTTATTTATAGACTTGTGTCATTACAATATTTATTTGATTAACACGACATCATCCGATTATTGCTTAATATTTATTTAACATTGTGATATCTATATTTTCTTGTTTTTTTCCTGAAATGAATTATTTTATTTGTTATAAAGTTCTCAGCATATAAAGAACCGACTCATGTTCTGATGTTGTTGAGTTAACACGACGCGGGAGAGCGCGATGGCGATTAGACGGCGTCAAAGCCAGCTTATTTTGTCTTGAAACAACTTTAAACAACTCGCCTCCAATTGGGAAGAAATAATTGATATTAAGAGGATCGGCAAGTGTTCAGTGCCCTATAGGTATGCTTGAAATAGTTTAAACAACACACAGAATTTGGGATTAGGGCATCAAAAGCAAATGTACTCGTTAGTTCCTATCAATTTAGTAGGGTATTTATTAAAAACAGATACAAATCGCACAGACACGGACAGGATAACCTCAGTCTATAAGAAGCTTATTCACATCTGCAGTATCAAAGCGAGCGATTGAAAACCATTACATTGTCTGTGTATATTTACTACAGAATTACGAAACATCTCTGAAAGAAATTTCTGTAAGTGATAAACTTTCCAACGTAATTCTGTCAATGCGCAAGATACATTATACGATTTGATTTTTAGGAAACGCAAAAAACAGCCGTCATAAAGAAAAAAAACGCATTAACTGTCAGTAGTATTGCAAAGAAATTACAGCAGTTCCACTCTGATTAAAGCGAAGATGACAATGACGATTAGTTGGTTGAAGAGAATGACGGACTAATGGGGGAAAGCAAGACAAGTTCATGAATTTAAATAACATTTTTATCGCCTTGAACTTTTATAGTGTAAAAGTCGTTATTTTTATATTTGAAAATTAAATGGGAAAGTTTGGCTATAAATGCTATAAATATGAGGGGGGTTTGTTGGGTATGTTTGATATGTAACATATTAAAATACACTGTATCGTAAATCTAATTACATTTACATCTATACCATACATTTCTACCTAGCTACATCAAAAACACAATGTTTCATTCAGAAGACTGGATTCCATATTTGATCTGGCGTAATTTTTTTATGATATAGTGTTTCAGACTTTATTTCAAAGCAGGGATTTAGTAAAATCGGGGTTTTTTTGCGATTAGAGATAGGTATAGTTAATTTTTAATTTGGATTTGTTGTTCGGCGGGATGGCAAATGATGAAGACTTTTTATTGTAACTTCAGTTATATTAAATTTTGATATATCCTGATATATCGACGACTGGTTTTATTATGTTTATCTTAAAAACTGAATTTAAGGTATAAAATTATCAGGATCATTATGACGGAAAGGTTTGAAAATAAGCACCAACACAACAGAGCTGCACGGGTGCCGAAATAAAGTATTTTGTCTTAGATAAAGATTTTTATGAATTAACAGTAAAGAAACCCTTAAGAAAGTGACACGTCTTGATTCTACTCCTTATTTTGTTTGACGTGGACTAAAGTAACGAGCCGTAACACAGGGGAAAATAAGCCTTAATGCCACTCTCTTGTTGTGAATTACATCTGACTGTTTTCCCACAAATGTTCATTTAAAAATATAAAAATTTGGTGTTGTGACTATTTTCCTCCCTACAAAATAGTCATAACACAACATTTTATTTTCAAATAAAACATTTGTCGGAAGACACAAGCACTGGCACTGACAGAACAACCCTTTGGCAGCAATACGGCACAATTTTTGCTGAAAGAAAAACCGGGGATAATAACAATAAACGGCACCGACAACATATACATTCTTAAAAAGTGCGTGATTTTAAGAACGGCCAACGTGTGTTATATTGGTAAGAATGATAAGATTCCTCTCAATTTTCATAGGTTATGCGCAAGATTTCACAGATCGGAACAAATATATCAAGCTTATAGCCCGAGTAAGTAATAATCCGAACAGGTTTTGAGATAAACATGTAACTGAAATAAAGGTTTTGCCGTTTAACATCCCTGTATGCTAGCAGGGCGTAGGTGGTGCTTTGTATAACAATCTCAGCACAACAATTGGATATCACACCTTGATCTATTTATTCATTAGGGCTTTATTTTCAGGTTGTGACCCTGTTTAGAAACATGACGTCAGACCTGCTTTTTGATCATTACCGAAATATTTATTATTTATCGCTTTAAAATAGAAAAGATGCTCATCAAATTTTAATTGTAAAAATAACTTTTTTAAAGAGACACAGTGAATATAGCAAAATATTTTTAACGTCGTAATGAAGGCACAGTGGGAGTATATCGTTGTATAACAGTAAATAATATACCGGGAATTCTTCATGTAATAAAAAAGATTGTTATATTTTCATGTTAAATACTGAAATCTGATTGGTTAAGACGCAGTTCATATAATCCGTTCTATTACCCTCAGCGTTAGCAACACACTTAGCAACGGGTAACATTAAAAATTGTTACATGCGCGAAATATATTGTATACTTACGAAAAAATCATCTGAGCTCTCTCTCTCTCTCTCTCTCCCTCCCTCCCTCTCTCTCTCTCTCTCTCTCTCTCTCTCTCTCTCTCTCTCTCACTGATGTGTACATGTATAATACATGTATATGTATGTTTATTCAGATATAATAATTAATTTCGGATCGGAGATTCATGTAAACATGTAAATTGATTCTTTGAATATTTTGATCAATATTGGTATTAAAACAAATAAAAATACATGCTGTCCAGACTAAAGATCAGGCTTCGTAAGAAATTCAACACGTGAATGGTTAGGGTACATTGCTTCATGCAGATCTAGCCGAATGTCTGAAAATGTCTAATTTTACAAAGTCATCCAACTAATCACAGCTTTAAAAGACTGATGAACTAATATCCGTACGCTCTTTTCATTGATACATTTATAGCTCTTCTCATGCTTAACAGGCAAGCAAAGTAATTTTTTTCATCATCGAAAATAAACATTGGAAACAAACACGAGCACTTCTTTTCGTTGGAGTGATCAGTTTTTCAGATGATCGGTATCTTTATTTAAGCCATTCTGGTTTTAATGGGATTATCACGCGCCAACCCGTGAGGCGTGTTTCTCTCTTAAAAAACGTAAACAATATAAGTTATCTCATTCACCAGATTTGAATTTTTGCTACATGTATTCATGTTTTGTTGTTATATTTATACATGTGATAAATAAATGGTCAAAACAAAAAGTACAAAGGTAAAAAACGGTTTTATATTCAGTTGTTTTCGAAAAAATAAATACAAAATCAGATTCAAGTTATCCAAATACTAGAATACCGGTTTTGTTTTGATTTGAAAGATACCTTGAAAGAGGATCTAATATTAAAATCAGTTTAGGCAGTCTTTTTATATATTAGGCACTTGTTTACCATGTCGTGTAATTAATTTGATCAAACTTTTCCCCGTACTTAATGATTATACATGTATTATTATCATGTAGAAAAAAGAAAGCGTTACTCTGCATTTCATTTGAAATCGTGTGAAAACTAATTCGGAAACCTATATTCAGTTTTATGGGTGTGGATCTTTAAAGAAGAGACAAGGTTTTTTTTTTATATATTTGAGAGACTATATGCAATGTGAATGCATTTTCATATTTCATTGCAGATGACACATGTTTTAAAATCTATGTCTACAAGAACAAAGAGATTATGCCCTACAAACATTTTAAAACCAATTAATTAATAGTTATTAAACATAAAAAAAGGAATTAGATTGATAAGCTTCTGTTGGCTCCTTTCATTCACTAGAACTCGACCTCATCATGTTCGATGGTAATGCTATTGTGTACTTTACCTTAGTTTAGAGTTTGTGGCATCATACATGTAACTACAAATAAAAATGATTTGACAGTACATGTATCAACCATCTACAATAATGCAAGTGATTTTAACTTTGCTTTGACTAGTTTGACTTTACAAATTTGGAAGAATATCATGAAGGGAAATTATTAAACGCCGACCTCTTCAAATTTCAATGATAGTTTTCTTAATGGTGGATGGGGCACTTCCATATTGTGACGCACGTACATGTGCTATCGAAATTAACCAAAAACAAAAATCAAGTATAATTCTATAAATTTTCTCATGAGTTTTCTTTATCATAGTTGTTGATCTAACAACGTAGCGTAATAGGATAGAGCGTTGACATGGAATCTGTAAGTCATGAGTTCTATTTCCACATGGGGCTTTTATGAGTTTTACCTAACAAAAAAAATATTAAACGTATTTTTGGTCCCAAACAACCCAAATTAACAATTAGGCAAAGTGAATCAAACATAGAAAGGCTATGCTCGATCGTTTATGTCATTTCAGAAATGAAATGTAGGGGTTGAAATCTGCAAATTACAGCATGAAGTATTCGTACCGACGCAACTTACAGCAATTGAATTTTTGCCGTGTGATTCCGAGGAGAAAAGATATCTCGGAAATAGCAACAGACATTGAGAAAGCGTAATCATATCGAACGTCCATGTAGGGGTCAGCTCTAAGGCAGTTTAAGATGTCGTTCAACGTAACGATTGTCGTTACTGGTCTGAATTTTATGTTTCTCTGACGGTTTTAAATGAATGTGCTTTACGTATCCCCTTTCTGTCCTTTTGCACTGCCAGCGATTTAGTTCCACGAGTCGATACTATGCCGTACCGGATTTCTCTTTCTTTCTTTGAATAGGGGGATAATATCCGCCTTTGACCTTTTACTTGCATGGTACTTAGAGAGTTTCTTGGCTTCTGTGTTCTTTACTTTGTTTGCACTATGTCCTATCAATAAGTCCCTGTTAAGCAATCTTTTACAAAAAATGATGTGGCTCTTCGTTTTGCATTGCATTGGTTTAAGGTAAAAAAAAAAAAGTCTCAAGAAAAAAATCTTTGATTGATCCGGAATCACTAGTAATGAGTGTTTGTCAGGAATTTCTTTGACTTGAATGCCGGGATTCTTTCATTCATGTATACCGATTCCATTACAAACCCATTTTCGTGCCGAAAAGTATAAAAAAGAAGAAGATATTAACACAAGATTCTATGATATAGTTCGAGAAATAAGGGTAAGATAAAAGATGAAATATTCCCTAAGCCACGTACCTAATCAATTTGCACCTCATCACGTCCATTTTGATTTAGTGTTTTGTTTTTTCTTTCTAAACACTCAATTTTTATACTACACGTACAAAGTGTCGTTCAAATACATCGTTTGATTTAGACCCCCGGTGTAGTTGGCTCTCCTATTTATTGAAATTTCTAAAATCATGTACATGTGCATATTCTATCCCATTTATAAAAAAGGAGTACAAATATTAACCCCCTCCCCGTGTATACATGTCTCTTTTAATACTGTTTATCAAATAATCAAGCTGAGATACGTGGTTGAAAGGAGAGCATGTGTTTATTTATTGTCATGATATGATTTTATGTCTTGTGTCTTAACGGCAGCCGGTAAATATTCCTATAAATTAGGCGCTAGAAAAGTACTCTCAGTGGCATTGGAATCTATATACGAATATTCTTAATGAAAGTTTCTCGCAGAACGTGCCGTTTATGGAAACCAAATCCTGGATATAGGTTAGTCTGCTTTGTTTAAGTCTGAGATAACGATCAGAGCTAGTGTGCCCTAGAACTCGGGTATCCTAACTACCGTGTAACACGGCCGTTTGTGCCATTATAATTATCCCCACGTCATCTGAATTAATGGATTTGAAAAACGTATCAAGAAAAACATATATATTTTAAAGATAAAATCAAATTCAAAATTCAGCACAAAATTAAAGAATTATTTTCTCAGTAATGTGAATTACTACGGATTGTTTTCTGGGTAATCCGTTTTGCATCCTACCGTCAAAGATCAACTGATCTGTTGCTAAAATCCACAAGAAGTTATAATTTTTTAGAACGCATATTGCCTAAAGTGATAAATTGTCAGTGACTCCTCCCTCTTTTTAAAGTATTACAATGATTTTCGCGCAAGGGTGATTGAAGTGACAATAATTTATTCTAAATGGTGCCAATAGCTGCAATGGTTTTATATAATACATGTATCAATAAAATATATTTAAATTATACATGTCTATATTAAGAATAGGGCAATGTCGATAACTCTGTAGTGTAGTCCATCCAGCATGTTTATGATCCTTCGTTCTTTTCAAGAAGGTGGTGATAAGAAAGAGTGGATGTCAGCATAACAGAGAACAACATTTATGCATTTCAAAGCTTCATTAGCTCTGGTGTTACAAAGAATATTATCCCGGGTTGAAAATTGACCCGGGGTCATTTTCCAACGTTGAATATTGACCTGAGGGTCATTTTTCAACGTTGAATCGAAAGAGACCTAAAGTCGTAGTAAAATGTATACCCGGGATCATTTTTCAACAGCTTAAAAAAGGATTTTTCTAAACTTTGATGACCTCGACACGTTGGAAATTGAACATGTTGAAAATTGTCCCCAACATTTGAGTTTTTAAAACTGTCTTTTAACTGAACTGGAAGTTGCTCTACATAGTTTTTATGTACATATTAATACTTGAATGTTTCAGTTTTAAAATTTTAATTCTTTTATACTGTCCAATACATAGGTGGACGTGGCTGATTTTGTTTAGGTTGATTTGTCCGATTACACCGATTACAACTGATATTAAGACTGAAAACTTGGTATTCTTTCATTATACTATGTAATAAAGCAAAGAAATGGGACTCTTGCTTCTGAATGGGACGGGTGAGTCGGGCTGGCAATTTTCATAAGACGAAATTAATGGTTTCCTATGACAGGTTATTAGTATTTATTGTCAGAAGTTTTTGGAGCTTAAAGAAAATAGGTTAATTTGTTTTCAAATGCGTTAGAACGGAATAAAAAATCAATTCCTCTGTTTTCAAAAACTGATATCAACCCCCAGTCTTCTCTTTATCGGGATATGGAGGTTGTCCCTTTTTTATAACCTTGTCATTATCTGTGATAAATATATCCAAAAAATACTGGCCGATAAGTTACTTTTCGGACAAATAGACATAGCTTAATTCTGGGAAGTCAGAATATTCTCCTCAAACATAACTTTAAATGAACAGTTGTCATATTTTTTCTGAAAAATCGTCAGCGATTTTTATTTGATTTATTCATTCTAACAATAATGTTTTCTAAACTTGCCAGATAATTTATAGTTTTTGAAATAAAGATGTCACACAAAACTGCATTTATACGCCAAACGTTCATTATATATCAAATAGTTAATACGTATTTGAAAGGTTCAAAAATATATTTACATTTGCAAATATGCTTCCTTAGAATAGCGAAAACGTTCAATTAAGAAAAAAAAACAACAATTTAAAAAGTTTACTGGGATATGAACTTGGTTGGTCACGTGATCAAATCCTGTGAAACCTTTTTCGTTACGTCACAATGATCATAGCTCACGCTAATCGCTTGTCGCTTGGATTATTGTAAACATAAAATCTTGGTAATTTGAAAAATTCTGAAAGATTTGTCTTTTTCAAACGTAAATATAAGTGATCAACAGCACTGTTAAAAAGTTCAATGGGATAATAAGTTGGTTGGTACGTGATCAAATCTACTGAGAAGCCTTTCGGGCTTCACATGATTTGATCACGTGACCAACCAACTTTATATCCCGGTGAACATTTTAACGCTTATGTTTCTTACTTAACTGGAAAATAATCATTGAAATGTTTCATTTTTTGTCGGACTGTTAAAACATATAATCATACATGTACATGTAAACTTAAAGAATAAACATAAAAAAATATAATATAAATTTTTGATTACATACTCCAAAGTTATAAATAGCAATTCAATGATTTTTGCCTTTTTTGCTGTTGAATTGAAAACCGGTTTCCACGATATGGGCATATTTTCAACGGATTAGGGTCTTTATTCAACACCCTTGTACTCAATGTTTAAAGCTGAAAAATGATCCCCTGGTCCATTTTCAACCCGGGTCAAAATTCTTCGTTACATTGGCACCACATATTACATTTTATGTACAGGCATATGACGATTTCAAAAATCTCACAATTGATAAAAAAAAACTATGACAACATGTAGTAGTCAAACTATTAAGAAATATACAACTTTAAAAAATATTAAAGCAAATATTGCAAACACGATTTTTAGTATTTAGATCACGTGATATAGGTTATAGCAAATTTAAAATCTTTCATGGTGGTTTGTTTGCATGTTGGTAGAAAATTGTCAAAATACTATACATATCCTTATGGGCGCAGCAAGGTACATTTATCTTTCAACACACGTAAGTATTTTTTCAATCTGATTAAAATACAAAGAAATCTAAAAACAAGCCATTGAGGGTCATGCCTAGTGACGTCATAATGAACTTTATCTGCATGAAAGAGTAATTGTTACGAAGTCAGATGTAAAATTGTTTATAATAGCTTCACAATAAAACTTTTCAGAAAAGTGTACCTTGCCTTTTGGTTGGTTCAAACTTTATTTTGATCTATTTAAGATGTGGTGCTTAAGAAGTACATGTAACCTGTATTCGACACTGTGTACAGATTTCCGTTTGCCGACAGCAGACGACAGTCGGAATGATCAGTCTCTTAAGATCCCCGGATATTCCTGGTATCTGGAGAAGGGTGGTGTCAAAATGAGCACTGACAAGGGGTGCCTCAAGAGAACAGCTTTGAACCCAATTATCTGCTACTTCCCAGAATTCACTCACCGATCTGGGCCTCTGATCAGTAGACTATTCAATCCGCCACCCCGTAATCTACTTTTGTGTTGATAAATATAACCGAGAGGAGAAGTGTCATCATGCAAGATCTTGCTTATTTGATTACACTTTTCAAATTATTACACATATGGAAGCATGCAACAGGATTTTGCAAGCGCCATGTTTTGTCGCTTGTTTACAGTCATCGTGTTTTTAATAGTTCAAGCGGTGCAGAATGTTACTGTTTCCTATCTTGTTTCTAATAACCTTTACAAGTATTGAAGAGGGCTTGATAGTCGTGGTCATTTTTAGACTGTTTTGATCTCCTTAAGAAGAAGATCTCTATATAAAAATATAGGAAATTATTGAAATATAGATTTTTTTTCTTAAGTTATAATAGTTTATTAGTAAACAAATCATATCCTAAAATTTTAGATGGATCTGATGGTTCATTTGTTGCGTACCGAGCCTCCTTAATTTTCATTCAATTTTCAGCAATATAGCACCATAAAGTCAAATTGACACGACTGACTCATTAAGCAAGATTTTCATACTTAAAATTACAAAAAATGTTCATATAAAAGCCGCTCTTGTTATAATTTTAATTCAAAATATATGCAGGTTAAAAATCAAAAATGTAAAATTGTTTTGAAGATAGTTTAAAAACCCATCTGTTTCCAAAAAATCAATATTTTTTCTATCAATAAAAAACTAAGTCAGACAGACTGTTTTCCGGAATATTTCAAGGCAACAAGAAGACCTGTAGGCCGACAGCAGGTGTGAAATGGCTCTGACGCCAGGTAAGGTATTAATAGACTTGAAAGAACTCCGAAACAATATTCTCTTCGAAGATTTATTAAAGCATTTGACAACCATATATTATTACAAAATCACTGCAAGATTAACGGAACAAACACAGGCACCGGAGGTATTTTCCAACACACACAACCCACGATTTCCCGATAATGGGAGGATGTTCGTGCAAAAAATGACAACGACTTGCCTTAATCATCAATTCAAATGTGATATACAAGCTATACATCAGCGAAAACGGTTGTGTACATAGTCCAGCAACAGTTATTGTATAGATCAGGTATCATGCAATCAACTTGTACATATAAGAATGTTTGGAAAAGTTGCACTAGCATTGTTAATATATAATATGTATATATTATATAAATGCCATTGGATATCAAGACACTGACAGCAAACAATCTAAGAAACCAGCTGGTGCTTTCCAAGACAACTATTTTATCTGAATTTGCGGATTTTGTGCTGCTAATGAAGTTTAGAATGAGTTCCCATTTCTATTCAATTGTAAAAAAAAAAAAAAAAAAAAAAAAAAACCTTCCACGAACGTTTAGGCGCATAAGACCAGTGCTTACCCTCGGTTTTCGGGCTGCTAAGCGGATTATAGTAATCGACTTCCATTGCATGAGACACCAGTCCATGGCAGGTTAACTTGCTTAAGCCGGTACCCAATTGCAGATGGGTAGATTGGGGCATGTAAATAAATGTGACTTGTCTTAGAACACAATACATACCATCAAGTGGCCACAGCGGGTTTGAACCAGCGACCTTTGGTTTACCGGCCTTACAACTACTGCAAGACCAGAGCCATGTGTTCAACTATTGTATTTAATCCATTACGGTATATACGTTGAACGGTTCCAGGATTATATATGTATTTACCCAATAATTCATTATGTCATTTCATTGAAACACTTTACAATATTACAAAGATACATTGCACTCTACACCTTGAAATGGCAAGTTTCTAAACTCAGCAGAAAATTACTTGACTATAAAAGATAGTTTAGTCCAGTAGGCGTAAAAATATGAAATTCTGGATTTAAAATTAGCTTTTTACAACATATGAGCAAAAACCCCAGGCGGATTCGAACTCATAATCTGACTGCAGTTCACAAGACCGATACTTCTACCTTATTGTATATGGATAGATGGACGGAAATTGGCTGAATGTCACTGGAAACCCTCTACCCGTATAATGATAAAAATTAATAATTTCGGTAATTTTTTATTTTGTTTTTGGACGAGTTCACACCTAGTGCACGATTAGTAAGATAAATTTTACCCCACTGGCACCAATTGGCTTAATCCGAGCTTATCACAAATAAAATCTTATATGCAAAATACACGATTATATCTGGGGTATTTAAGAACGATTGGATCCATCTGAACTTCCCCCTACATCAGTTACCGTAATTGGCTCTCTTTTTATACCATTATTCTTTGCATACTATAAAACATACGTATATATCTCCCATTTGCGATATACTGTTTTAGAGCAATTCTATAAGTATGATCCTTACAAACCCTGGGCTGTGGAACCGTATAACTATATTGAATATACAATGTATATTTATCCTATTAGATAAATCCAGTTGCTGTATAATGGTAGATCTAAACCAGACCAGACAAAGTAGGATCTGCTGGGTAGTTTAAAATAGACGAGATTAACATCACTCACTACCTGCACAACCAGGACAAGTAGGGAAATGGCAAGTTGGTACAAGAATTCACAATATTTAATAATCAGGCGGCCAGTGTGGTGGAATAAGTAGAAAGCTAACCTCTGAAGATAATGGTGGTATTGAATACACGGGGTAAGGAGGCTGAATTAAAGTTTCAAACACCTGACGAATGTGAACTCGTCAGAAATTTATTGCCATATTCTGGCAGCGATCTCATTTCAGAAAGAATCGTGTGATATGAATTATCCAAAGAAAATTTCAGAAAAAATTTTCACGTGCTATGAATTATCAGAATTATCCAAATGAATGATATCCAAGGACACTTCAGAAACTCCATGTTATATGAATAATCATGAAATAAACTGTATGATGACACTTTACAAATTAAATCAGTATATACATTAAATCAGTATATATATGTCAAACAGAGTAGTATAATACTACAACACAAAAAAAAAACGCGACTTCGAAATCAGGCTGTCTAAAGTTAATTCTACGTTGAACAGTTTAACGCAACCCATTTACGAAGGTTTGGGAGAAAATGGGTTTTGAAAAAAAAAAAAAAAACAAACCTTACTTTAATTTGATCTTATCCAGTTTCATTATGCTAAAATACTGCAATATGTAGAGATTCGAAATGTTTAGAGCACATTATGGACAATAAATGAACATTAAATCAATGGGATAATCGGAAAAAAAAGATAACTATTAAAAGAGCTATCATATATGAAATTTGAATACTCAGTGTATTTGAAAATTTTGTGTTTAAATTTTATCGCCCTCCCTCGTAGGAATTGTATTTTAAAGTGACGATAAACGTAGAAATAACTTTGGGCGGCCTAATATTACATCTGCAAGTTCAAATGCAGTAAATGTTCATAATTCATTAAAAAAGGGAGGCATTGCCAAACGATGTCCTATACGACATGTTGTATTAATGCACAGTGAAGTGAACACTCATTAAATTATATTCCATGCATAATTTTCAGTAACATATGCATCAGAGAATGTTCTCAACATCAAACAAATTGCTATCATTCAAAAATATGGGTAGCCTCTTTATTTCATTGTATGTAAAAGGTATTTTCTAATATCTAAAAACGATTTGAACTGCAGTTATCTACGTAATACATGTAGTTACCTGATGACAAGAGATGATGGATACAAAATATGGATGAGTTATTGCACACAAGGAGGCAATATTTTGTATATATCATTGAGCTTGTAAATATGTTTAGCCCACATTCATCTTGATTTCACGAAGTGTTAAATGCAGCTGTTTTAACACAAAAGTGTTCCATTTTAAGTTTTGGATCCCCATTGTGGTTCCATAGAACTTACTTTATACTGCTTATTATGCAAATTTCATCAACCATTAAACCTATTGCATAAGGATTTTTCAACACTCAACATTTTCAATGTACATGACTCATATTTTCTACACCTGAAACTGGTATGATTTTTTTCATTTTAAAAATACGCTTTTTCTATATCTCCTTTGAGCTTTAGCTTTGTAAGAATTGGCTGCATCATTCTAGAGAGGAATCAGGACCGAGATAACAACAGACAATGGTTAAGTAAACACAAAAATTACCAAACATTAGACCAACACATTAATTGTCAACAGCATATTTTCTTTAAGATAGCTTCACATCAAATAAGGGTATCTCATATTTTTAATAAATCTATTTCATTTCAGAAAAGTATAATGAACATCTCTTACTCTCAAATTTCTCTTCAGTCCCATATACACATGATACATGTATTGTCAAACAAAAGTCTGATATCAGAAACCATTTTGCTCTAGCTCAAGATAAATACATTCCCCAAGTCCATGAATAAGTTACCAGAAGGAGAATGCACCCCTGCAGCTTAGGCCCTGCCATCACCAACAGTGTTTAATCACTCAACTTGGTTTTCTCCTCAAATCTTTTCATAAAAAGTGCACAAATTTGATGTCATTACTCAGACTTGAGGTGGAGCATTAATTGGAGGAGGGTTGGTGACGGCAGGGCCTGGTATCATAGTCTGTACTAGCCCTGGGTGTCCACGACTCCGACACTGCCCTACGTCTTGGAGGATTTCTGTTTCTTGATCTTCTCCAGCAGATACTCCATCTGGTGCTTCATGATTGGTTGTCCTCGGCTGGTCCTCTTACAGAGCAGCTTGTAGTTCGCCTGTCGCTTCTGCTGGTACTTCTCTAGGGCAGTATCTACCGCCTGCTTTCTCTTCCTAGCCTCCTATTAACATAAATGAAATGTTATGGTACAAGGAACGTCTGATCAGAGGAATAACTCTTACATACAGTCTTACTTGAATAATGAATTATCATCATTTTTTTTATTTTATGAAATTGTTAAAAGTTAAGTCTGATCGATGATTTCTGTAACACGTAGCCCCCAAGTAATGTTCAAAATTGGTGTCATTTTATTCTAATTTTTAATAGATTTCTTTTGAAAAATCACCATCTAGCTGTGGTGCAAACTTTTATGTGACCATACAAGAGATGGTAAACCTTAATGCATGTACATATATGAAAATGTAATGCACATGGTTATTCTTAATTCACAGAAAAAGAAATTAATCTTTTCAAAAGATTGCCAGTCATAAATAGCACAATTCCATCATAAAATGTACAGGAATTAATTAAAGTTTGAATTATCCTCTATAATATCATTTAAATTTAGGCAGTTCATGCTTTTTAACTGTGATGCAGTTTTCAAAAAGCTCAAACTGTAAAGTGAAAGTCTCAAGTAATATAATATTCTTTTACCATAGATAAAATTTCAAAGCAATTCTTACAACTATATGATTTTGAATTTTGAATTTTTTTTAATTACCGGTAAGTACAGAAACAAGGAGACTTTTTCACAGAAATTATGTAAATTTTTGCAAACTGTAAACATAAATTGCAACATAAAACAGACTTATACTTTTTTCAGGTGCATTGTATTGAGACATAGGCAATATGTATCATTCAGCATAAACAGTAAAAAATATTCTAACAACCAGAATTAAATCATCAAGTGCTTAGCTGTGCTTGGATCTAAGATATATGGTCTCACTCTGGACACCTCATCCCCTCCCAAAAACTTATTTTTAAAATTCACAAAGTACCTCTAAGGTAAAGTTACCTAAAAATAGCCTTGAACCACCCCCTCCCCCACAACAACATCAACAACAATCCCCCTGAAAATAATTTCTGGATCCACATTTTTCAGCACACTTTCTATGATTATTTATTGACATGTCCTAGGCTTGCATGGTAAGTGAGTAAATATGTACCCAAATAATGAGCATGGAATGTCCATTTAGGTTACAAGTGTGGGAATTACTGTTGACAGTGGACAAGTGCTATCACAATCTCATTACAACATTAGGTCCCATGCTTACATGGCATAGTGAAAGGAGCTGATTGTCTGATTTGAAATCTGTGAAGGCATTTCAAGGTCAATAGTATATTAGACCATCCTTGAAAAAATGTTTGTTTTGAATTGCTGGCAATTTGCTTCCTAAGGGTTTTAGATACAGAAGGGAGGGAGGGATTTTTTTCTAAAAGTTAAAAATTAACTAATCAAATATTGGTAAAAAATAAAAGTCTCTATTTATTTTTTGCTAATAAAATTTGATCAGCAGGGGTTTTCCAATAAGGCGAATGACAATTCCAAACAAACAATAATTTTATTCTGCCCTTACAATAATATTCATAATAAGGTACATTTTGAATTACAATTTTTTCAATTAACTCTACTACTGTGTGTGTGCAAGTGATATCTATAAGCATACTTGGGGAAATACGGGTTTGTTTGAACTAAGAAATAGTGGAATTTAGTGAAATAGTGAATAGCAGTCCAGAGATTGACACAATTATTACTGGTTTTATGTACTTTACCTTCTTTTTTCTATCTTTCTCCATTTTCGTCTGTTTGTATTCATGGTGTGCCTTTGAATATGTCCCAACAGGTTTATGTGACGATCTGATTGAAAAGAATCAAGGTATGTATATACATGCATATTTAGTGAACCATAAATCAAAATTCAAAAAGCATGATGAAAATACAATGTATAGATGAACTTATTTAAATGTTTACTTTATATCATGTATATTCACTTGAAACATAAAAAGATTCTGGCTTAAAGAAGTACAAGATCAGTCTAAATATAGGGTTTAATACATAGGGTCCTGCCAATACTTCACAAGGAAAGTGAAGACACAGTCATCAAACTTCTATAATCTCTCATAGGTTTGCTGACAATACTCTGTCACAAGATATTTATGCAGCACGTTTTCATAATATTTAATATGTTCATTTAATAGTTGTAACGCTTCTACCATCGCTTTTTAATAGTTTTATTTAGATGATAGACAGTGGTAATAACTACAACAAAACAAAGACGAACATAAGCACATAGGACAATGACATCAAATGTTTTCATTTAAAGATAATAAAAAAAGTCAAAATGTATATGCTTAGAATAATCAGAATGTACAATTATGAATTTTCATTATTAATAAACTTATTAAAGTTAATTAACTTACTCCATTGGGGTCTAAACATGAAAAAGATTGACTGATGTTTCTACTGTGTTTTCCTCATGAACCTCACGAGACACAATAAGTTCCACAAATCACAACACATGGATACAAACGGAACAAACACAAATTTCACAACACGAACAAAAACGGATAAACACACAAAATAAGACGTGTAATGGCACAATAGTATAAAAAAATCTCAAGATATCTCCTAGCTTGTTAGGTTTCAATACCCGCATAAAAATAAAAAGTCCCTGCATATTTTGCATTGCAAATGACATAAACGTACCTAGGATGATAACGTTATTTACCTTTCAATACTTTTACTTTACCTTTGCTTGCTTTCAGTAGGACCTGCTGAGGTCGCCTCTTCTTCTGAAAGCTCGTCCAATACAGAAATATGTTTGGCATTTCCTGCTGATGCTTTCTTCTCCTTCTTTAACATTTTTCGATATTCATGTTCTATTTTTCTCTTTCTCCTATCTGCAAATCCCTGTCCTTGAATTGAAAAAAATATATGAATAATATAATATATTAATATTTTAAAGATAACCCTGAATGTTATTTATTTTCTTTTTTTATGACGCCATATCAATAGATAATTTGGCGAGTAAATTCGGGTAGTCTATGGACATTTAAAATGTCTAACATTTGCATCAAAATGTTTTTTTCTATGAGAATGATCTTGGGAATTTACCTTCTTCTTTGTTCCCTGTGAATTTCTTGTAGTTTTTCTCCTTCAATTTCCTTTCAACACGTTTTTGGTTATCCATGTTTCAGTCGCATAACATTAACTCGCACCACAATTGTAAACAAATACCTTAGATAGGTTGTACTTTAAATATTAGCCAAACTATAAAACATTTCTGCTTAAAAAATAGAATAAAAAACAACAAAAGCAGATGTGTTTATTTCAATCAGACGATAGAAGTATATTGGCCAGATATTAGTTCTGACTTTTATCCCATTGCATTTGTAACCAGTATAACATATTAAAGGGACATGCATGGTCACGATTTTGGTCAAAAACTTATTTTTCTGATTTTAATGTTTAAGTAAGGCATTTTTAACATGCAACCGAAATTTAAATGTCATTCGTTGAGTTATAAGCGAGTTACAGAGCTGACAATTCCTTACTACGTAAACAATGCCTTTGTTTACATTTAGAATGTTGAAGTGAAAAGTCCTATTTTAGACCTTAAATGAAAGTGTTTTAAAACGTTATGAACTGTTTATTTATGCTTAAGATGAATATTAGAAGAAAAATCAGCTTGAAAAAGATTTTTACTGGTATATTGAACCTATGTAAACAAAAACAGGACACGAGCCTTGTTTACATAACAAAGAATTGTGAGTTCTGTATCTTGCTTATAAACTAATGAATGACTATCAAATTTCATTTGATCAATAGAAATGCATAACTAAAGCATTGTAAATAATAAAAACAGAAAAATAGAATTTGACAAAAATCGTGACCATGCCCCTTTAAGGCACTGTTTTCTGGTGACAAAAGTAGTATATATGACAAAACTGTTCATTTTCTTTCTGCTAGATGGTTTTATTTTATCCAGTAACAATGGTTACAGCTCTATTCTGTGGGTGACAGAAGGTAACAGAAGTCTAAATTTATTTGGTCACAATGGTTTCCTGTTCGTATATACGTCAATGGTTACAGCTACATGTATAATTATTTCCTCTTGGTGAAAAAAGGTAAGTTAATAAACACAAGTGACAAGCTTTTTTCTGTTTAGCAGGGAGTCTAATTGTATTTTGTTACAGTGGTTATATCTATGACATTATCTTGGTGACATAGGGTATCAGTGGCGACAGTCATTATCAGGGTTTTTTTTTTTAATTTTGGTTACATTGTACACTGGTTACTGGTTACAAATAGGAATGGGGTAAAAGTCAGAACTAATTTCTGGTCATATATATGTACACAGGAAGAAAGAAGTAATAATTATCCAATTGAAAAAAAAAAATAATGAAAAGTATGAATAATGCAGCGTAGCATATTTATATAGCATCATAGGCGTGCGGCAACTACCGGTATCCTTATCTCACGTTCTAATTCATAATTTATGTTATCTTCTGATGTAATTATTTTTTACATTAGAATACTCAGATATGAATGTGTAGATAATTCAAAGTGAGAATTTTTGTTGCTAGTTTTATGCCGAGTGTTATATTGCATCTGTGACATTTCTTTTGGATCAGCCCTTAATGTACTTTTGTTAACTATTCTTTTAAATGTTTGTTCGTTGTGTATTTAAATCTATATCTGAAAAATTACTTTTGTCACATCTCACAATATGTTCCCAATTCTGACTCATCAGTTATTTTGTCTTTACATAAATACTAGTAAACCGCGTGGTCTTTTTGTCAACACTAAAAAACGTGATCTATATGGATTAATTATTTTTTTTTTGGAGTTGGAGGGGGGGGGGGTGTCAACACTGAACGGGGGTTGTGATACAAAGAAAAGGTTTATAATATATTATAGTCATTCTCAGAACTGCTACTCCATTACATTGATAACGTTGTTGAAAAATCAGGTCTGTCAGATTGTTTTAAAAATTTGGTTTCCAAAAAGAACATCATCTTCTGAAAATGATTCCAAATAAATGTTGTATTTACAAATTTAGCTCAGATTCTTTGCATGGGGGTAAAGTCACAGTAACGGATGTTAAACTTATCGAGCGCAGTGCTTTGTTCCCGTAATAAATAAATAAAAAAGTGTAAGCCTTCCGTCTTCCGGATCCAATTGAGGGTCAGCTCAAACTTAGTGATGACAAGTCCAGTATTTCTTTCTCAAACGGTTTTATTAGGCGTGATCGTATAGTTAAGATTACAACAATCTAAAGCAGCCCAAATCAGGAGTCTGCACAATCTCATTTCATATGGGTATATATAAGGTTTTACTTATGATGGACAGTTTTGACTAGTTCGGCCCATATACGACGATCATGAGTGAACATTTAGTGTTCAAAATTAAGATTAATATTTTATTTCTAAATAAAGTAACAAAACCGTCAAAACTGCCAATCAAAGAGTCTGGATGCAGGATGTGGGTCTCCGAGTCCTGGGTCTCGGAGCCCCCCCACCTAGTATGAGGCATCACTTACTCACAATACGTTCATTCATACACGGCATAAAAGGTTACAAAGGTTAATATATAGAATACACAATACATGACTCAATATAGAATACTAGAGCATTCGTTGAAGACACAGAATCGCCAAATAGGTCACATGTTGTTAAACTCTCAATTTGGATATTATTCTGCCCGTATTATGACCTGGTTTCATAACATCATTTAGGAATACTACGCATTGCTACAAGAGTCACAGAGTTCATTCTGTCAATTATCATTAACACCATTCAGTGCGCAGCATCTAGGTACACATAAATATCATAGTGACCATTATGTAATACTAGCAATTCAAGGTCATAGCATGGCTATCTGTTTACATACGTCCCCCAAACAAAAGAAATATCCCGAAGGGAGATTTCTCATGCCTGGCGCCCGGAATAGGAAAGCGTCCTTGATCTACCCTTGATCAGACGAACTTCCTAGTGACATACCAGTCAGAACACCTATGTTAAGAGATAGTAACAAGTGACATGTTTCCACCTCCGGCTTGGAACACCATTCATCTATAAAAACAAATCTATACCCAGGATGTATACATGTTCATAAAATCATATAGCTTGATTATATCGCATTACAATCATGAAAACAATAATGAATAAAGTATGATAATAATGACCAAGATGAAATAACAATAGTTGAATATAATCGTAATTCATCATCAAAGTATTACTAAGTATGGTTAAGCTTGATGTCACATATATATACAAAGTGCATGCTTGTAAGTTCACAAAATATCTCTTCCTTCTTAGGGGCGAGGTTAGCGTCATAGGTTCGGAGTCCATCGGTTTCTTCCTGAAGTTCTCCAGAGTGAATCACCAAATACAAGATTTATATTAGCACAAGATAACGCACATTTCTACTTTAACACATTTCACATTTTTTAATTTTCGCTAAATTTCACAATCCTTTCATAAGGAATACACAACTTCTTCGCGGCTGTAGCTTAATTATTCATCCATCATCGGCACCCGTGGATAGAGGGTCGGCGCGAATGGCGAGGCGACTTCTCGCGGAGCGTCTCCTGCGTTCCTCTGTTGCGTAGACATCGCGGCCTTCTCTTCCAGGTATTTACGTGCCAGCTCTGGGTCCGGTCGATAGTATTTGGTCCATGGATACTCTTCATTTTTCACCTCTCCAAGTAATTGTTGTGCTAGTTTGGTCGAAATTGTCCCCGTGTTACTGGTCTATTTGCGAGTTTCGAGTCTTCCTCTCCGTCGGGGTTTCTCTTGGATCTTAGTGTCTTTCGGGATTGGTTCAAGTTCAATAATGTCACTAGAGGTCCATTTCTCTGGATTCACACAACAAAATACAGTGTCTTTGGAAGAACCTTTCTTATCTCCGTCACTACCCCTTTTTCGACAACCTGTCCAGCAACCACCACAGCATATACCACCCCACTTTTTAATAGTTTTGCGTTTCTAAATACAAAGTCCTATCATTATTGTTACTGCCAAAGTTAAACACAAATAAAACCAGGGGCTTCCCACCCGAGATGAGAATTTCATGGGTTGCAAATTAGTTACTGGCAATTCCGCCATAAGTGAATTCATAGGGAAAACTTTAATATCTTTTAGTCTCAAGACATTAAACCATGAACACCTGAGCAACCTTGTCCCATACTCAAGATGTCTATTGTAATATATGATTGTTTTTACGAATTATTTTTAAATCACTTACAAAAATCAGTCGTATAGTTTCCTTACTTAGTCGCCGTTTCATGTATTTCGAGCATATGTTAAATCTCTTAAACTCCGCATATACATAAAAATAACCGAGGTGCTGAGTCCGCGTTTGCTAGTCGGCGTATCTCAATACATGTTTTAATGTCACAGGGGGTCATCCTGTCATATCTTTTTTTTTAAAGCGTGCAATATATACAAAGCTAAGCTCATTCACGATTATTTACATCTACATCATACGATAAAATAACTTATTTAATTTATTATTTTGGCTAATTCCTTCATAATAGCCAAACAATCTACAGCAAACTTTTGTTTGCTATTTTCCCTACAGGGCTTAGGGATTAGTTTACGCGGTTTAGGGATTGGTTTGAAGCCTAGACCTACTTTAGGGACTATTTCATCTATTTCCATATTTTCATCTAAGGGTACATTGGGGTTATCCAAGGGTATTTCATAGTCTTGACCACTATTTTCATCACATTGTTTTGACTCATGGGTCTCATCCGATTCTGAATCTACGGTCTGATCATTCTCGTGTTTATACTGCTGATCATCCATGATTTTTTTAGCTCGTATACGTCTTTGAAGTTCTGCTAGGGGAATATCCTCTTCGTCTGAAGATCCTTCTCTTTCCCATTGTTTGGACTGTATAGCTCTTTCCAATGGTTCTGGTTGCATGTCTTCATTTTCTGACGACGATTCATCTTCCGGTGGCACCACATAGTTAGTTTTTCTTAGAGTTCTTCCACCATCTTCAGTAGTTTGTGAAAGGGGCCAGTGCGAAATATCTGCCCGTCTTAATTGTCGCGCATGGCATTTGGTGGTTAATCCAGTCAATTGATCTCTCACCACGAAACTAACTGGTCCTTTCTGCTCTATGATTCGATAATATGGTAGCCACTTTTTATCTAACTTATTTTGTCTTCTGTTGTTCTTAAGGTAGACAGGGTCACCTACCTGAAAATTTTCATCTTTGCTTCTCTTATCGGCCTGAGCTTTCTGTTTCTTCTTGGCTTCCTTCATATTACGATGTACTAGCAGGAAAGCTTTATGCTGTTCTTGAAGGGCGATCTTGTGTTGATCTTCCCCCGCATATCTCCTTCGAGGTTTCATCAACGTATCAAGAGGTAATACGACATCTCTGTTGTACATAAGGTAATATGGAGAAAACTATGACGAATCGTTAGGATGGAAACGAATGGCTGCCAACGTCTGATTAAGATGAATATCCCATGTTTGAGCGTTGTCTGTTGTTTTCTTAGCCATCACGTCATGTAGAGTTCTATGAAATCGTTCTACTTTACCATTACCTTGAGGACTGTAATAAGATGTTTTGATATGGTTGATATTCAATTCTTTTAAAGTTTCTTCCACTTTCTTATTCACATTTTCTGTTCCATTGTCTGTGAGGATTTGAAGAGGACAGCCATATCTTGGATATATTTCTTCTAAGATAAGATGTACTATGTTGTCAGCTGACTTATCAGGAACGGGAAAAGCCTCTGGCCAACCAGAGTAGATGTCAATAAAAGAAACTATGTACTTGTTTCCCGACAAGGATGTTGGATATGGTCCTGATAGATCAAGTCCTACTTTAGCCATTGGAAAAGGTGGTATATCTGTCTCTTGAAGTGGAGGTTGATTTTTCTTATTGCTCCTCGTTTGGCATACTACACACCCTTCTATATAAGAGTATAACCTTTTGTACAAATTTGGTATGTAGTACTTTTGTCTGATTACGTCATATGTTTTGTCCACTCCCATATGTCCAAGTCCGTCATGATATTGCTGCACTACTAAAAGTTCTAACTCAAGTGGTACATACAGGCGAAGTTTTGGGCCTTCTGAGTCTCCATCTGAAAGATAGTACATTAAACCATCAATTTCCAAAAACTTCTTTTCTTCGGTTGCCGTTGCTGTTCCTTTATTTAACCGATTCTTCAGTTTCTTGATCTGCTCATCGTGTTGTTGACTTTCTTTGATGTTGATTTCTTCTGGTAGATCAATAAAGGGTTTGACCAATTCGTCGTGTTGTTTAACTTCACATCTGGCTAATCTCTTAGGCGAAAAGGCATTGGAGTTAAGTACGTTCACTTCAAAGAAATTGTCCTTAACATCTGGTTCATCATGCTCTGATTGTTCTTCCTCTTCACACTCGAGGTTGACTGTCGGTAATCGGGATAAGAGATCTGCACAGCAGTTAAATCTTCCTTCTATGTACTCTACCTTACAGTTATATCCTGCAATACTTAATGCCCATAGTTGAATTTTCTTATTTTGCATTGGAGATTCTAAGATATACTTGAGCGGCTTATGGTCTGTTCTTATAGTAAACTGAGCACCGTGTAAATAATGGTCTAACTTCTGAAGGGCGTAATGGATTGCAAATGCCTCCTTTTCTATGGTTGACCACTTTTCTGGAGTTTTACTCAGCTTGTGGG
The DNA here is from genome assembly GCF_025612915.1 of Magallana angulata. Taxonomy (NCBI): domain Eukaryota; kingdom Metazoa; phylum Mollusca; class Bivalvia; order Ostreida; family Ostreidae; genus Magallana; species Magallana angulata. The sequence continues at coordinate 57,403,315 of NC_069117.1, forward strand.
ATAAGTAATATATTGGCTTATCTTCTCCCTCATCTGTCTTTTGAGTAAGGCACGCTCCAATACAATTGTCGCTGGCATCGGTGTACAGGATGTAAGGCTTATTAGTATCTGGATATGCTAGTAAAGGCGCTACCGTTAAACTTTCTTTAATAAAGTCAAACGCTTTGTGACAACATGGTGTCCATTTGAACCTTGCATATTTTCTGGTTAAGTCAATCAATGGTTCCGCAATCTTAGAGAAGTTCGGTATAAATCTCCTGTAATAACTACACATACCTATAAAGCCACGAACTTCTCGGACTGTAGTGGGCGCTGGTAACTTTCTTATAGCTTCGACTTTCTTTGGATCAGGTGTAACGCCATGTTCATCAATGATGAAACCAAGATATTCTGTCTGTTCCTTGAAGAAACTACATTTCTTTAGCTTCATTTTAAGTCCATGCTTCCTTAGGCGGTTGAAAACGTCTTGAATATGCCGAAGATGATCTTCCGGTGTCTCTGAGAATATAAGAATGTCATCCAGGTATGCGATGGCAAACTCCTCTTGTCCTTGAAGAACTATGTTCATCAGCTCTTGAAAGACTGCTGGTGCATTACTCAACCCAAATGGCATCCGGTTAAATTGGAATAGTCCTTTGTGACATGCAAAGGCCGTTTTTTCTTTACTTGAATCTTCTAATTTCACTTGCCAATATCCACTCTTTAAGTCTAGTGCAGTGAAATATTTTGCCTTACCTAGTAAACATAGGATGTCATCAATCAACGGTAGCGGGAATGATACGGGTTTCACTATCTTATTCAAGCTTCTAAAGTCAACGCACATCCGGTCTGATCCGTCCTTTTTCTTCACCACTACTAAGGGAAATGACCAAGGCGATTGTGATCTCTCAATTATCTTTGCGTCCATCATTTCCAGTATGGCCTTGTCAATTATCTGTCTTTTATTTAAGGGTACACGGTAGGGTCTGTTCTTTATTGGGTGGTGATCTCCAGTTTCTATCTTCATTTTAACAGTATCAGTCACTCCAAGGTCACTGTCTTTCTTTGCAAATAAATCATTGTTTTTGCTCACAAGTCTTTTGATTGAGTGTTCAAATCTTCTAGGTACATCAATTTCTTCTTTTGTGTCTTGAGTAGTCTGTATTTCTGAGATTTCCTTCTGTTTTAATGCGGTAATTCGTCCTACTATGTAGCCTCTTGGAATTTTATAATTTTTGTTAGTTTGGTTAACGAAGATCATTGGAACTTTCTTATCCTTCCGAACTATACAAACGGCGTCTTTTAAATATAGTCCTGGGTCTTCCATAATGCAGTTATTGTCTATGCTGTTCACTTCAACCAAGTCATTATTTTCCAGAGGAAAATTGTTATTCATTTTTCCATAGAATACAGTCACCGTGTTTGGTCTCATAATAAGTTTCTTAGGAGTTCTTACAATAGTTGAGATGTGTAAATCTTCTTTAAGTTCCGCGTATACTTTTCCATCAATACGCATGAGTCCAAGATCAAAGTATAAACGAACATTGTTTTTCTTGAGCCAATCACGACCGAGAATCATGTTTCGGTTGAGTCCCTTTGTCACATAAAGTTTGTGGTCTAAAGTTAACCCTGAAATCTTAAAGGAAATATTTACATACCCTATCGCAATTAAAGAATTGCCATTTGCTGCTTGTAAAGAGGGGATGTCATTCTTAAACAACTTGGGGCGGGGAAATAGATTATCATACATTTTCTTACTAATTAGAGATACGGCTGCACCTGTATCTACCAAAGCTCTAAATTTATTTTTACCTACTTTTAATAAACAGCTACTGGGGTTGTTAGTAAAATTAATTTCATATGTAGGTCTTTGTTTAAAGTTCTTTCTTCGGGCTTCAACGAAGGAAGAACGTCTTAGTTTTCCTGTTTTTGTTTGTCAAAATAAGAGCGCGATTTGAAATTTTGAGACGATCCCCTATTTACTTGGTCGCTAGATTTATATGTTCGGCCTTGACGATTTGATGGTCTGCCCCGATTTTGCTGCGTTCTTTGATACATATGCGAGCCCCAACAATCTGCACGCACATGACCTACTTTACCACAATTCCAACATTCCACAGGCGAACGGGGTCTCTGCTCTATATTATGGACGGGTTTGTTTTGACTGGGTCGTTTATCTATTTGAGGACGGGACCTGACTTGGGATTTATTTTGAGTACAAAATCGAGCCCTATGACCCGTCTGTTTACATTTAAAACACCTACTATTACGCGGATGGTCAATTTCCATTGGTTCTACATGCCTTGTCTCTACTGAGGTAAGATTATCTGCTCTATCCTTTAATAAGGGAAGAGTAGTATCAAAATTTGAAAGAGTTCGTCTGTTGTCATTACTTTGTACAATTTCTGTCATATTTGACCCTCTTATCGCTAGCCTCTGTCTCAGATTTTGTTCTCGCATTGCTATTTGAATTGCGGATTCTAAATCTTTAGGGTTTTCTCGCAAAATTTTCATTCTGAGGTAGTCGAATGTCAACCCGTCACAAAAGATATCTACTAACTGTTGTTGTATCAAAGGGTCTTTTAGTCTGTCATTACTGTAGGCGTCTTCCGCGATTTGCAATAGTCTCTCGGCGAACAACTGAACACTTTCATTTGAATGTTGTCGAGTCTTACGCATTACTGCTAACGCGTGTTGGGGGTCTGTTATTTCTGCAAATCTATTTTTAAGGGATTCCTTAAGATCGTTCTAAGATGGGATTTCTTCAGACGCATCTGTTTCATCTAAATACCTTTTAATATAATCCCCAACTGAACCCTTACTCGTTATGTATGCAAGCATGGGGATCTCATGACCTTGTTTCCCAGACATAACACTGTACTTTTCAACTTCCTTTATCCACTGTTTAAATTTTTGAGCATCTCCCTCAAAAGGAGTTATCACAGAAGATAGGGGCACTGAGAGTGCGGCTGTTATAGCTTTAACTTGCCCAATAAAAAAATCTTTTTCATCATCCTGATCTGAGACTCGGTGTCGAGTTTCACGAGTTTCATACGGCCTAGCATCATGATATGTTTCAAAAGTATTTTGTTTAATCTGCTCTTTTTCTGGGGATTTTTGACCTGTTTCTTGCCCTTTATTTTCATTGTTCTGACCCAACCCCGCGAATTGTTTTTCTAATTGCTCCATTTGATTTTTAAATTCTTTTTTATCAAACCCATCACCTGTCGCCATATTGGTTGCTTAGACAAAGTTGTTTACTTCGAGATAGCTATAAGAGACATATAGAAATGGTTCTTACCTTATTCTGTATTGAACTTCGCTCAGTCCTGGTCACTGGCACCAAGAAAGTTCATGTAAGCCTTCCGTCTTCCGGATCCAATTGAGGGTCAGCTCAAACTTAGTGATGACAAGTCCAGTATTTCTTTCTCAAACGGTTTTATTAGGCGTGATCGTATAGTTAAGATTACAACAATCTAAAGCAGCCCAAATCAGGAGTCTGCACAATCTCATTTCATATGGGTATATATAAGGTTTTACTTATGATGGACAGTTTTGACTAGTTCGGCCCATATACGACGATCATGAGTGAACATTTAGTGTTCAAAATTAAGATTAATATTTTATTTCTAAATAAAGTAACAAAACCGTCAAAACTGCCAATCAAAGAGTCTGGATGCAGGATGTGGGTCTCCGAGTCCTGGGTCTCGGAGCCCCCCCCACCTAGTATGAGGCATCACTTACTCACAATACGTTCATTCATACACGGCATAAAAGGTTACAAAGGTTAATATATAGAATACACAATACATGACTCAATATAGAATACTAGAGCATTCGTTGAAGACACAGAATCGCCAAATAGGTCACATGTTGTTAAACTCTCAATTTGGATATTATTCTGCCCGTATTATGACCTGGTTTCATAACATCATTTAGGAATACTACGCATTGCTACAAGAGTCACAGAGTTCATTCTGTCAATTATCATTAACACCATTCAGTGCGCAGCATCTAGGTACACATAAATATCATAGTGACCATTATGTAATACTAGCAATTCAAGGTCATAGCATGGCTATCTGTTTACAAAAGTCTTAAAATTTACTTATTCTCTGTATATTTCAAATTATAAAGAAATTATTACTACAATTAACTTTGAAAAGCCAGAATAATTAGTATAAAACGGCGAAAAAAAAAATGAATGCGTAGCACGCATTGAAATCGACAGAGACCCATTTCAAAGTCTTTTAATGATAGCTACTTTAATGAGAGAAACATATACATGTATTAGCCTCTTTAAGGCGAAATTATGTGTGCCTGAAATATTTATGAAAGGAATCTTAAAAATTGGTACTAAATGAAAAGATAAAGTAACGGATGTTAAAGGAAACTTTAAACTACAACCCCTTATATGATACAAGGTAAGTATTTCTTCAATAAATAATTCAATATTGCTAACGATATTGATTTGTCAAATAATGGTAATTGACAAAAAAAAAAAATTGTAAAACTTATAAAATTTACTTCTCCTCTCTCATTTCATATATTTTCAACCTGCCCTGATTTTTATTTCTCAATATTGGCGTTTGCATTTCCGCTGTATTAAATATCATCGAGAAAGATAAGAAATTCATGTTCAATTCAATCAGGTAAGGTTTAATTTACTGATTTAAGAATATTCATATAGATTTACCTATATGAATATTCTTAAATCAGTAAATTAAACCTTACCTGATTGAATTGAACATGAACTTCTTATCTTTCTACGTGTAGATTTTAACTATTATGAATGCAAATATCACAGACGAATTTATATGACGTTTTCAATCTCAATTATTATTGGATTAGTAAAACGAACATAGCGAAATTTTTTTCGAAGGGGGCAGGGGGTCAGAGGAATAACTATGTTTGCTGGGGGAACGGGGGGTTGGGTTGGGTTCCTGGCCTATTTTCAATAAATTTATTATGTAAATATACTTTTTCCGATGGGATCTGGACCCCTCCCATTCCATGTAGATCTGCACATACACCGTGACCAAACATTTCATTCAATAAACTTTCCATGTTTCATAACTTGCTTATAAATCATTGTACAAAATTAATGTTGAAATGTGTCTTTTCATATAAATGTCTAAACAATGAAAAACACTTTGCCGATAAAAAAAATAACTTAAAATTGTATCTTTGTGTGATTAAACCGGTAACGGGCGTCGTATTATAACTTCTTTATATATAACTAAGCTCCTTAACATCCGTTACCATTGATTTTTTAAAATAATACTTAAAAACATATTTACCCAAAAGAAAATATATACAGTTTCCAATGGATGTCGTTACATGTACATGTACTCAATTATGTGCATTGTCAAAATACAATCATATATATTTGTGTATATATGTTATATGATCGATAATCGAATATACTAGTATACAATGTACATGAAGATAAAAAACTTTAAATAACAAATGTTGAGACCTTTCAAAAATGCTGCTGTTGTGGTAAATTCGTTCTTAGTAGTTTTTACTTTACTGTTACGTCATGGATGCCTAGATATTTTAAAATTCCCGATTAGTAGTATTCATATAAAGAATTAAAGATAGTAACGCTTGTTAACGGTAACGCTTGTTAACAAAAAAAATCATATATTTAATTGTTTTCTTGACATCGTTGCTTTATTTAGTTTGAATACCGCCAAAATATGAAGCTATACAACTATTTAAAAGATATATAGGGTGGGATAATTTAGAGTATATTGTTTACGCAGAGAAAAGGTGGTAACGCTTGTTAATCCTTAATCATATGACAGTGAAAAGAATCGGATAGATGCCGAGTTTTTTAACAATGCAAATGCCATATAGTAAAAACGGATTATATACTTAATTGCCTACAAAATAGATATATTTAAATGAAACTTGATTCATAAAAGATCGTTTTTGGTTTATAACGCTTGTTAATGCTAACATTGCGACAGGTTTTATAAAACCTTGGTTAAAATAATATTGACAAGTGGCAAATACTGTAGTCTTTGAAATGTTAGATATTTATTAAAACAAAAATCTATATTTTTATTTTTTCCTTCCCCGACTTCAGCAGCTGAAAATTGGAGAAATATTATCACTACCCGATATGGCGACATATGGAAATAACTGTGACATCTATAATTTGGCTATTGAAATAATAATAATTCATTTAAAAAACAAACGACAAACTAAATTGGAAGCAAACGCATGTCAGTCGATGCTAGTATTCCGATTACTCAAGACACTAACAGGAATTCTATTTAATAAATATTGTATATGGGTTCAAATTTCGATAAAATCGTGTCTTTGAATAAAATATAGCTTGAATAATAATTGATTATAGATACGGTGTGTTATTACTTCTATGTACCGTGGCTTGCAAGTGCTAAACAACTCACTTCCGATGTAAACACATGTAGTGAACAAAGCGTGACTTATACTGCTCCCTCGCGTGTCGTTACCCACAAGACATTGAGTATACGTCAGCCATTCATCGTACAGAAATCATGCATCCTCACATTTTGGTTTCGGTTCCTGTTCCACGAAACTTTTGTTAATGTAATTGTCTTGTGAACATTAGTTTTCATCTTCATCAGATGCAGGCACGTATACGTAGCATTCTGGGGGGGGGGGGGGGGGGGTGCAAACTGATCCAAGAAAAAAAGACAAGAAAATAATATGAAAGGGAAATTCACTTAGCCGATCACAAAGACCTAATCTGGGGGGGGGGGGGGGGGTATTACCAATTATGTAATAGATAAAATCGCTTTTTACTGTTCAAGTTCTTTATTTCAATAAATATTAAATTTATTGGCAATGAGCTACTATATAAACAAAATAAATCACATTACAAATAGGCACACACAGAAACACAAAAAAATCATAATACACAATCTGCATTTAATTCAAAATATGACATATCAACGAACCTCCAATATATGGCGGCGGTGCCACACACAGTCAATTAGCATTCGGATCACGCTCGCCCTTTTCCGTAACCGATAATATATATATATATATATATATATATATATATATATATATATATATATATATATATATATATATATATATATATATATATATATATATATATAAAATTACTTCAGACAAACAAAGTTATCTCAAAAATGCTAATACATTTTATAAAAGCTGTCTGTATATTAAACAATTTTATTATTCTCACATAAAGGATATTTAAATTACTGTGAATTTAATAAAATACAAATGAATAGATATTTCAAACATGAAAATAACTCTCTTACTGTAAATAATGCAAGGTATCACTCACACGTTTCACACTTGAACACTCTCAAGGGCGTCAGCGAAGCGAGACTCCGTATAAACTTGTAAAAATTAGTTTAAAATAAGTAAATAAATAATTTCACAAATTAGTCTCACTTTGTTGATTATCGTAATAAAATAGAAAACAACTAGATAAATGTTCAAAAGATATTTTTAATAAGTTTTAAGAGACATAATCTAAAAAAAAAAAAAGGAATTTGCGCTGAATAATAACTCTATAAATAGAATAAACACAGGTAAAAAATACGGTACGCGATTCGCGCAAATACCACGAATAATTGTAACCATTAAATTAACTCAAATTTCAATATTATTTTTGTTAATTTTACTACCTTTATATTTTCGTACTAGCCAAAATGTGGGGTTGGGGCAACTACATGTACATCTTTATTCAGTTTTTATATGTAAATATACAGGTAAGTAATATCATTGCTTGCTGCGATAAAATTGGGGGGGGGGGTGCGTATGTACTGATGCTGCGTGCCTGAAGTTTACGTCCCTTATTTTTGAGCATGCGGATAGATAAAATCAGTTCTGTTTGTGAGATTTACCGGTAAATCAAGACAAATATATCTATCAATATACGAGGAGCCATTTGTACTAACTGCGTGAAAAACTAGGAAAACGTTGGAAGTGAATATGACCATATTGAAATACCATTTGGGATATCTTATTTTTAAATTGTTTTAAAACTGTACCGGTTCTTCATTTTACTGGAAGATTTGTTACATTTTGTATGTATCTTTTCATTCAATATTATATTATTATTATTCACAAATTATCTTTTCCCTCACAATGTTGTTAATCAACGCATTTGCATGTTTGAAATGGACAACTTGGCCACATTACCCCCCCCCCCCCCCCCAAAGGAATTTTTTAAAACAATTATTAAAACCGACAAATATTTATGATATATGTATACATATATTTGACATTAGGTTTACACACAAAAAAAACAAAAACAAAAAAACAACATGCAATTGAATTGACAAAGATGGTAGTAAAATTCCTCAGAGATGGAATATCAAATTTTAGAGTAAATGTGAAAGTTTTCTCATTTAGTTTCTGGTGAAACAATTGTTACATGCCCGGGCGATCTTTGTAGGTAAGCTTTTGATGGCGTTCCTGGCCTTGTCGTTCACGATGCTGTAAACTATAGGATTTGTCGCGTGTCCGAGAAAGAAAAAATATCGGAATATCAGGAAATCACACACGTTAAACACTGCAAGGAAGAATGGGATCCAACAGATGACGTAGATAGACGTACAGACAAACAGCATGGTCCAAGTCTTTCTACTAACATGCGTCCTGGGGGCTCCGTTCTGTCTCCTCAAGTTTCTGCCTCCCCCTCTCCTTCTAGTTTCATCCATTCCACTTCCATGTGACGCCGTCGAAAATTTCTGAACTGTTGTAGATCCTGCGTCATTTTCTGGTGTGGAACGGGACTCTGTTCGTGTGCCTCGCATGGGAATGTTTTCTGATGGAGACGGATTATTCTCTTTCTCACGCTTGGTAATACTGCTCTTTGGGTGACCACCATTGAAGGACATTGAGTGCCTGAGTCGCTTTTTATGGGTATAAAGTAAGACATACACAATTATATACGATACAACTAGCAGCAGGAGTTCCGCTGAAAACAGGAATGAGAGGAAGTCTCGGTATATTCCACTTCCGGTCTTCCCTAGAATGGACGACGTGTATCGACAGTACTCTGGGGTGGCGGTTTCATTCACCATTTCAATGGTGCTGTTTTTCGTATTTTTTGCATTTTCGGCGGACTCCCTGTGGCTGTGTGATTTTACCTCAAATATCATGGCTGCTGGAATGGAGGAAATGACGGAGACCAACAACAGGGCTAGAATAAGCCCAGTTTTTATCTTCTCGTTTACTTTTCTCTCCATTGGTTTCCATACCATCAGTAAGCGTTCTCCAGCGATCAAAAGTAAAATTGAATTCGAAAATATGACCAATGAATGACGTATCACCTCCATTCCATGGCAACTGACGTCATCGCTGACCAGATTGAACTCAAACAAAATTGTATAAGGAATGAGTATGACACAAATGATCAAGTCCACAACAGACAGAGTTAAAATGTACTTACGGACCGCGAAAGCCTGGGTATTGACAAAATAAATTGCGATAATAAGAATGTTCCCCACCGCACCACACACGGCAAATGACGTCATCATAACAACAAACAGAGTGTATTCATAGTCTGCCCTGATGGGAGTGTTAGGCTCATCTAAAACCATCGTATTTCTCTTGAAAATATCGCTCAGAATTATATCAAAAAATAATATTGTAAATGTATAATAAGTTTTATCGATTCATTATATATAGTACATATGAGAGACCACATGTGATAGGGTCACATTTTGGTCTTTCACTTTTAATTTATTGGTGATGTTGACGCGCTGTTCCGGGTGACGAACTGACTTTCTCTTTACCACCTGTCTCAACTCACGCACAAGTCTACTCATCCATTTCGTAATCAATGAAATAAGATGTATTTTCGGGAGTTTAAACTGTATTTATAAGTAAATTGGATTTTCAGCAATAACATTTACAACAATTTGTTAAAATTTAAGAGTTGAATCAATATTTTTAGAGATAACTTTGGCGGGAAGGGCATACTTGCACTTGTTTCCGGTGATACAACTGATGTGTAAACAATTGATATCACCAGCTATTTATAAATCGTTTATTCATTTCATCGTTGTTGTTTTTGAATTTTGTTTAAAAACAGTAGTGTTGTGTGTAATTTCATTAATGCATTTTTTGGCCATAAATATGATTTGTATTAAAAAAATTATTAATCAAAATTATCTGTTTCTCAGGTAAAGAGCGACAACTTTGTACATGTATGATAGCAAGATATGTGTAACCTATCTGACATACCCTATAGCTGAAGTAATTCATTGTCACTAAGTCATGACCCTGAGTTCACTCGTGGCCAGCCTGCCCAGTAAAATCAAGTAATATTGGCGACATATTAAATTATTCAAAAAAACTAAAAACAACAAACTACCGGAATGAATTGTTGTTACTCACACGGGCATATTGGTCATATATTTGTCACCCCCCCCCCCCATTCCCTCAAGAGTAAAGCTATAATTAACGTTGGTGTACTAAGCCTTCTATCTGATGCATGCGTCATTACTGCATCAGTAATTTTAAAAAGGTTGTTTTTAAAACTCCTCAATATAAGTCTTGTATTGAATTAAAAATGCTGTAAAATTTTCAGTTAGCGTATTTTTTTAAAAACAGATTTTGAATAGTTGGTATGCAACAATCTTCTCATTTTTCTAAAGATAAATTTTCTGCAGATTCACTAAAGGGGCATGCATTTGGTGACGATTTTGACATTTTTTTTCTCTCGTTTTTTATTGTTTTCAGTTTTTTCAAATGATAACCTAAATTTGAGTGCCAGTCAGTTATAAGCAAGATACAGAGCTCGCAATTCATTGTTCTGTGAACAAGGCTCGTGTCATGATTTTGCGTACATTGGTTAATATACCGGTAAATATTCTTGTTTCAAGCGAATTTTTCTATCTGCTAGTTCGTTTTGAACATAAATAGATTTTAGCGTTTGTCACTTACATGTAAACAATAAAATGCTTTCTTTGGTGAATCATGCAGGATATGAAGATGGCAACATTGCAGAAAAAATACATAACCCGCCTTAGCGGGTTATGTAATTTTTTTTTTGCAATGATCGCTACCTTCATAATGATAAGTTCCCGTAAGAAATAGAGGGAATCGTATTCGGTAGGTGTAAATATATTCATTTAAGGTCTAAACCGGGAGTTTTTTGTCTATATTCAAATTGTAAACAAAAACATGATCAGAGCTTTGTTTACATACGTACATAACACAGACTACATACGTACATAACACAGTACATAACACAGATAACATACGTACATAACACAGATTACATACGTACATAACACAGATTACATACGTATATAACACAGATTACATACGTACAATACACAGATTACATACGTACATAACACAGATTACATACGTACATAACACAGATTACATACGTACATAACACAGATTGAATTATGAGCTCTGTATCTTGCATAAAACTCGACGACTGACATTCAACTTTTGGTTGACTACTAAAAATGCCGTGAACGCAGGACCCCTGAAGTTTTGAAAATGAATTAAACGTACATTCTACAACTTCAAATATAGGACAACATTATAGATATAAAGGATATCGTTTTTTTGTGGTTTTTTTATTATCATCGGTTGGGTCAAATTTTCGATCGAGAGAAAGCCAACGTATCTAAATACAGACTGCCATAATTCTTCAAATAAGAGTAATATAGCTACATCATATGGGTTGTAAAACAGTGGTTGACATCAAATATCATTATTACGGTAAAACTGTGTTACTTTCGTTAAAAAAATGGAAGAAAATGTCAGTCTGTTTTACGACCAAAAGAAAAATAACATCGGGCAAGATCACATATTATACTGGCATACTCCAGAGCAGCTATTTGGTTGTAGAAAAAGAAGTGCTGGAATAGGTCCGATTTGGGGTGAAACCAGTAGGTCTGGAAGACTTCCCAAACAGTAGTTCCTTGATTTGTTTCCTCACTTTAACGTTTACAATACTGTATATGACTGGGTTTGAAGCTTGTCCAATAAAAAAGAAATATTTCAAAACTAATGACCTATACACGTTTAAGATGTTGACGCTGAATGGTATCCAACAGACGATGTACAGAAACGTACAAATGGACAACATTGTCCACGTTTTAGTATCAACATGGGACCTCTTCTGTGCGGCTGAACTGCCCCTGGAAGTGGTTGAACCTCTCTTGTCACGCGGGTTGCCGGATTTTGGAAGGGTTCTCCCGTTATCCAGTTCTATAGGATCATCTTGAAGTCGCTCGATTTCATTGTGTCTTGACGTACATGGACACGTGGTCGACTCGAATTCTTGTTCATGTGTATCGGTAATAAATGGACGTTCAATGGTTTTTGATGTTCCACAATATTTGCTCTGGTCAATGTTTGAAAATGTACCTTCCAGTTTGGCATCAACTATATTCTTTGAAAATTGTTCGTTGCCATTGGAATCTTCTTGGGGGTGACAAGTTTGGGTTGAGTTTTTATCAGAGAATTCTCGTATATTTTGTTCATTTTTATTCGTTTTTGGTTTATTTGGGACCTTTGGTGTACGGATCGATCCCACAAAAACTCCAGTGAGCTTTTTTCTTTGTCTGTAAATTCCCACATAGATAAGAATATAAGATACTATTAAAAACAGTACTTCAAAGAAGACTGAAATAGCGATAACTTTCATATAAACATCACTGCCAGTTTCTCCTAGAATTGAGGTTGTATAGGAACAGTACTCTTGTAATACTAGGGAAGTGTTACCGGATGAATCACAGTGTGTGCTAACCTTATACACGGCCGCTGAGGGACTTGCACAGGCGATGGAAAATATAAAAAATCCGATTATACAGACCCTCTTTGTTCTATTGGTCACGATTTTCAACGGTTTCCACACAAGAAGGAATCGCTCCGAGGCTATAAACATAAGGACCAAATTGGAATACCCTATCAGCGTGTGGCGGATGATTTCGAGGGCGTGACAGAGGAAGTCGTTGGTGACCAGCCTCAGTTCGAACACGATTGAGTAGGGGGCCACCAATACCATCACCACCAGGTCCACGACAGCCAGGGTCAGGATGTAGGTCCTCTTAGGGAAGTGTTGTTTGTTGGATACGAACACGGCAATCACCAGAGCGTTACCGACGGCCCCGCACAGAATGCTAATGGACGTGATGATGATGAAAACCAGGAAGTCGCCATCAATGAGGTCCCCCTGGACCATGTTTGTTCTGTTTTCTGGAGACTCAGGTGTGTTCACTTCTTCTTGTGTGGCTCCGCGGGGATGCTTAATGAACTGAATAGAACGAGAAGTATTAAGTAATATGCAGATGATTATATTTATGAGTAAAGCTGACATAGTATTATTGTTTTACAAATTTACGCTGGTACATAATTCAATTGGATTCTTCCTCTACCTGTTTGGCATAAACTCTTAATGACTATAGTTTTCGGACATTCTAGGATTTCATGGAATATACTAAAACACTTGTTCAAACTGGCGAGTGACTCAGACAGATTAAACCGGGTAATTTAAAGCATAATTAAACAGGCAGTCATTAAGTGAATCGTGACAGCCTTGAGTTGAGGTGATTGAGTGGGTAGTATAATTAGTGAAACAAAAATATAAACTGGGGTCAATCGGGTATTATTAACGGCTATCTCTGCTTGCGATTACGTTATGCATATTCGAATTGAACGCATTTTTCTAAATAAAGGCTCGTTATTTACACAATCATATACATGTATTAGCTGTTTAGTTCGAACAAAAGTAACTGTGGCACGAGAAAATATCATACCAAATGAAAGTTATATACAGTATATTCAATGAACCAAGTCGATTAATGTTTGAAGTGAGGTGTGCATAGTCGTACTGTGTTAAAAAATTCAACTGAAGCCAGTTGAATAAGTTTTACCTCAAATATTTTGTCGCAGTTTACATAGAACTGGGTCCCTCCTGACTACGTGAAATGCCTGCCCCGAACAGTGTTACAATCGACAATTGAACCACATATTTCAAACGACGACCACACCACAAGCCCCAGGGCCATGGAACTCTGTGATACCGTTTTTAGCGTGGACGAAGAGATCTCACTCAAGACCCGAACTGGTCACATTGCTCCTGCTAATCGGCCCACTCAGTAAAAGACCTAAAGCAGTTAAAACCACGCTTCAAGAATTAACGAAATGGGCGCAGCTTGCTATGACAAAGCGAAAACAACAAATTCTTAATTCTATTCAATGTTAAGTAACACCACTCTACGGCCGGCCGTGTCTCCGGGGTACATGTAATCGCGAACAACGGACTCGTATATAAGTATAAGGAGGCTATTACACAATCAGTCTGACATAAACTTAAAATACTCGTAATATCTTCCAGATCTATGGACATACGTAGGGGGAGGGGGTACTTTTATTTGTGTTTGGGTGGGTGGGTTGGGTTGGGTGTGTGTTGTTGATGGATGGGTTGGGTGGGTGTTGTGGATGGGTGGGTGGGTGTGTGTTGTGGATGGTTGTTGTGGATGGGTGGGTGTGTGGGTGTGGGTGTTGTGGATGGGTGGGTGGGTGTGTGGGTGTTGTGGATGGATGGGTGGGTGTGTGTTGTGGATGGGTGTGTGGGTGTTGTGAATGGGTGTGTGTTGTGGATGGGTGGGTTGGGTGGGTGTTGTGGATGGGTGTGTGGGTGTTGTGGATGGCTGGGAGGTGTGTGTTGTGGATGGGTGGGTGTGTGGGGGTGTGTTGTGGATGGGTGGGTGGGTGTGTGTTGTGGATGGGTGGGTGTGTGGGTGTGTGTTGTGGATGGGTGGGTGGGTGTGTGTTGTGGATGGGTGTGTAGGTGTTGTGAATGGGTGTGTGTTGTGGATGGGTGGGGGTGTGTGGGTGGGTGTTGTGGATGGGTGTGTGTGTTGTGGATGGTTGTTATGGATGGGTGGGTGTGTGGGGGTGTGTTGTGGATGGGTGGGTGTGTGTTGTGGGTGTGTGTCGTGGATGGGTGGGGGTGTGTTGTGGATGGGTGGGGGTGTGTTGTGGATGGGTGTGTGTGTGTGTGGGGGGGGGTGTTGTGGATGGATGGGGGTGTGTTGTGGATGGGTGTGTGTTTTGTTTGGGTTGGTGGATGGGTGGGTGGGTTGGGTTCAACGGTTTATCACAGTTACTACACCATGCAAATCTATTTAGTTCTAAAATAAACGTCCTTATTGAGCATTTTTCGACTTCAAGAAAGCTTTTGACTCAATTGCTTGATCCAGATTATGGTTAAAGTTATATAAAGTGGGCATTCACGGAAAATAATTAAATGTTATAAATCTTTATATAATGCTGACATGTTAAATCTTGTATTATCTTTAAGTGATCATTTTTGTAACAATGTCGGTCTTATGCAAGATGAAGTGTTTTCTCCTATTCTCTTTCATTAATCTCTATGTAAATTAACTTTCTGCATTGTAAAATCTGGATGAATACCGCACGAACTATTACCGTTAAATTGTTTCCTGCCAATGTATGCAGACTACATGATGGCACTTTTCTCTGAATCAGTTGAAATGTACTATGATAATATTACAGAACTTGAAACTTGCGTAATAATGTTGAAAAATATACTAGTAAATAGCGTTTTTTTAATAAGGACAAAATCAAATGTAACTAAAAACGGTTCATTGGCAATTATGTTTTAGAAATTATGTTACATTTTTTTTTATTTGGGAATTATCTTTCAATAAAGTGATTAATTTACAAGGGCTGAAAAGCAATTGTCTGGCCAGGGCAGAAATGCAAAGTTTTCTTTAAGGTAAAATATTAGGGGCATGCTGCTTAATCATGAATCAATGTTGCCAGAATTTGTTATATTGGTGGTGTCATTTATCATGCATCAGAATTTGGGGAACCCACAAACTCAAGTTAACAATGTTGAAAAACTTCATCTTGATTTTTGTAAGCAAGATATGGGTGTGAAAAAGTCTACATTTAATGCTGATGTATAAGCAGAGTTAAGTAGATTACCACTCATTACAAAAGCCTTTTTTTAGTTTTGAAATTTTGGAAAGATATAATGGTATTTTTCAAAAGTATAATGAGGAAATGTACATAAACTGCGAGTTATATGAGCATAAAAACTTGGCTACTGATGTCAAGAAAATTTTTATGAACTTGAGCTAAATGAAGGTTGGTTTCAACAACAAATTGAGTTACATTTAAAGTCATAAATCAACAAATCTACTACCTTGCTAAACAATATAAATTCGGTAAAATAGACAACTCGCAGACATGTAAGTTTTATAAATATTTAGTTGATGGATTCCATCTTCATTTTATCTTATCTAGCCATCGGAACTGGAAGGTACAATAATAGTTATACAAATAGCTCAAAGGAATTTTTTTTCATTTATGTAAAATTTATGTTAAAAACGATTTCCACTTCATCTTAGTGTGTCTAGTTTATGCTGAATACCGTAACAAATATATCAAAAAGTGTTTCTATGAGAAACCATCGATGTTCAAACTGCTACAACTGTTGAATAATGAGAATTTTAAAGATACACTGTATGTGTAACCTCGGCAAATATGTTAACTATGTTGAGGCTATTTTTCGAGAATTGTGCATTTTCCACAGATACGTGGAAGTGAAATATTTTGATTTACTTGTATGATTCATAATCAAAACTGTGCACTTTTTTGGTCAAGTTGTTGAAATTGTTTTTTAATGGGTGAGGCGGACATATGAAGTCCACGAAAATTGAAACGCCATTTATTCTATTGAATCCATAAAGTATGTACATGTAATTGTTAAACGTAGTATAAAGTGAACCATGCCATCAAAAGCTCTAAAACCAAGCTGTTGAGGTTTCCTTTTAGTAAATTATAACTTTAAAATCATTGCATTTGGAGTGCTTATGTTTCAGATGCACCCTCGACTCTCCCATACTTATCGATATATTCATATTTCTTAAAAGCAAGCACCTTTTGACAAATAGACGTGTAATTAATTTTTACTCAATATAAAGCTTTGCGTTCATTTTGTCTACAGCTGAAGAGGTTCCTCCGTATCAACGAACCCCTTTATATTTTTTTCAGATTTTTAAATCTTCAAAATAAGTCTGTAGCTGCGCAGTTCGACAGCTATTAAAGTGATTAAAAAGGCATTTCTTTTTTGCATAAGTTGCATACAAAACAACATGTAGAATCTCATATTTATTGCTTTTATATTTCTTGGCAGTTCAAGAAATGTTTACACTCTTTATCATCAAATGTACATGACCGCACATCCCCCCTAAAATAACCTTATATGAGAAGTAATTATAATACATTGAAAGAATAAATGTATAACAGAATCATTGTAAGATGCTATTTCTAAGGCTTTAAAATGTTTAGGTATGATAAATACATATAAGGAAATAGCTATGAAGATGTTTAAAAGGGGGACTTAACCATGTTAACAACACGATTTCCTTTTGGCATCGCACCGACTCTAGCCAATTGGTCCTCCTTAAGTTGTTCCTTGTACCATTGGCTATATATTATGATATTATAGACCGGTTGCTTACAAAGAAGGTCTAAATGTATTTGTAGATTTTATATGTATCTATTACAGATGTAAGTAGACTGAAATGAAACTTAAAATACGTATTTTCTGATAGAATGAAAATTGAAAGACTATTACATCACGGGAGAAATCTTAATAGCAGCGAATAAGAAATTGATAAATTTAAATACAGTCAGTAGATGCACTTAGAACACAATTATAATCTTGTGTACATGCAACATGAAACGTACACACTCTTTCAGAATGTCGGAAAAGGAGAATTCTAGTGTATACATATATTTTTTTAACTATCTGGTTGTCTTCAGTTTGATGCTTTCTTTATCAGGTTGGTTTATGTTTTTTACACCAGAGGTATGAGGAAAAGTTAGAAATTCATCAAATTATTTTTATATAATATTGATCATTAAATGGTTTTTTTTTTTCGAAATGTATGGTAAAGTACAGGGTGTCGCTAGAAAAAAAGCTGACAGTTATTAAAAGCATGGATTTAGTTACTTACTAGTCAACTAAAATGGTTTGAAAAGTTTATACGCCTGTGCGGTTCACTTCAAAGAGTGAATTATCTTTTTTAAAATGATCGGAAATAAATTTATTCCAGAAGCTGTCATAAAAGAACCTAATTTTATGCATTCATTCTCTTTATTTCACTATTTTTAAATATTCTAAATGTATATAACATGTTGTTGTAGATACAGTTTCCCGGCCAGAAATAGAGGCTTTATATCCTACTGATACAAAAGTGTTGGAAAGCCAGCCCATATCTTTTCAGTGTACACTGCCATCATCAATTAAAATCCCGGTAAAATGGACGTGGAGTTGTGGTTCTGATAGAAACCGCAAGCCAAAGATATCATCGAACACTAGTTCAGAATTGACGTTCTATGCAACAAAGGACGACGACAAAACCCAGTGTTCATGCAGAGCCGAGTCCCTCTCTAATGAAATATACAACGGAATGTCTTACCCTTTGGATATTAAAGTTTCTTGTGAGCATTTAAGTAAATCAAAAGATGCCATACAATGCAAGGAGGTTACCATTTTTTCTGTATGATTTGTAGAAAAAAGACAAAGTATGGTATTTTAAGGCGAGCCAATATTTAGACAGCCGAAATCATGAAACAATGTTTTCGCCAATAATCTCCGAGATTTTATCTAATTCAATCCTTTTTTTTTTGGCATTAAGTTTAGATAAAAAGTTGAAATGATTTCTAACTGAATTATAGCAAAGTTAAGAAATACTGAAAAAGTTAAGAATACTTTTATTGTAGCATTAGTATCAATCTATGGAAATCAATATAGCAAGCTACATGTATTCAGTCCAAGTGATGACAATTGTGAATGAAATTACAACCCCCACCTTCCTCATCATTATGTTTACGGTAAATCATTCCTGTTTACACGATAAAGACCCTAATGTAGGATCCTTATTTATATGTTCATTCCATGACGACGTTAGGGTTTTTCTACCTATTTCAGATGTACCACGTGATCCACCAATATTGGTTACCTCGCCAAAGACATCGTTGGCGGAAGGGCAAAAATTTAACTTCCGTTGCGATCTCAAGTATCCAGGAAATCCACCCATGATATGGACATGGAGATGTGGTGAAAGAACCTTATTTCCTAGTCAGTTCAATAATATGGGTGCTTCATCTGAGATTACATTTGAAGCAGAGGCCTGGCAAAATGGACTATCTTGTCTCTGTATTGCCTCTAGCCCACGATTCGGTTACAACATCTCGTCAAAAGGACAAAGCATTGCCGTATTGTGTAAGTTGGTGCATGGATATGATTTTTTAAAATAATATATAGCTGCTTGGAAAAGTACTGAAAAACTAGAAATAATACTCTGCAACTACGAATTTATATCTCCGCAAACATTAAATAGTATAACAAAGTTTACTGGAGAATCAATAAATTTGTGAAGGCTATTTTTCGAGGATTGTCCATTTTTCACTGGTACATGAAAGTGAAATATTTCTCATTGACATGTTTGATTCATAATCAAAATTGTGGACTGTTTTCTGAAAGTTGTTGAGGTTGTTTATTTATTGGTGACACAACGTGCTAACGAAGGCCACGAAAATTGAGTCGCCATTTATTTTACTGATTAGTATATATATTTTTTTAATCGTAAAATAAAGTGAAACATGACAACAAAATCTTTAAAACCAAGCTGCTTCGTTTACGATGAGAGTGCTTATGTTTCAGATGCACCCCTTGACTTCCCGGTTCTTATCAATATAAGCAATACTCACGTGGACGAGGGCACGGCCGTCACCCTGCGTTGTCATGTGACGTCTGGGGGTAACCCGCCTCTGTTCTGGTCCTGGTATTGTGGCGACATGCCGATGGAGCGGGGGCTCAGTGATGGCGGGAACTGGTCCGAGGTGACCTTCATAGCCACCAAGATGTACCACCAGAGGGCGTGCTATTGTCGACTAAATTCAACGTCAGAAAAGATCAAATACGACAAAAGATCTCAAAAGAAATTCATAACCCTCAAAAGTAAGAGCAGTTTGATAATTTGGTAATTAATTATTTTTTTCCATGTTATGTTGTGAATATATTTACTTTTAGCTGGACACATATGTTTCCCCTTACCTGCCTTTGTTGTCACTACAAGTCTTCTGTTACTAACAGTGGTAATTGTATCCTTCATTGTACTATTCCGAAACCATCGCCTCAGAGAAAGACTTCTAGCTATAAAGATGCTTACCTGCAACTGCTTTGAGAATTTGTGTAAATCTCCACCACGCAGAGGTAAAAATTCTAGGTTTCTGATTTATTATTTTTTTTTTGTTTACATGTGTAATTGTTAACTCATTTCTAACATCTTCAAGCTTTTGAAAATGATATGATTTAATCTCCATTTCAGTTGATCCTCCGCAACCAAGAATAAGGTATGATATCTTGAAGA
The DNA here is from genome assembly GCF_025612915.1 of Magallana angulata. Taxonomy (NCBI): domain Eukaryota; kingdom Metazoa; phylum Mollusca; class Bivalvia; order Ostreida; family Ostreidae; genus Magallana; species Magallana angulata. The sequence goes on from NC_069117.1 coordinate 57,423,723, forward strand.
CACACAAATGATGATTTGAACTTCTATTTATTGCTTCATAAGAATATGAAGAAACAAGCATTGTGGAAAAAACTGTCAATTTTATTTATCTATTCATTTTGTAATTTTTGTTGCTTTTTTACAATGATTTTTTCATAACCCGTATGAACCACCCATTTAAAAATTTGATTGTTTTTTATCGATCACTTTGTTGCGTTCAAAAGAAAGGCCAAAACTGCCTTGTCTTCAGACCAAACATTTCTAGCATTTCGTTGATTTCTACTGTTGATTGATACTATTAATATATCGAACGATCTTGTTTCAGTAAACGAATGTTAAACTTTGAAAGTATAAGGTAATGCATAATTTAACCATACAAACAACCACATATGCAAAACATATATCTATTATTAATTTGTTGAGGTCTATTTTGCTCGTGGAAGCTCGATTAGTTTATTCCTTTGCCTTTAAACTGAACCTGAAATTGTCGTTGACAAAACCGCGTGTATGCATAAAACCTCCAAAGCTTTTTAACTATGAAAAGCAAAAAATAAATACTCTGTGGATGTGGGTATAATTATATGATTAAAATCATGTGGTTGTTCAATTCCATTGCAGGGACAGCGATGGCAAGACACTCACGTTTATAGATGAACACACCTATGAGGCCGTTCATCGCCAAAGGAAGAAAGTCAAGAAAGGTAAAAATATATTTACAACCATAAAACACATTAAAACATGTATCATGGAGAAGTTTCCATACCGAACAAAGAAGTTACTTTGAACACCGACTGTGGTTCTTAGTCAAGCATTAAAGAAAAGCATGGACACTCAAACACCAATCATATTTATGCATGCCATTGCATTCACTATGAAAACAATCCACATTCCTAAAACCTCGCGTAGTAACATATTAACAGACAACGAGTAAACATTTCTGACACCATATGAGCTACTAATAAAGACTTTGATGAATGATATAAAATTTCGAACGCCACAAATTCCGACTTCACAGATATAGTAAAATGTTATTATGTAAATCAATGACGTACTGATTTTTTTTATTGGTAACGACGATCTATTTTAGTATCGTGTATCAAAATTTACACAAGTATGCTTAATTCTGAAACACTGTTATTCTAACCAAATTTTATAACTTTTGTTTTAGGGAAACGAAAAAGGTAGGTTTAAACTAAATTCACAAAGTGCTTAATAAAGAAATTGGGTGCTACTCATTTACTCCAATAAAAAAGATTCACTTTCATTATGTTTTTAAAATTCTGATAATCGGTTTATATTTAATCGTAATTTTGCAAGTTTTGCCTTTTAATTTTCAGAACCCATACATACGAGAATACAGTTGTGAAGTTTGCGTAAAATTTGCTCTCACTCTCAAATACTTGGCAAAACGATTTCATTGTGTTTCCAAATCATATACATGGGGAAATCTCAAACAAATCATCATCTTTGACCAAGAAATCAATCCAATTACGATCGAGATTATCCAATATTCTGGTAGAGCATCGGAATATTTCAAGTTTTCAATGAATGTGGGATTAATGTACATCTTTTTCCTTTATTGTCGATAGGGGTATACGGTTTTGATGTTATATTTGATGAAATGTAGAACATGCATTGATTGTCCCAAAATCAATGGACGAGCGAGGTTTTCCATTAACTGAAGCCATGCACAGGAATTTTAAATTGTGTGGGAGAACTCGTTTTCCAATACTCAGTCACAACTACTGTTACCTGTCCTTCGTACAGTATTTATCAATTGATATAAAATTGGTTATCATTAAGGTATCCAGGCATTTTACAAATTATTACAGAATTTTTCAGCAAAAATATAATGCAAAAAATCCAAAAAAGTGATAATATATGTAAAACATTTAATAGGTACAATGCGGTTTGAACCTTATATCTTGAACCGTGACATTTTGTTGGCTTTGATACCACTGAGCCATATGCTTTAATGAACATTGACATGTAATATAAACACTACACGATTTATTCACTTTTCATATGAATGACTTTTCTCAAACCTATGATACATGTAAATATGATTTGCTGATACATTGAATGTATGTATGTATAAGTTATCGAATATTGCTAAGGATTGGGCAACGTTAACCTACTTGTATATTGACGTAGTTTTATGCTCAATGCATAGTTAATGAAGATATCCAGATTTCTTAATTATTTTGTTTTGTATTAGTCTCTTTGTATACTAGTATATGTGTGTTCAAAGTTCAGTTAAATTAGAATATACCTCTTTACAAATGATTCATTCTATTGACAGAGTACAGCTTAATGCCTGATTTTCAAACTCCAAACGTGGTATATATTGTGACCTTTTAAAGATGATTTACAGGTCACTTGATCCATAAATCAGATAGTTTATCAAGAACCCTATGTCTGTTTCACCAACGTTTTGAATTTACATTGTGATAGAATGTGTCCTATTGTAAACCTCATCGATTTTATTGGACAAAGAACGCCACACTACATGATTAAACATCTTATTCTAATATTTTGTCTTGTTTAAAACATCTGGTAGAAAAATAATGCAAAATTTTGTTGACTTTGGATTGATAATCCATATTATATCTGAGGTAAACAAGAAGATGCAGACTATTTCATTTTGTCTGCTAAAATATTTGTCAGTGCTTATTTTAGTCTTGGTTTAGATATCATAGATATGAAATCTCGACTTTTGGGCACAACAATCTGTCCTAAGAATTAGTTAGCGCCAGTTGTTCATGAATCTTGGGGATTTCTGTATGTTCAAATAGTTGTATTATATTAATTGAAAATGTATTACTATGTTATTTTGACTGGATGACGACTGTTTTTGTTAAGAAAATAAAAACTTGCTTTCATCTTTTTGAATGTTTGTAAATAAAATGTGATTTAAGAAAAACAATCCAATTAAAATTAGACTCTATACATCTTGATCATTTTTATTTCTTTTTTTCCGGGGGGGGAGGGGGGGGGGGGGTGGGTGTTGTTTGGGGGGGGTTGTTTGTTTTTTTTTGGAGGGGGTGTTTGTTTTTATTGTTGTTTTTTTTTTTGGTCGCTATTTGATCAAACTGTGTGAGAGATCTAAGTTAGATTAAGATATATTGCACACAAAAAAAATGTGTGAATTTTTGACATTGGAAAAGTTTGCACGAGGAAGTTTAATTAATTACGGTATTTAAAAAGACAACCTAGCCCTTTATCATATCAAACTTAATGTTTAGCGATCCATTCAATGAATTACAAAGAAATTTTAAATCATTTATACACGAGGAAGTTAAGATATATCTCCTCCATTCAAACATTAAAATTCTAAATATCACAGGAGCAGGTCTATCCGGTTGGTAATTTAGTAAGTACATGTATTCTAAATATACTTGCTATTTATACTCTAATGCATAATTACTTAAGTGAATTCTATATCTGGCCTTTTCGTCACTTAGGTTGTTCAAAGTTATGATTAAAATACTTAATGTGGCCGACTTTCCGATGTTTTCATACATGTATAGTACCGTACTTATGAGGACCAATCCTTGTTTTCTTTTAGATGTCGTTTTGTATATATAAAACCTTTGTACATCAATTAACAAATTTTATTTCGAGATTTAAGTAAACTTGGTCCGTATATATTAACACAGAACAAGCGTTTTCTGCTTATTGCATAAGCAATACATGTCCCTCCCAGCAACCCTAAATTATTAAAGGAACCTCGTTGTACGTCTATATATTAAATGGGTTTCAAGAAAAAGACAAAGATATTTAAACATTCATTTTTCATGAGAAATTATATCGAGAATATCTACAGGAATTTTCACTCATTAAGGGAGAAAGGTCTTCTTGCTGTGGAATAAAACTTACTCCTCGAACTCCACTAATGTATTGGGACTAAGAAGGAGCAAGGGGGGGGGGGTCAATTCCAGAAACACACACATAAATCAAGATAGTAGTGGTAAAACAGAATTTCAGGTGAGTATGGTCGAAGTAATGATACGTAATATGATATTGAAACAAGTTAATGTGACAAGTTTAACCTTTAACAAATATTTGTGAGTATAAAACAACGTCTCCTCAACAGCAGAAACATAAATAACAAAATGTTAAAATATATATTTTATATTTGCAACTTGTTTATTTATGTCTCTCTCAAAAGTATTCTCTATTCGATAGAGATTTTTTTTTCAATAAGGTGGAGGCAAACCAATACACGCAATGTACATTTCATTGGGAATCCTATTTTGTATTTCCTTTAATTAAACTTCTTACTCGTCTTTAGAAAAAAAATTGGCCCGACAGTTAATCTGTCTTCTCTTTCATGCTGTCAATAAAATCTTCCTGTTATTGTAAACTCTTTCAAGAAGTTTTCCGGTCTTTTTTTATGGCAGTTATCGGTATCTATGATATCATCATTCTTTGTTACCCTTTTTTTGCAACTTTTGCTCACCCCTTTCCCTCGTACAACTAGTATTTCGCATGGTGCTTATTATATTATTTTCATGTGAAACTTCTTTTAAAAAGTTTATATTAATTAACAGGGAGATAAGATATAAGATAAGATGATTTTATAATATATTATATTTTTGCAACTTTGTCTAACTCAGTTATACCTACATGTATGTACATTTTATAGTCTTGTGTGATCGTCGTTCAAACTCCCTTGACGGTGTACGAAAACAAAGATAAATTGGAATGAACTGTTTACCATTGGTAGCATAAAAAAAAGTTATGAAAATTCTTCAAAATTTAGTCAAAGTTTGAGTTATTTACAGCAATTTATCGTTTTAGTTATTTCTTCAAGAAAGACCCACACAATATTGAATGTGAATTTGTTATCTCTAAATAAATAAAGTACATGTAATTTCTTATATATGAAATATCTAAAGTTTAAATAAAGAAATAAAATTGGATAAAAATCAGTATGAAAGAGTTAACTCCCTTGACCACACAGTGGCGTCGGAAGCAAATTGAAAGAAGGGGGGGGGGGGGCTAGACTAATTTTCAGAAATCTTGACAAGCATTAAAAAAACACACTAATTCCCCAAATCAGGAAAATCCTAATCCGGGGGGGGGGGGGGTAGCATACCTTTGATTTCAACTTATCATTATTTCCATCTTTTCAAGGTAAATTTAGGAACAACTATCTTTGCTCCGCGAAAAAGTAAGGGGGGGGGGGGCTGAACCCTCTATGACGCTATGTGCCTAATGGTTAGGTCTAACTTTGCAAAAAAAAAGTGGGGGCTAAGCCCCCGCCCCCCCCCCCCGCTCCCCTCCCCTCCCTTCCCCCAGTTCCGACGCCTATATACCGCATCGGCACCAAAATTAACATTTGATCCGCCTCGTACATTTTGTACATCCCTCATTGTACCTCAATCAACTAAGTAATTTATTCAGGTGTTCAACAATTAAATATTTAGAACATAACAAATTCCTGTTGTTGTTTTTCCAAAGGTTCAATCACAGTTCTAGTTCGTCGCTTTTTCCTGTCCGACGTATTACATATTTGGCGAAATTCTACACCGGAAGTTAACCTGTGAAGAAGGTCTTGAACGGAAGTTTTGATAACACGGTATCTTTGTGAAAGGAAGGCCAGCGTTTTTCATCAAAATGGTGAATTGTTTAGTAATCACGGCGATAATATGTGTATTGGTAACAACCGTGGGAACAATAGTGTCTTTTGCAACCCCGAATTGGCTGAGTGTGAGGGTTCCAGCGGGTGTGATGAATAAAAGAGTGGACGTCTGTGATTGTTCCTCCACAGATTGTGATTGTGGGCTGTGGCTCAATTGTCGAGGGGGGCCTTCCTCGGCAGGCTCGCTCAACAACTGCCAGTGGTATTTCGCCAATGAGTTCGCCATTGAAAAAAATCTACCAGGTAACGTTCTCTTTGAAGAAATATTAACTTCATCAATTTACACCGTACTAAAGCATCATCTCATAGTAAATTCTCTTTTGAGAAATGAACAGGCATATACTACTATGCCTTTCCACTTCTCAAAAGAGAATACATCTCATAAGCTACTGTAGTTTATTTTTAAGTGAAACTTAAAGTGCAAAGTAGTGATTGAAACTCTTTCAGCTGTGGCTATACCAAATCTCTGCTCAATAGTTTCATGTACAGGGGCTCTGTTGTCGGATACTGGCGTGCGATCAGTTGTCACCAAGTACCATTTCTCGCCAGTACATTGTGATGTCATTTTTCGTATATAATTTTATGTGTTGATAAAATGACATCACAATGTACTGGTGAGAAATGGTACTTGGCAGGAACTGGTCGCACGCCAGTAGTGCTTTTATTGTTTGTTGTTTCTGAAGACAAAAATTATTAAAATTGGTAATCTTAATAATAAGGTTCTTATATGTATTTCTATGTATCACAAAAGTGAATTCAGTGTACTTACATTGAATACAGTATTTCAACATATCCAGATTGAAACAAGCTTTTAGTGGATGTTTCTATTGTGATACACAGAAATATATATAAGATTACCTATTTTAGTCATGAATTTTTGTCTTGGGGAACAAAAAATAAAGGACCGCACTATCCGACAACCGAGTGGTTACATGTTCTGACTGAAAGTAAGCACTGTAGAGATTCCTGATTTCACTCATTGTCCCCTACTCCTGTCTTTCACCACCATGTTCACGATGATGGGTCTTGCCAAACTATTTTTTCTTTATTAACAATTCGTTCTATTTCATTGTATCTATAAATAAGAAAACCTTTATCCCTTAGACCTAAACTAGCTTGATAAAAATGATTCAATACATTTTTTGTAGACATTAGTCATCATGATCCATAGATAAACCAAACTCAAACCAAGTACTTCACACTTTACTACATATGATACAGGAGATATGAAAAAGGAGTCTTGGTGAGAGATACTCTCACCAAGACTCCTTTTTCATCTCGCTTTGATGATGTAACAACAAAAAATTACACATTCCTATAAATAAAATATCCCAAGTTCCTTTATTTACATGTCATCTCACTTTATCCATTAAAATTGGTCAGTTGAAGAGATTTTATAAACAATGGGAAGATCTCACATTGTTTAATTCATTTGGATTCCGAAGTTCTAGGAACACTTTGCACAATGCATTTTGAATGAACATTATCATCTGGTTGTACATTTTTATGTCATTTATAATGTTAATGACTTGTAAACATTAATTATTTATTTTTTAGGTAATTTTAGTTATGCTGTTAAAAAATTAAACCTCACGTCCTAATAAATTAGAGGGGTGTTTGATATAAATTAATTATAATAAATCTTTTCATTCTTTTGATTTTAATTTTCATAATGACAAACTTTGTTAAGACTCTAAATATAAAATAATTAAGTTAAACATGATATGGAAACATCTTGGGACAGCAGTACAATATTTGCATGCAGATTGTTCTAATCATTTATTAATTTTTTTATTGAAAATGCAGACCTTCAAAGTATATTAAAGAGGTGACTGCATCATTCATCAAACCATGGTACTGTTATCTGTCCCCAGTGTAAAACAGCCCCCCCGCCCCCCACCCCCCCCCCCCCCCCCCCCCCAAATACCAGTGAAGTATGTTTTGGCAATTGCGAAATTATATAGATCCCCCTTCACTTTGTATTGGTTGGTTCTAGACTGTCTGATCATTGTATACTGGGCTACTGGGCTACTTGTATACAGTCATGCATGTGTGAATCCGGGGGGGGGGGGGGGGGGGGGGGGGGGGGGGATGAAAAAATTGCCCTGGTCCTGAATAACTCCCCTCCCCAACCACCCTCTGGCCCCCTTTGGGAAATTTTTAAATCCTGTCTTTTATAGAATTAGATACATGTATATAATGCTGTTTTAGGCTTTCAAATATGAAGTTTTGAATTATTCCATTACCTCTACATGTAAATGTAAGTGGTGGTTGTGTGAATTTAATATTCATATCATGTAATGACATGTATGCAGTTTTGCATTTCTTTGCATTTCTTAACTGCACGTAAAAAAATAATTTTCAAGGTAATTGAAAAAATGTAAATAAGATTATTTCATGTTTCCACAATCATGTATATAAAATACCAGTCTTCTCAAGATATTTATTACTTTAACTGTCCTAGATGGACTCTTCTTTAGGCCTGTATAAATTTAGAGCATTACTTCAATGTATTTATTCATCGGGCACTGCTAGCTTCATTTTAGAGTTACTACATGTGTCTGTTCTTATCACTGCTCATCAAGACAACTTTTTTAAAGGTCTGTTTTCAGTGTGTACATCCATTTCCAATTACAATGAAGCTCTTGCCTAAGATGAAGCAGCTGTTTTAGTGATTAATTTTTGTAGTTCAATGGCAGGGATTTCTTAGTAACCTCTATAAAAAGCAAACAACTCGATAATGACCCACATATATATCCCCTCTATTATCATACAACTCCCACCCTCAAGAAAATAAGAGGGAGGTCTGGAGTTGGAATTGTTAGATACTGAGTGAACATTTATAAACAAGCAGTTCACAGTTGACTGGAATTCCTTGAGAGAGATCCAAGCAACACTGTCCCTATTGACCCCTGCTATCTAACTCTGATGGAAAATCAGTATGTTTTTGTGTAAACCACGAAATGGTCATGGCTTTTGTTAAAGTGGGTCAATGTGATTGTAAATTTTTATAAGATTTGTACAACTTATATTAGTTTATTTCATAGTATGATGGAAACCACACACCAAGTCTCTTAACCACTGGAAAGTGAAAGCGATGTAATTAGATAAATAATGGAAAAGGATAAAGAGAGAAGGCTTTATAATTAGATAAATAATGGGAAAAAAGATAATGAAAGGCCAACAGATGGGCACTACAGGAATGTCCAAAGTTCCTTCAGGTTCCGCTAACCGAGCCTAAAAAATTTAAACTGGTTTCATGATATACATGTATATAAAAATCTTTCTGTATTGTAGTTTATTATATATGTGTAACAGACCTGGTATGTCTTTGAAGTGTTTGTAACAGTATTTTATGGTTATAATTTGTAGACTGGTTCAAGGCCGTGCAGGGCTTGATGTCGTGTGCTGTAGCCAGCTCCATGCTCTCCCTCCTGATTGGACTATTCTCTCTCTGCTGGAGCTCCAAGGGATGTAACCCATACCAAGCCACCGGAGCCTTTGCCAATCTTACATGTATGTATACAGGGGAAGATCATTTCTTTGTTATTTATAATAAAGCATCTAACAAATGTAGCATGAACATGAGAGGTAGAGAAGTCAACATCATGGCTTACTGTCTGTCTCTGTTGAGAGGCCCCTGTCGCAATTTGAAATGAGTGCCTGCTTTCCTAAATGTTAATGAGGGGGCTTTGAACAAGCATAGTATCTACATGAATAGTGAAAGAGGCAACATCTAGGCTTACCGCTGGACCATGCTGTGCAGAAACAATTTACTGCTGGTCAGAATCATGTAAAGTTAAACTGCTTGATCAAGTTTTTGTAAGATTTTATTGGAAAATTTAAGATGTTTTTATGTTGGGTAACTCGGATAAACACCTACATGAAGTGAAGGGTACATTTTCATGGTCTGCATAAACCAAATAAGCCATGCTCAAGTAACTACCTCCAACATTCGTTATTAGTCATAATTATCAAACGAATCATATTACTGTTTAATTTTTAGAATATACAGAATTTAAAATATCGGAGAAAGACAGATTATTGCTTGAAAATGTAAGAAGTACCTACCGGTACATATATAATTTTGTATATATAAAAAGATAGCCCTTGGTAGAACACCTGTTATAATCATTGCCCTTTTTATATACATAAAACCCAATCCTTGTCCTCTACTACATACAAATCGAATAGCCAGTATCATAATTACTGTTCCAGTTAGTTTCAAAGTAAGGTGGTAGATAATGAACAGATTCTTACAAATGAATTTTGGAGTAAGTGATTTGTGAAATGGGTCCAGTTTCAGATGCCCGAGCTGACAGTCTCCTGTTTTCGTGTCCTTCAGTCTGTTTTGTTTGTGTTGAGGTCTGTGGTTTACTGAGGCACTCTGTGTCAATATATCTATTGTTAAGGCATGACACATTGTTCTGTGTTTCATTTCCTTCATAAAATCATAATAACACCTAGCGCAGGTACATGTACACAGGTATTTATACAGGTAATAGTCTGCAGTGATCATTACTGTAAATTCCTAATTATACGCGAGGAATTAATATCCGCGTAAAATCGCGAGAAGCCCGTCTCGCGAATTCTAAAATCTCGCTTTTAATTTTAGGAGACATGTGAACTACATGAAACTATGATGAAATTTCGCCATTCGCGATTTTATGTTCTCGCGATTTGATGGCAAATCGTTGAATCGCGGAATTAAGTACTCGCATAAAATAAGGAATCTACAGTACTTATCTATACCACATGGAACTAATAAACATAATTATATATATAAAGAAATGATAGTATATAGTAACACAATCTGAATGAAAATGATAATTAACTTGATCAAGTCTATGGATGCTTTTCTTTATTATTTTATCCAAAGCATTGTGTGTTTGATGTCCAAGAGAATGGTTTAGGGAATTACAAAACCCAACAAAATGTATCTCACATCAAATCATCAGCATTTTTTTATATACTGATACTCAGTACCTCTTTTCATGACATGACATCATCATAGTATTATAATTAATCATCATGATTGTCAACGTGTGATATCCAATGAATATCAAAAATAATTTAATATCATAGTTTATATCCATAGATTTAACTGGATGGAGATTATATGTCATCACACACCATGAACGATCCATTATATATAACATGAACGATATCCTCCAGATATTTGGGTAATCATTTGATGAATGCGAATTTTATTGAGGTATCAGTCTTGGAGGAAAAAGCTGTGAAACAAGTATCAAAGAAGGCTAATATCATCAGCTGATATGGAAGCCACTGAGCTGAATTTTACATTTTGATAACTCAATTGCAAGTGTCAGACAGGGGTTGTATTTATACTCTCTACCAGCACAAAGCAAAATAAAAAAAAATTAGGATGTTCAAAATCAATCTGTACATTGTAGAAGGCCAGAATCTTTTTCTTTTCATTCCTACAATGATATATACTGATTGATTTTTAGCTCACCTGAGCCAAAGGCTCAAGTGAGCTTTTCTGATCACAATTTGTCCGTTGTCTGTCGTTGTCGTCGTCGTTGTCGTTGTCGTTAACTTTTCACATTTTCATCTTCTTCTCAAGAACCACTGGGCAGATTTCAACCAAATTTGGCACAAAGCACCACTAGGTGAAGGGGATTCAAGTTTGTTCAAATGAAGGGCCACGCCCTCTTTAAAGGGGAGATAATTGAGAATTATTGAAAATTTGTTGGTATTTTTCAAAAATCTTCTTCTCAAAAACTATTTGGCCTGAAAAGCTAAAACTTGTGTGGAGGCATCCTTAGGTAGTGTAGATTCAAGTTTGTTCAAATCATGGTCCCCGGGGGTAGGGTGGGGCAACAATAGGGGGATGAATTTTTTCATAGGAATATATAGAGAAAATCTTTAAAAATCTTCTTCTCAAAAACTATTGGGCCAGGAAAGCTCAATTTAAAATGGAAGCATCCACAGGTAGTGTAGATTCAAGTTCGTTCAAATCATGGTCCCTGGGGGTAGGGCGGGGCCACAATTGGGGGATAAAGTTTTACATAGGAATATATAGAGAAAATCTTTAAAAATCTTCTTCTTAAAAACAATTAGGCCAGAAAAGATCAAATTTGAGTGGAAGTATCCTTAGATAGTGTAGATTCAAGTTCGTTCAAATCATGGTCCCTGGGGGTAGGGCGGGGCCACAATTGGGGGATGAATTTTTACATAGGAATATATAGAGAAAATCTTTAAAAATCTTCTTCTTAAAAACAATTAGGCCAGAAAAGATCAAATTAAAATGGAAGCATCCTCAGGTAGTGTAGATTCAAGTTTGTTCAAATCATAGTCCCTGGGGGTAGGGCGGGGCCACAATGGTGGTTTGAATTTTTACATATACATGTATAGAGAAAATCTTTAAAAATATTCTGGGAAAGTTTTTCGGTCCAAAACTCAGTACTTAGTGTGAAAGCACAGGTTATGCAGATATAAGTTTGATGAAACCATGATACCCTAAAGAAAAGTGGGGCAACCAAATGGGGGGGGGGGGGGTATATAGGAAAAGAGAAAAATCATCTTACAGGTACAACAACAAAAGGGGCTTGGTATTTACCAAAAGAAAGAGGTGGATAAAAATTGGCAGATTTTCAATTTTTTTTTAGCAAGATCTACTCTACTTAGTTGTCAAGATATTTTGATACTGTAATGCTAATTTGATCAGAATTAAGGCAAATGTTGCTCAACTGAGCGATGTGGCCCCTGGGCCTCTTGTTTTTGGATAAATTTACTTTTTAAAGTATGTATTAGTAAGATTTTTTTTTAGAATTCTTGGGTCTTTGACAGCTGAGTTATATATTTTATTCTTCTTCAAAAGATTAAGAAATCATCTATCCATTCCTATCTAAAGTTAGGGAAGATTTTGTAGATGATCAAAATGATATGTTATCTATAAAATTTTGTTGCTCAATCTTTGGCTGGCAGGTTGAAAATTGGCAGTCGGAGGCGAATCAAATGGTTTTATTCAAAAATGCTGTAACTGGTAATTCAAAACTAATGTCAGAATCTTTCAGTTGCCTTTACACCCAGCTATTTCCATCATCTGGTCTGTTTTGAAAATTCTCTGTGCTCTGTTTTGTGTTCTTTGTTTTTGAAGCACATGCAAGCATACATCTCTATCATAAGTTCACAATAGATTTTCAAAGAAACTAGAGGTCAAGACTCTTCCAGATTTTGCAGAATTGGGTACAAAAACGGTTTTTAACCTGTTGAAGACTTTAAATTTATTGATTGAAAAGAGCATTTAAAATGAAAATTTATACAACTTTATATTCACTGATTGAAAAAGAGCATTTAAAATGAAAATGTATACAACAGTACTTCAGTATTTACATGTATATTTTTAATACCGATGGAATTTGAAGGAAATTTAGAGTACTGTATATGATAGATATATTTCGAATCATGGAACCCATTCAGTGGACTGTACATCCCCCCAAAAGTTAATTCATTCTCCACAGTGTGGATTTACTCCTTTAGTCAGAATGTGGTTGAAATCTGATGGCAAATTTAATCAAAGTACCGAAGAACTGACGGGAGTTGATTTTATCGATGGTTATTTATTTTAAAATCAATGATATGTTATTTTGCATGACAAGTACAGGTAGTTTCTACGGTAATCTGTATTTGAATTACGCACATTTTTATAATATGAATTTTCGGACTTTTTCTACACAAGAATGTTGATAAAACCCCATATGAATCATGTTAAGTAATATTTAAAGATATAATAAATTCAACCAAACTACCGGGTATGTATCAGTAATAGAAATATTTCTGGAAAATTTATGGGTCCACGCAATATTGAACTCTCGTCTCGTTCAACCAAACGCTCGGCTATCGCCGTTAATCTCCGACAAGTAAGAGAGACTCTCTGCTTGTCAGAGATTTACGGAGACAGCCGAGCGCCGAGTTGAACGAGACTATATTGAACTCTGGCATAAGAATACAGTCATACAACTACAAAAAATTTCTTAATTGTTTGTACCATTTAAAATCTGACTATTTTCAAGGTATTTATAAATATGTTTCCTTGAAAAACGATGCTTTAGCATACATTATTTCGGATTTATTAATTATTTTCAAGAACTAATTTTTGTCAGCGGCAATGATTTATGCTTTGGTCCAAACACTGTTTCACTTTTGGTTTGTCAGAGTAACTGCATAGGAGAGTTGATTAAAATCAACTCCCAAAAATGCTCCTCTATCCCAACATACATGAACTAATAGATTATAAACAAAGTCTAACTATTGTTGCATTACTTGCTGAAATGGAAACTTGTTAAGGCCTGTCTGTCAGTGTTGTGTGAACACAGTCACTCTACACATGTACATTTTGAGAGGATGACATTTTTATTGCTTAAGGAAGATGTATACAATACACCTGACATTCCTCGCAACTCTTACATATATTTCTAAAGCTCTAGAACAATCAGCTCTGTAACTTTTGAGAGAAAATGTTGACCAGAAATTTAACATGATTTTTAGAACAAAATGAATAATATTTAATATGTACAATACGTATGAAGTTTCCAAAAAGTTACTAGCAATAGAGTGGGATATTCTTGAATAATTGTTTTTTTGTTGCCATTATTGATTGATGGATGTGCAACATTATAATGCACAGTTATGATATTTATATTAATAATAATTTGCTATTACATATAATAGGCTAGTGTTTTTATTAAATGATTGGTAAAAAAATATTACTTTGACTCATACAAAGTAAGTGCCGGTATCTGTAATGAGATTTTCAACCTTTGACAATTGGATCTTCAACCTATGAACAATTTTCTTGATGATGTACATGAACCCAGACAGAGACCGTTGATTCCTCACATGAACTGAATTAGCACCTCTCTCTGTAGAATTTCCAGCCAAACTCTGACTAGGGCCACAAACTATAAAAATGCTTGCAATGTTCAAATGTTGTAATGTTTAATTGATGACAGGTAACACGTAAAATCTCCTTGTCATTTAACGGCCCCGCCTGAGGGGCACCAGAAGGGATTTATTCTTTGATTTACCTGCGGTATAATTATGCATGACCTGAAAAAGAAGAAATTCAGGAGCTTATCTGTAGCTCTTACAGACAAATTATTTCTACTACATTGAGGAAACATAGCTTGTAAATGTAATATCACCAGCACAGTTTTCCTGAACATGTACTTAGTATAGCCTCTTTAATTTATAGTTTTAAAGTTTATAAAGACCCTAGAGGCTAAGAGGTGTTTACACTTTTATTGCACAAATATTATTTGATTAAAAATAATTCAGAGGATGTGATATCATGATTTTCTCCTTCAAATAATACCCTACATTACCAGACTCGAATGTTGTTCCATTTGCCTTTTAGACTTTGTGCATATATAGTACATGTATGAAAAGAATGAGAGGAGCCCTCACAGTTATATTGACCATTTCTTCAGCTCTCATCTAACATACCCTGTAACTTTTTTTTCCTCCACAGTTCTACTGCTGGCCGTGGCGATTTCGTTGTTTGGAGCCAAGGCTTACCTGGAGAACAAGGCGGAAGTTTTGACGGACAAGAGCCGGGATACGGACCATATCCTGCTGTTTGGGTGGAGCTTCTGGGTGGCAGTCGGATCTACGGCTCTCTCCCTGATTGCCAGTATACTCTACTTCTGTGTGGGAAGGAACGAGGAGGAGTACAACTAAAGACACTGTATGCAGTTAATGGGAAGGGGATTAACTAAATACACTATGTGCAGTTAATGGGAGGGGGATAAACTAAAGACACAGGGTGCAGTTAATGGGAAGGGGATTAAGGGGAAGAATATTCAAACCATTAATTCAAATGCACTAGCACTTGATTTGACCCTAATTGACCATGATTCAGAAATTTCAATATTTTTTACTTACCTTTGATACTTTTAATGATGATCATTAAACAGGGGCCTTATATTTTCTATGTGTGCAATAAACGTTATTCTGGTTCTCTTTACGTGGACTCCCCATTGTTGTTGTAACTGATGGAAATACTGTACACAGAGCCCACCAGTATATGTACTGTAAGTCTCGTGTTTATCTGACAGTCCTTTGAAGCTTATGCTACACCCATGGAAGTCATTTTATCTTTAAGTAGCAAAAGAATCAAAGGAATGTTGGATCGGCTCCATCAGCGACAGTCTTGCATACATTTTCTAGGTACAGAAAATCTACACATCATATCAAATTTCAAACAGCGAGTCAAACAAGTAGTTTACTTGATTTAACCATGTATTATTTAAGATTTTTTTTTTGGTAAATATATATATTCTTGTTATAAATGATGCATATATGTACAGTAATATTTTCCTGTTTGATATGGAATAAGCATATTCATAAACAATTTTACAGGTATTTTTTATATGTAAACTTTTGAAATACTTTGTGGCATCATTTTATTAATCAGATTCTCAACTACTGTATTTTTTACCGACAAGATCTTTTTTGAATATACATGGAATTGTGTACGAAAAAGAGGACATATCAATAAAGTGCCTTGATGTTGTGAAACATACATGCTTTAGATGTTGGAGGCATGAATTTCCACAGGTTGTTTGATTTTTTACATTAGAAACTTTTAAGATTGTATTAAACTGTTTCTTTGAACAAAGCAAAGTTGTGACTCACGAATTTTGGTGAGAGAAAAAAACAACTTGTACGATATGTTAATTGCATTAATTAGGTACACTTATTTGTATATTGCCTGTGTGAAAGTTGGCGTGTTTAATTTGATAAATTCAGTAAAGGATATTAGACTGCATATAGTGAAACTGTCTAACGTGCCAAAGTTATGTACGGGAAAACTTACATGATCTAAACAAATGTCAAGGGCAGATAACTCTTGTTATTCTGAGGTTATTCAGATATTGAGTTTCATGTATAAAACTTTTTAGATACTCAGATTTACAAAAAAAAAATTGAAACTATACTAAAGTTCCAGTGAACTGTTGTATATTACATGTATAGTGTATATAAATATTTATTCAACTTGTGTAGATTCATTAAACATAACATTATCTAGTCACAAATTCACTGTTGTAGCTTTAATAGAAGGTAATAAATGTCTGATAGTGTTGGACATGTTATGGACATATTATGGCTCTTTATTCATCTTTATTTATTGTTTGAATCGCTTTGATAAGTTATGAATACAATAAGGTAAAAATTTCAACAGATATTTTTTTTAATAATTTGAAAGATCTATACCTATTTATATCTGAAGAGTAGAATTTGTTAAATTCTGTCAAATTTCTCCAATTGCCATAAATGTGTGCCATGCAATATATTCATGCAAATGTTTTAGGATTTTTAAAAGATAGCAAGATGTTAGTTTTCCCAGTATTTGTAAAACAATGTTAAACAAACAGTGAGCACTAGATCTGTGGTATATGTGTGTGGTTGAGTGTGATTTTAATGTGGTGCTGTCGTGGTGAATGATAATTCTGTGGTGCTTTATTATGTTTAAGAGAGCCACAATGGAAACAATATTTGACAAAGCCATTCATATCTTGTACATTCAGTAATCATTAACGACCCCTAATGTTTTGATAAATTACTCGATACACCGACAGGAAATATTGGTACAGTACCTAAAACTTAACACTGCTTTGTCTTCCTGATCAAAGCAGATCAATTTTGGTTTTGATAAATACTTAGTTTTATGATTATCCTACATATACTGACATGAGTTTTTAACAAACCAAACTATATAACTACATGTACTGCATTGAACTAGTGTATACATATGTGTATTTCATTGATGTACTTTCGACATTTTAATCATCATATAAATCACTAACTGTGATTGGGGCACAATGTCACAACATTTTTAATGCTCACACTGAGAGCTCAAGTCATTAGCATATTTGATCATTTGAAAAGTGTTAGGCTGATGTCTAGTGTTTTTGTTTTGAAAATTTCTATCCTTTGGATTTTTTTACATCAAAAGAGTTCCATTTTTTTACCAGTACAGTATATGTTTTGGATCAAAATCTTAATGTTTAGACTTTCTTTTTGTCAGAGATTCATTATGTAAACTTTTTTGAACAAAATTTAAATGTACCGATATCTTTTTTCTTGAAACATCATAATTCAAAGTTACTGAATGATTGTTGAATTTTTTTTAGTACAGATTTTCTTAGCATCTGCTGACCTATTGAGATTCTGCTCAGGACATTGTTGTGTGTGCTTATACATTGTAGATTGTTCTATTCATTTGTAATGCCATTATATATAGCATGTCACCACCCTGTCTAAGTGATAACTGTTGAGCATTTCTGTATTTATTTTGAAGCCCGTTTTTTTAGCCTTTTTGTCAGATTTTGTTACTTGTTAATGTATGACTATATTTGTATGTTTTACTATAGATTTTACACACGTCGATACTATATGTACGTGTTTATGACTCATCGTCGCCTATCATATGCACTGGTTATGGTAGATTTTATAGTTTAGAATAAAAGTGTCAATGTATTAAACTTTGTTATTTATTGCTTTTTCAACATACAGACATACAATCTTGTGATTTAAATAATTACGTGTAATGACTTATAAAGGTTGTAACCTTGACCTCATCAATATGGAGCATACATGTTTAAGAAATATTGCCCAGAATCTACATGGACAGGTATTATGAAATATATTTAAATTTTCTTAGTAAAAAAAACTAAGCATGATAAGTTTAATTTATACTTTTCTACTATTTGAAAAATTTGAAATCATACTTCTTTTAAAAAGATTTATTTTGAGGCAAGGGTTTTGAAACTTGGTGTATAAAAAGAAGAAAGCAAAGGTTGGGATAATTTGGACTTCTTGGTTAGCTTATGAGTTCTTTTTTAATCATTAAATTGAAAAAGCAAATATTTACTCTATGTTCCTTGCAAACAACAGTTTTGTTAGTAGTGCCAAAACACAAGTTTCTCTTATTCAAGTTCTTAAAGTGTAAAAAGAATTATTCATAAACCAAAAAGACATTTTCCATAAATAAATGAAATAAATAACAAATCATAGTCAAAAAATTCAAACACATTTATAATGATTTGTGAAACACACCAAAAAACCACACACGCACACAAAATAAAAGATACACTTGGACCAAAGGAACCTGGCGTTAAAAATGTTTTTATAGTAGAATAATTCCATGATACAACATTATAGTCATTACTTGAAATTATCTCATTTTAAAAGAATTATATTTAACGTTGGAGCTTTTTATAAATTATAGTGATTATATTTAGATATCAAAGTATTTATCATATTAACAGATTAAAATGTCCATTTTAAGTGCAAATAAAATAGGAACCCCCCCCCCCCCCCCCCCGTTTTCGACTATTTCTTTTTTACTAAAAACGAAGATTTTCACCCAATTTTCTTTCATTTTACAGCTTTAGATATATTTAGATGTGTTCCAAAAATATCATAATATTGGATACAGTTGCATGTTAAAATGTCCATTTTAGGTACAAAAATAGGAAAATATTTTCCCCCGTTTTCTACTATTTTTTTAACTAAAAACGAAGATTTTCACCCAAATTTCTTTCATTTTACAGCTTAAAATATATTAAAATTGTGTTAAAATATCATAATATTGGATACAGTTGCATGTTAAAAAATGTTTATTTTAAGTACAAAAATAGGAAAATATTTTCCCCCGTTTTCTAATATTTTTCACTAAAAACGAAGGTTTTCATCCAAATTTCTTTCATTTTACAGCTTAAGATATATTTAAATTGTGTTAAAATATCATAATATTGAATACAGTTGCATGTTTTAAAAAATGTCAATTTTAAGTACAAAAATAAGAAAATATTTTTTCCCAGTTTTCTACTATTTTTCACTTAAAACGAAAGTTTTCACCCAAATTTCTTCATTTTACAGCTGTAGATTTTCTAGACTTTTAGTATATGATTGTCTAGGCACAGCCAATGTAATTTCAAGTTATACTAAAAAGAATTCTGTTGCAATTTTGTTAAGGTTTGACTAATTTTAGAGTAAATTAAATGGACTATTTGACTTGGACAGACTGTTTGATGATGGATTCCTATTCAGTTTGGGTGTCTAGTCTTTAGATGCATCATGACAAAAACATATGCAATGTCGCAATAACAATTGGTTTTGGCTGTAAATTCGTAGCAAAAAATTACAGCAGTAAAAATAGAGGTTATTCGGTATTTTCTTTGAAGTGGCTCAAAAAGAATTCAACGTCATATTCTTCCGTGCTAAGATTGAACGTTGAGCAGACGATGAGGAGTTTCTGTTTGACCTGTGTGATATTTCCAGCCCTAACAGCGATGTTACATATCGGTACTTCAATATAGAAGTCCACATCTTTGATATCCTCCCTGATGGCCTTGTAGAGGATGTGGCCCATGGTGTGTAGGTCTTTGATGAGATCGTATGTCTGAGTGTCCTTGAAGATTGGCGCATGGACGTATGGCACGCACATCACTCCCATCATCTGGAATCGTGGCGTGGGGTTGTGGATCAGAGGTTTGATTCCGCAGGCGATCATGAAGACGCATCGAATCAGATCCACACCATAAATCTCCTTGATCCAGTCTCTGAGATAGTATCCCCCCCTACGGGCGTTGATTTCGATCAGCTTTGGTCCTGTGGGGGTCATTTTCAACTCCACATTGAAGACGCCACTGACAAGTCATATCTCGGTACAGCACTGGTAGGCAGCTCAATCTTGTTGTTTGGCAGACAAGATGACATGCAATCGGCGGTTTCTGTGAAGAATCCCTTCTATGTTGGTGCGTTGTCAGAAACAAAAGCGGCCACAAGTTTTCTGTTGAATAGGACGACATCGATGTCATGTTCTGTGCCCTCCAGATATTTCATCACCAACATATGCATGCTTTTGTCATGTCTAAGGCCAATGCCTAGGTGATCCTTCTCACAAGTCAGTTTTTCCTTTAGGCTTCTCAGATGTTCCTTAGCCTCTTTCATGTCACATACAAGCTTAACTCCAACGGCACTGGATCCGTATTCCATTTTTATTATGACGGGAAATTCGACGGTTTTCTCAGCAGATTCCAAATCGCCCTCGTTTTCAATGTGGTGACATATTTCAGCATACATATATGCACTGCCATTATCTGCAGCACTGTCGCACAATGTGTTCTGTATGGAGGATTTCTTCTTGGCAATCATGGCTCCTCTCAGACCAACCCCATGAAGGCCCAGTAGGTCGCTCACGCGCGCTGTAAGAGGCACGCAGTCCTCCTGAAAAGTACAGCAACCATCCAGTTCAGTTCCTTGTTCCAGCAGCATTTGGACGATGTTCTTAGCATGGGTTTCATCTTGGGTATACATGTACTCATTGAAGTCGTATTCCAGGTATGTGGCAACATCAGGTATTTTGTGGTTGGTCAAGCAGTCAACAAGGATCACCTGTAATGGTAAAAGATGAATCCGAGTTGTAACTCTTTATTCTTTAAGTATAACAACGGTTAAGAATTTACAAATCGCTTAAAATGTAGAAATAGAAACTTATCTGGATATTATCTTTCTTGGCTGCTGGCCAGATGAATCGCTTGCTGATTCCCCCGGCTCCTATGACAACGATGAATTTGCCGGACATGACGTACTTCTGAGCTCTTTCACACATGGTTTGTAAAAGAGATCCAAAAGAAAGGCTGGCGATATCTGGGTCCATGAATCCACTCAGATCACAGTGTTTAAAGCAGTCGTTGTTGTTCACTTTGATGCTTATAGCGGCATATTTGCCATTTCTTTTGGTTAAGATGAATTCAATACCTGTACATGTACATCAGAATAAATTTTGAGGCAGCTTATTTTTTCGTGAAGCATACTATAACTATTTTAAATATACTCTCAGAATAAAACCTTGTTTTATTGAGTCCGAAAAAAGACAATGAAATTGATTATGAATAAAAATGTATCTTTGCAAAACACGCTGACTTTTCGCTATAACAAAATTTAACACATTACGCTATTTTGCTATCAACTTCAACACAATACACTTTGACAGTGTCATCATTTATTGAGAGGCGAATCCAGGACCATGATTTAAACAAACTTGAATCTACACTACCTGAGGATGCCTACAAGTTCCAGCTTTTTTTTTTGGCCGAATGGTTTTTAAGAAGAAGAGTGTGGTTTAATGTGGCTCAGTTGGTCGGGAGAAAAGATGAACATGTGGAAAGTTTACGACAACGACGACGTCGACGACGACAGCCAACGGACAAATCTTGATCAGAAAAGCTTACTGGAGCCGTCGGCTCAAGTGAGCTAAAAACTGTAAAAGTAAAAAAAAATGAACGATATGTTGTGTAACATGACGACGTTAGCGCGTTTTGGGTGTCGTGCAAATGTGTGTAAGCGTATATACCTGCATGTTCGCTTATTCTTTAAAATTGTTTAGACTTTAGTCCCTGGATTGTTGGGCCTCTTAAGGGGTTCAGAGTGTAATGTAGGTTTATTTACCGTTTATAAACTTTTTGAGAACTGCAATGCTCAACATGTGATATGACTATAAAATCATCTGGGACTGGATCATTAACACAAGAATATCCGGGGGGGGGGTGGACTTTTATTTATACAGGATCTACAAGTGATATACATTGTCCACATATTTTTTTATCATGACTCCATTAAGCTGATTTTATCATGCCTATTGTTGCTCAGGTGAGCGATGTGGCCCATGGGCCTCTTGTTTTTCACTTCATCGTCCTTCGTCGTACGCTTTTTACCGTGCTTCGTGCATAACAATTGAACATTTTTTACTTTTTGAAAACTATATGGCAAATTCTTTTCAAGTTCCACGTGCTTTTTCCTAACACTTGCCATGGGGTCAGGGTCAAATTGATCAAATTAAATGTTTTAAAAATATTCTTTATTACTTCTGCGCATCTGATAGAACAACTGAATCCCTGGCTTTGTAGACCAGGATGTTCTCTACCAGAACTGTAATTTTCATGTTCCTAAATTTTGTGTCCCAAAGAGCGGGGGTTTTGACTCTAGGATGATGCCAAAATTGTCATATACATGTTGTTTTAAAAATATATTGTGTTTAAAAATCTTCTTTGTTTCTGCTGATATACCGAATAGAAAATGACTGCATATTAAGAAAGACCATAAAGCCCATTACCAAAATTGCCAATTTCTTAAATCCCAGATAAGTATTGAAAGTACAGGCCCGCTTTTACAATTTTGGGTTCAACATTAAATGTAACTCAAATATTACAATAATTATGCTAAAAGGCACTTACTTCTATTTGAGGCTTTCAACTTTCGAGTTCTCTAGAACGATTTAAACATGAGATCTTCAGTATAGGTTTTCTTTTTCGTAAGTAACAACTCTCTTAAGATCCGGATTGTTCATTCGTAAATTGTTACTCTCGTTAGCTGTATTTCCCTTCCATCGACTCGGTGTTAATTCCATGCACCTTTTCAAAACAATGAATTTTTAATTTCCATAAAACCAGAATTGTAAAAATGTTTTCATTAAACAAAAATTCGGATAACAAAAATTCTGATTTTTTTTTTAAAATTTCATCGAGCCAAAATTGTATACATGAGCAGTCATGGGTAAACAGTCTGGTTTTGATTTCTTACCTTTGAGATGTGCACAATCTAGACTGAAGAACTATAAAGGATTCTTGTATGTGAAGGTGTGCATCAGTACATGTACATATATAATACAGAACTGCATTACCTAATCATTAACAAATATACATTTATACACGTACTTTTCTTCCTAGTTTCATTTAAAGAACTATGTTTATTAAGTTTTTCTTAACATTACAACTAGATCTCAAACAATCTCTGACTTTTGTTCATGTAATATTATTTGGACGGGGCAATAACATTATGCATTATAAATAGTTTTAATATATAAAAAGAATTTTAAAAAATGATTTTTCATAAGGAAGTAAGGGTGCATAATTTAAGATATTTCCCTCTATGTTTCGAACACTCTTTTAGCCGAGACTACTCTACGATCCTCCGCTTATCACACTGAGCTACGTTGACACATATCAATCAGAGTAAATAACTTTTATAGTTTGACAATTATAAAGTTTTGTCGATTTTTTGAAAACCACGACTTTTGACCCATAATGGGTCTAGACTCCACTTAATAAATCAATAATAAAAAAAAGAATGAAAACTTATCCTTTTAATAAAAGTACTTATAAGTTGGAGTTTTGACCCATTCATACCAAAGTTTTGCAATTTAGCACAGTAAATGGTCAAAATTAAGGCATAAAATGTCATGAGGTTAATTTAGAAAGCTTTATCTCTCGTGTTTACAGAATGAATTCATGTTATTGACATGCATCGTGAAAATTTTGTATAAACAATGTATAGAAGCCAAAAATAAATATTTCAGCAACATTTGAACAAGTTCTTTTTCATTGCTCCAAGTGGGGATATATAACGCCCTTTCGTAATCGATATAGAATCATTCGTGATCCTACTGTCAGTACATATCGCATTATAAAAGCCTATTAGTATCCTCTATATATATATATAACTGAAAATGCGCTAAAAGGTGTAATAATGCGGAAAAAGGCACATAAACGCCTATTAAAAAAGAATAATTACACATTTCCAAAATGCATAAAAACATGAATAAAAGTGTTATAACGCCTTTTCAAAAGACGTAAAAATGCGGAATAAAGGCAGAACAACGCCTTTTAACACATTTTTAGCTTAATTTGCGGTGGGTATCACTCATGAATATTGCAATGTGTATTCTTACGCCACGTGACGACATTTTGAAAAGCGTTTGTTTGTAAAGCTTTTTTTTTTGTTCATGTATAAAGTTTTTGTAATTTTAAGTTTATCGAAAGTCGTGTTACAAATTTGATAGATATAGAATCTCATGATTCTCAATGGTATATGATTTTCATCCAACTCGTTGTGTGTTTTGTACATCCGAACCTTTTTAATGCCTTTTCCGCAATAATTCCTTTTAAAAGACTTTAAAATGCCTTTATTTGCTTTATTACGCCTATCCAAAATGTTTTATAAGGCCTTTATTTTTCTGTGCTATGGATAAAAACAATCAAATATATGTACTATACACTCAACAAAAGTGTTCACACAGTATAATGTATTTCATCTATGAAATATGCACCTTTATTTGTCTTGTCGTCAGGGTGACTGATTTCCATTGAAATTTCAAATTGTTATGAATGATGTATTGACCTTGACCTCGGGTTGTGATCCGAGACGTTGACCTTTGCTAAATATCACTAACACTTCCGGTTTGGTGGAATTTTGCTCAGAGATTTCGGATTGCCGATGAAATTGATATTACGCTTAAGAAATAAGAAAAATTATATCAAAATAACATTTCCTCCGAATCGCCTAATATTTAAAACTATGTCGCGATCGAAACAAACAGCACATTTAAACAGAATACGACCTGTTGTGGAAACAATGCAGACACCAATGTTCCGACGGCTCTGGCTGTGTTTGTAGTGACCATTTTAGCCGTTTTAAGTGATTTTCTTTTTAAACTACTAGTATTACCAAATACTAAAATCAATCACAAAATAATGACAATCATAACAAGCATGCGCAGAAAAATACCAATTTTATGTTTTGACGTTTCACGGGTAAATGGTTTCAAACGGTGTTAATTGTTTAATTTTATCTATGCTATTGATGAGAAGACATATCATTTTATTTTGTAGTTTCAAAATCATTCTATTTATTAGGGTGAACACTTAGAAGTTTTTTTTGTTGAGTGTATATGATTATGAACCTCCCATGAGGTGCGAGGGTCAGACTTCTTAAACAGTTGTGATGTGATGCGGTGCGGACATTTCTGCAGACTTGAATATGTAGACTTAAAAATAAATAAAACCCCCAAACTTCAAACTGGAAAATAATCAGACAATATCAACATGGTCTGTACACTCTGACAGTCAGTTTCAAAAAGCATGGAAAACAAGATGGAACCTCTCTGACAAATGGAATTTCCCTCCTAAATAAATTACATGATCGGACACAATAAACAGGTAAATCCCAAAGAAAAATAACCGATGAAATAATTAAAACAAACACACAATATATATTAATGTAGTGAACTAAATAATTTTTATTCTGAATTATAATTAAATTGCTGAAAACCAATAAATAAATGGAAGCAAAGTAATCTGTTATCAATAATTGAAATTCGCAAAATAAGAGATTAAAATCAAATTAAAATCAAAATCAGATACATAGAATGCTGGATCATTTTGTGATTTTTGGAAGTGGAATGTTATCGTTTAGATTAATCATTCTATTAAGTTCTACAGAAAAATGTATTCTTAGAAGAAAGAAAGTTGTTTCTCTCCAATCTAACTTCCATCTGGATTGATGAAAGACTTCAGCAGATTTCTTTTTTCAACCAATATAAGTGACTAAGTTATGTTTGAACAGTCAAATGAACCAGTCACATCTGTTTTTCAATTAACCAGCTACACGGAGCGGACAGTCCCTGTTCTTTATATTAACTTACTGAGCTGAAAAAACGCATTTGATTGTGTGTACATTTATGAAAGCTATGGATAAGCAGGTTGCCAAGTACATGTAGCCTTCCTCCCCCGCATATGTACATGGAGTTCATAGTAACATGTAACTATTGTACCCTGTTTTGCACGTCTGCTACCAATGGATAAGTTTCCAAGAACCCGTGACATGCATTTTAATTTTAATCAAGAATTACAATTTTAATATTTAATCAGGGACAATAAAACAATAGAGGGTTATCATATCGCTTGTGAAACGAAAGGGAAGTCTTTTTTATTTATCAGTATATGAGATAATGTGATCAAACTTTAAATTTTGACTCACGTCAGATATATTTTAGGCATGCGATATGGTTATGATTATGATGTATATAAACCTTACGAGAGCTCATTACACCATCAGATGGTTCAGTCCTCCTGGAAAAAACAACATGGAAGCTGGCTTTAGAGTAAAACTGGCAGCTATAATGGTTGTCATTTGTACGGTATACAGGTATAAATGCAACCATTATTGTTACCGGTTTATTCATCTTTGACATCACCTGAATAAGAAGTAAGCGCAGCAAGTATTATGTTTAATATACTAGATCTATTGAATTACTCTCATCACCACTAGGTCAAATTTTTTTGTCTAACATTGAATTTCTCAACAATCATTTTCTTAAACTTTAACCACTTGTTGGTAATTTTAAACTTTGATATTTTCCTCGAACATTTCCATCAACGTTTATTCTGTCAACCCTTGTATTTTCTATCCAGTAACTCTGTCCACCAAACGTTAGTTTTGCTGTTTAACCATTACATGAACAATTGGTATTTTATAAAACTTCCAACAAGCATTGATTTTATCTATTTATTCGATTTAATTTAATATCCATTGTTTACTTTATTGTTTGATATTTTAAAACTTTCTTTACCGTAGCCTTTATTTTATTTCTATTCAACCATTCGGTCAACAACTTAATTTTTAACCTTTATTTTTCATCTGTTGACAAATTAAACTTGGCTTAAAACCACACGATTAACAATTCTAATGTTTTTGAGTACATATATCTCATTTTTTCACCATTGTGAAATTGTTTTCATTTAATTGTTATAAAAAGATCTTGTGATCATTCTATCCTCAATGAACCATCAATAACAATACTCATCGTCACGCACACAAACAGAAAGTAGAATCTTATCACAGGTTTAGTCCTCTTGATCTGCTTGGCTATCAACAGTCTTCCTCTATACAAGTGCTTATGATAAGTATTTAATATAATTTATTGAGTAAATATTATCCTTTGTTTATTCCCTTGGTAAACAAAGACAATTAATCTTCAGGCAGCGTGGTTCACCTAAAAATTTAAGAGAAAAATCCATTTGATTTCATTTTGTATATAACTACAAACTCTAGCAACAATGGAGCTCACTTGCAATTCATATGACGTGAAATTCGCGTGGTTATTTTCAAGTGAAAGTTTCAATTGAAGAAGGTTTGAATGCCCTTTTAAATCAAATTCATATGAGGCAATATTGGCATTTTCATTGTGTGACAAAATTACTTCTTTAAAATATTGTAAACAAAAACATTATTTTTTAACAGTCTTTTCACCTAAACACATACAAGCCTGGAATATTATAATTCATAAACTAACAAGATTGTATTTTAGTCATTAAAATTTTTATTTTCAAAATAATTTATACCATAACATGATTACATGTAAGAAAAAGTCATGCATAAATACATATCTGATAACAAACTTCAAAACAGATTTTTCATATCTTAAATATATTATATCAATAAAAGACAAAAGTTATGAGGTCATATATATATAAATTATTTTACAATGGCACACAATTTTTTTTTAGGATTGAAAATTTCTGGTTCGATATTTCAGCATTTTCTAAAAACCTTTTCTGTAAATTTTGTTTACATGATATCTAATCACTGCTTGACATTTAATATATAAAATAAATAATGTAATTCCAAGTATTGGGTATATCCAGTATATCTACACCATATCAATGTACACTGACCTCTGATATCAAATGAACATCCCATCAAGGTGACATTTCACCTAGTATCTTTATCTACATAATGTTATATAATAGATAACACAAGCAAAATGCAAGTACATGTATTTCTCAATATACCGGTATATAGGTAGGTAACAGAGCTTCGTTATTTGTAGCTTTTGATTTAAATAGTTCAGATTCAGATGTACATAAGCTCCAAATGATGTGACTGGGTCACTAACAGAGAGACAGACAAAGGCATGGAGATCTGTGTTACGATAGTCGACATTAAACCAGCAGTGACACAGCTAGTCTCTTGGCAGTTTAAACCTTGATTGATGACCCAGATAAAAATACTAACTTCAGATCTTACAGAAAAACAAAAACAAAAGTTCCCTGGCTGTATTAGTTACAGGCATACATATTCATATCGTGTCAAATATCAAACCCTGATAAAATTATAACTTACATTATGCAAAACTTGGACAATATACATCTATTAACAATCAAATGCATATATGTACAAATGTTCTTAAAACAAAGAATGCAAGAAATTTATGATAAAAAAATTCCCAAAGATATAAATATGCAAATATATTGTTTGTGTAAATGTTTCTGTGTAAAGAAATATGTTTCATATGTAAATGGATTGTCCTGGTCTGACAAAGATTGTACTACAAACAGGATATGGGTTGCGTTTCCCTCTCTAATAAGCAGGATCGATGGACGTTGATGGTGGACTGGTGACATTCCATAGCGAGCTGATTTAATCCCATCGGATTGAACACATAACTTCCCTCTCACTGATAAGTCATTTACATTGTTTGCACCTCCTCCATTTCAAGTTCAATCATTTCAGCTTCCTCTGCAGTCATGTACATGGAAGCATGAAGCATTATCACAAAGAAAGAGGCGCCTGAAATAGACAAAAAACCCACTGGTATAAGATGATCTTGTATGCCAAGAATGTTTTACCAATCTTATCAATAATATTCTGATCTGGATGGTTTTGGCGCAAATTGATCAACCAAAGCAAGATAATACTTTTGACTTGCTTGACAATTATCAGAAGTTAAAACAATACCAAAAGACTAACTTTCAGCTTAATAAAAATACATTAACACATAAATCTACCTTTTAAAATTGTTAATCAATCATTTCTAGAAAAAGGAAAAAGTCAATTATAATTAAAAAATTGGAAAATTTCAGCAGTTTGATTATAAAGATATAATTTTTGCATTATCTCTACATTTGCATTGTTTGCCAAATTAATTTTTTGATCAAAATAATATAGGTAAATACTAGTAAATGAGTCCTAAATAAAAAAAAAAACAACAAAAAACATTGACTAACCTATGACCCAAAAAACAGCAGATCCAGCTCCGGCCAATGAGAAGAGAGGAAATGAGCAAAGACCGACCGCAGCATACTGTTGGGCCAAACTTAATTCCCTTCCTAAATTAGAAAACAGACTTCAACGTGTAACTTGTCATAAAAAAATAAAAATCTTTAGAAATTATCCTCAAAAAATACTGCAGATTTGTGAATGTTTTTTTCATATAAGGTTTTATTCCAAAAGTTAAAAATCCTTCCTTCTCTGATAGAGTGTCTACACTACATGTATTTATATATGATCTTACCTAACACTCTAACTTTTCTTTCCTGGTTTTTCAAACTTATGATATAACAGGCTCCCAAGCAGGCAGCTATTGCCACCAATAGTAAAGGCGATGTTAAACTGGAAATAGTAGAAGCATTTAAATCAACATGTACACACAAATATCACATGATAATGATTAACATATACTCTGAACTTGAACCAGATGAAAAGAACAGTATGTTAAATTCTTGAACAATATGTAAAGCTTTCTCCAAAACTTCAAATTTCAGAAAACAATGTGAACAAAAATGCTCATTAGCCTACTGAAAATATTAAGACTATTTGTGGACACTTAACCAGATACGTTCTAACATTTTATCTGTATATCCTTTATCAACATGTAGCATAAACATGTAACATCATTGTAAAATAACCTATGTTAATCAGATCCTCTACTAATCAGAACACAGAAATACACACTTCTCTCTGTTCTGGGTCGACGACTAAATTTTCACATCTCAAAAAGTGGTACATGTACATGAATATAAATTTTCTCAGCAAACCATGTATAATCCTTTCGATTTCCCTCTGTATTGTGAATACTTACATGCAGAAAACAATAAGTCCTCCAAATACAAACAGGTAGTTACTCTGGAACTGTTCAATGTTACGGACCACTCTCTTGGGAACTGGTGCCACTGACTTGGGAACTTTGAATTTGTTGAAGTTGAAGAATTCTGTCCATGGTTTCACTCCTTCCCTGGTCTTTGTGATCCATTCTCTGGCATTTACATTGGCAAGTGATATAGACATCCTTTAAATAAATAAATTTTGAAATCTTAAATTGATAAAAATAATTTGAACAGTCAACATATTTCACCTTCTTGGTGGTGAAACAGTACATGTAGTAAAATCTTTCAGGAATTTTTTCGTATAAAAATTTATACAGAATATATTTCTAAATTCGTTTAAGAAGTCCAAAACTGTGTGCCACTTTTTGTGCACAATAAACATAAATAATATACAGTTTTTTGTATGGGTGGAACTGTAGTACTACAGTCTGTCAACCCAAATTTTCCTTTAATAAAGCTACAGTTCTGCAGCTACAACAACATGAGCAAGGGTATAGAGTAACCACAACAAAGCAAACAATACTGTAAATTCCTAATTAAACGTGAGGAATCAATATCCAAATAAAATTGCGAGAAGCATCCCTCGCGGATTTTAAAATCTTGCCATTATTTTCTGAGAGTTGAAAACTATAGGAAATAAGGAGAAAAGTTCAACGTTCGCAATTTTATATTCTCGCGATTTGATACAAACCAGCTGGATCACGAAATTAAGTACTCACGTAATATAAGGAATTTACAGTAATTTCTCAATAAACAATGTAGTAGGAGTTAAAAAATAAAATTCAAACACAATATTTAATTCGTCTGCAGCATACTTGAGAGACTTATAGTTAAAAATGGAAGCCATCTTCCCAACATCCTTCAGATATGGTGGCCAAACAAAATAACAAATGAAGACCTTTGGAGAAGAACTAACCAAATCCCTATTCCACAAGAGATTAAAATGAGAAAATGGAAATGGATTGGTCATACCTTAAGGGAAGGCAGATCTAACATCACCTGTCAAGCCCTCCAATGGACCCCACAAGTGAAGAGGAAAAGGGGAAAACCAAGACTAACCTGGAAAAGAGTCCTTGAAAAAGAAATGGCCAAGAAAGGACACAGCTGGAACTCCATCTACCAACTAGCAAAGGACAGAGCTCGAGAGAAGTGGAGAAGAATTGTCTGTGGCCTATGCTCCACAGGGGAATGAGAAAGGCTTAAGTCATGTAAATCATCTTCCAAAGGCAAGGGTTTCTGATCTGCACCCCATCTCACGTGGATCAGAAACCCTTGACTTGGGAAGAATTAGAAAGGAAGCCTAAAATTTTGCTGATTTCATTTGGAAAATGGATAGCATGCCACAGTTTGCAAAAATTTAATAAAGAATATTCATCCTATATGTGTATAAAACTTGAGCTTGGTTTAAAGTATAAAAAAATTTAGTATCTAACCCAGTATTTTATTCAACAGTACCAGTCATGTTTTTGCACTCTATATTTACAGGTAATACTACACTTGGTACTACGGAGTGTTGATTTTATATTCAATCTAGTTTAATTCAGAGCTGTTAACCTGCTCTGATGCAATAGATTTTGCTGTGTTACTTGATAATGATCAGGGAGAAATAATGACTGACCAGACACTGCTTCAACCTGTGCCCAATAAAAATCTCTAGTCAGGTGCTCTAGCTACCAAATGAGCTTTCTGGCTGCATTTTACAAAAGAACTTACAAAAGAGTCATAAATATTTTCAGTCTCAAGGAATGATATTTAAAGAACAAAACTTAGAGAGAACCATATTTATACAACTACTCTGATTTCCATTATAATATTTTACAGCCATGAGAATGAAACATTCATTGACTAGTTTGTTTTTAATTACTAAATTATTCATTAATTTGCTAACATTATCGTAAGTTCTGTTGTAAAACATAGCCTGGTGCCTAAATCAAACTGATCTAACCATCACATTCTTCCTTTTAAATGATGTTCACCCTTGAAGATCACACATCCAAAGTGTTTCCCCTGGCAGGGTTTAACATGTCAGTTCCAGGGGTAACAGCTCCAAATTTGCAAGATGGGGGAAAAAAATGATGGGCCAAACCAAAAATCAAACCTACGTCTCCTGAATTCTTTAGTCAGGTGCTCTACTTAATGAAAATTTCTGATACCAGTAATCAAACCAGTCTGATCATCGCTTAAACCGCAAAGGTATTGTAGAAAAGTGGATTTATAATTTTAAAAAAAATTTGACTGGTTTATATTGCAATAAAATTGAATAAACATTTCTTATTGGTATTTGAATTATTGTAAAGATATTATCTGAAAGAAGCTGTAGAAATGTAGCTCCACATGAAATTTGGGTTGATCAGTTCCCACATGTAAAAACCTGAATATTTTTGGTGCACAGAAAGTTGCACATGGTTTGAGACTTTTTAAACTAATTTAGGAATACATTCTGTGAAAATTTTAATACCAAAAAGCTCCTGAGACATTTTACCTTAGACATTAACTTTACTTAATTGCCTCTAAAGATCTTTTAAACACCCTCACCAGCCCTGTATGTGGTGTAGTTTGTTGTTTACAGGTAAAAATATGACCGCTCTTGATCCTGATGTGAATTTATCATACTTCACTTTCAGAGGTTGGTAAGAACCAGTAGTAAAATGTCTTAGCAATATTTCAGTATTAAAGGACTATATATGATAAGGGCCTAAAATGGCCCCCTAAAATGAACATCATCATTTTACTATCATTCTTTGTTTTCTTAGTACATATATGTATGTGATGTGTTTACATAATATTCATTTTGGTTCAAGTGCCCACAATTTAGATATATGACATTGTAAAGACAACCTTTTCCCGCCATTTTTGCATTTTTAGCGTAAAACAGCTTGTTTTCAAGCAGTTTTTCCTTCCGAAAACATAGAGCGCATTCTTGAACAAATAAAATATTTTAATCCGAGATTTATCTAGCCAAGACTAATAAGTGACAAAAAAAATTTTCTTGTTCAAGCATGCGCTCTATATTTCCCAGTGAGTGCAAATAAATCAAATAAATAGATGAAAAATATATTTTATATCAACTCTTTTAAAAAATGAGTTAACATTTTATTGTACCCGAAACACTTTAAAAAATGGCGAATTGTTGGGGCCAAATTTAACTCTTATCATATATAGTTCTTTTCACAAAATAAATTTTTAAATTAGTTAATAAGCCTCAAACTTTTAGTGTGCAATATTACACAGTATTTTAATGGACTAAACTGTAGCTCCATGGTCCATCAACCCAAGCTCTCGTGGAGCCACAGTTCTGCAGCTAATCAGAAAGTACCCAAAAACCAAAAGCAGTCATGCAATGCACTCCAAATACCTTAAATTATCAACAATAAGCCAAGCTATATTAAGACTAAACCATGTCACCCACGAGTCCTGCTGACTAATATCTCTTAAACATACATGTATCATGCATATGCACTAGCCAGCTGGTATGAAACAGCAGGAAGTAAGTAAAAAATTATACCTTGATTGTAAGGCAGAGGACAAAAATGACCTGGAAAGTAATGACCATAGCAATTATGATATTCAACATTATATCATAGGTAAATCAAAAAAAATCTACGAACAGATCCAGACCAAAGTTTGCTTACCCTTTGAAGTTTTGTTCGCCTTCAGGAATATCTATATTTCCTTCCAATTTAGACCCAAAATGATCTGTCATACTTCGATTCCCAAGTTGGTAGTTGTCAAGTGTGTGACGTGGAGTTTTCAGTGATCGTACGTAGAATATTTAAATGATGTTAAATCACGTTAATTCATTTTCCAAAATAAATACAGTCGCAAAGCTTTAAAAAAAAATATTGAACGATACAAAATATTTCACTTTCTTCTAAGAAAAAAGGTGCATCATGACTATATTAACAATTATTGAATTTAAATGTGTTGAAATCGACTAAATCTGGTACGCCTTAGTTGCCTATCTACTTTCATTTTCAATTCATTTAGAGTGACAATCGACTGAATCGTACATGTACAAGATGAAGCTTATCGAAGATATCGTTTGGTATCGACTTTTGAATATTCTTCATACTTAAATGACCATAGAGTTTCACGCAGTTGGGAGTGATGATTGCTGATGTCAAATTGGTTAGCAGTCATCACACTTCAACCAATCAAACAAGATGACTCATAGGTCTATTTCAGTAGTATCATAACAGATAACGTTAGACAGAAGACCACGCGTCCTTTTATTTGCACTCCACATATTCCTGTACATGTAGATCGAGAAAATGACTTCTTTGGTGGACGCCATCATAGAAAAATATGGCCCGGGGGAGGACGAGTCTTTTGATTTCATAGCTGTACCCAGGAGACGGTTGGAATCGACTTCTAGTGAGAATGGTAAATGTCCCGTTATCTTGAAGAAGGCAGGAGGCTACGTCTGTCTACTTTGGCAACTATTCTTCTAAATATTTTCATAGACAGTCCCAGAACTTTAACATTTATTAACGTTCAATATATCAGTGATTCATATTAAATGATTTAGTGAGGATTGGCTGCATAATTAAAGATCTGTAATATACATGTAATGATTAAGATAATTTTTTAAAATTAATTGTAAATGTCTTTGTACAGTGATAGGAACTGGCGTGCGACCAATTCTAGACAGGTACCATTTTTCACCAGTGCATTATTTAACATCAAAGCCCTGGCGAGAATTGGTTGTATGCCAGTATTGTTTATTTATTATTTCCAGTCTCTCAATTTTTTTGAAATAGCCTGACAACTTTTTGGGTTTTTTATTTAGCTAGTGTATACAATAGAATGACTCATTTGAAATGAATGGTATTAGTACAGAGATAAAAAGAATTTGCTCGACAAGGTCTAAATGTACCATATAATTTTCTTTAAAAACTTTTAAAATTAAATCATGGGTAATGCGCGATAATCTATGTACAGTAAAACTCATTTAGTGAGAACACGGATATAGCGAAATCTCGGATATAGCGAAGTTTTTTTGAGTCCCCGGTAAAATTCTCAACAACTCTTTGCAAAATTTTACAGTTATAACAAGTTAGGATATAATGAATTTACGGTTGTCGCGAACTGACTTTGAGTCCCATAGAGGTAAATAATTACAAAATTTAACACTTTTGTAACAAATAGATTTACAGTTTAAATAGTCTGCACTACCATTTAACATAAAGTTTGGATGAATTTATTTTCATATAAATTCTTCAATTCACAATCTGATTATTAAAGGGGCATGGTCACGATTTTGGTCAAAAATTATTTTTTCGATTTTAATGATTACAATGCTTTATTAAGGCATTTTTAATAGGCAACCAAAATATGAGTGTCATTTGATGAGTTATAAGCGAGTTACAGAGGTTACAATTCTTTGCTATGTAAACATGTTTACATTTTGAATGTTGAAGTGAAAATTCAAACAAGTTTTTGACCTAAAATGAATGTTTTAATCGTTAGGAACTGTTTATTTATGCTTAAAATGAATAATAAAAAAGACCAACTAGCTTGAAAAAGATTTTTGTTGGTATATTCAACCTATGTAAACAAAAACAGGGCATGAGCCTTGTTTACATGACGTAGAATTGTGAGCCCCGTATCTTGCTTAAAACTCAACGACTGACACCAAAACTTCATTTGATCATTAGAAATACATTCCTAAAGCATTGCAAATCATAAAAACCAAAATCGTGACCATGCCCCTTTAAAGGTATCACAAGAATGAATTTCCATTTTAAGCCTCTATCAGCAAAAATTGTAGTCTGGTGAAAGAAAACAGGTATATAGTGAATTCACTATAGTTATTAGTACATGTATTATGAATACGGATATAACGAAGTAAATCCTTTGGTCCCTAGGACATCGTTGTAATCGAGTTTTACTGTATAGAGTTTCACATATCTTAAGAGTATATAGATATAGAATTTATATATATAGAAAAAACCCAACTAAAAACATGTAAGCTAAGGGTTGAAATCTGTCTGATCTTATTGCTTTTCTGAATCTGATTGAATAATATATGGTTAAATTGCAGATGCCCTGATACTACCATCTGTCCTTGTTCTGGACAACAGCGGTATAAGCTGCATCGGGGACAAGACAAAACTGAAGGAGATGTGTCATAACACTACAGAACTAGATCTCACCAAGAACCACCTCACGGACTGGGGGGAGGTATACACACCCACAGTTAATCCTGTCATGTCAAATGTTGTACCAGTAGATGAAGGAAACTTACGCAACAGAGAACAAATAATCTTGCATATGCAAGTTTATTTGAATGAATCATAAAAACATATCAGTGGTGCATAGTGCTCACATCTCTAAGCAGAGAATGCCTTCAGTGTTAAGTAATAAATTCTGGTAAACATGACACATCTCAAATTATAGATTTTACACATGAGGTGTATTCACATGACTCCTGTTTCATTATCTATAGAACTGTGTGCAGAGTAAATTTCAATCAGCTTCTAATCTACACTTCTTGTGACCTGAAAAAAAGTTAATTACAGCCAATGTGTTTAACACATGCCCAGAAGTTTGATTGTAGTGTAAATAATTTAATGATAAACTTGTATCGCTCTTAAGATTTCATATTTTATAAATTAATTAATTATAAATTATGAACAATATATTTTGATAAATATTTATATGTCAATGTTTTAATTAAAAGTAGCTCTTCAAATTGTTTTTGAGCACAAATTAGTTAGGTTCATTAATATGTGCAAGCATTATATATGAGGTTCGGAACTAATGAAACTGTTAAAGTTATCAGGCATGTTTAATGATTTAATATTGTACTTTCAGGTCTTATGTCTAATAAATGGTATGCCAAAACTTCAGTTTTTGAATTTATGTACCAATGCATTAGAAAATGACTCCTGGCCACAGGCCCCAAGTGTGGGTGCTTTCTCGCAGCTTGAGCACCTGATTCTGAACAACACTGGAGTATCATGGGACGTCACACATAACCTTCTAAAGCTTTGTCCCATGTAAGTGTATGAAGACCAATGAAGCTTAAAATAGATTATACGGATATCTCCATAAAATTACATGTATGTTACATATCTAATTATATTTGATATTTTCTTTATTGTAGAGTGAAAGAGATACATTTAAGTTTGAATGACCATGATGATATTTCATTGCCCGAACCTTTCCAAATTTACCCAACTGTAAAGAAAATTCATATGTCTAAAAACAAGATAAGAAACTGGTCTGAGTTGCACAAAGTGGGCAGACTCTTCCCAAACATGGAGCACTTTGTCAACATTGAGTCTGACTTGGAGAATCTTAAGTCTAATGCTGAGGAAGAAAACACAATTTCAGAGACATTCTCCAATATGAAAAGTCTAGCTCTTACCCAAACCAAAGTCCAGAGCTGGGAAGACTTGGAGGTACTCCGCCTCTGTCCAGTGCTGGGAGATCTTAAGGTTTTGGGAATTCCATTTTTAGAGGTGATCGATTTTTAAGATTTTTTTTCAAATCTTAAACTTTAAGCTTAAATGATTTGCAAATGCATTTGAATTAGAATTAATTATATGAAGGTCAGTTGCCTCAATTTCTTCATGCACTTACTACAAGGGACACTTAATTACCATAGAAAGCATGCCAAAATTATCTTTTAAATGTATTGTGGTTTTATCATTAATCATTGAAAACATAATGGATTTTGTTGTTTAGTCAATCTTTGAAATCAGATGTTCACCAAAAAATATAATTGGTTCCGGTTTACACATTGTGGTATGAGGCATCTGTCACCGTGGGGGAAAGGGCACCATAGGATAAGGGGAACTAACTCGTATAGGCCCAACCCAAGAGACAGAACCCTCTGCTTATTGATTGTCATCAGGCATGAGCAAACTCTAAAACACGTTACACAAAATGACAAACCATGACATATCTTCTGAAACAATTGTGAATAGATCAATCCTTAAAGCTGAACACCGCTCATAAATAAGCACTGTCCGCAATATTTTTTTTAACAACGCTATCCCTGCAACCCCGATATAAGCTGTGACCTCTTAACAGTATATTTGTTTATTATTTTCAAACATAATATGCACATACGATAAGAAATACATGCATAAAATCTAAAAGACCACGGAAGGAATTTACCGGTACTAAACGTCGGGCACTAGTTTCAGGTGTGCAATTGGGTGTAACGAAATTGAAGGATTTATATGTACATTACTATTTATGAGCGGTATTCAGCTTTAAGGTGGGCACCACCATATTGTGATTTACTTCCTATCGAAATAAATAATAAATCACTCATAATTTCATCATTTCAACAGCGTATTGCATTGGGTTAGAGCATTAACAACGAATCTGTTAGTCATGAGTCTGAATCCCGCTGGGATATAAACTCTTCAAAAATTTTAATACCAATTTTTGGGGTCAAATATTGTTAATTTCAAAATTCTAAATGGGTGAAAGTACATTTTTTATAATAATATTAAGGTATTTTTATCCGCATAGATACAGATAAGGGTCCCATATTACCTTAAACATTTAGTGGATTAAACATTTGAAGCTGTCACTTTTTGAACTCTCTATTACTGAAATACTTAAGAGAAAAGTCATCAATATGTAACTTTTATTTTAATTGAAGGAGATAGAAGAGAAGTCAAGACGGCAACAGTTGATTTCTAGATTACCCAACATTCAATGTCTGAATGGAACACCCATCTCGGATTGTGAGAGAGAGGACGCTGAGAGAGCCTTTATAAGGCTTTACATGGACAGCGAATATAAACCATCCAGGTAAGAGAGAGAGAGTCCTGTTCTTTTTATATAGTTACTCAGAAAGTTGAGTTTTGATTATAAATACCAGTATAAGATATATAAGGGATATATTACAATTGGATGGGCATGTAGTGGAATTTTCATTAATGAAATTCATACTTGATAGTCAGTTAGTGACTCCTCTTTCTTTGATGCCTAGCTATTGCCCTTCATTCATTTGAATGGTAGGTAAGTTGAATCCTTCTCCGAGCCATGAAGGCGCATAAGGCCGGTGCTTATCCCCAATTTCCGTGGTGCTAAGTGGATGGGAGTCATTAATTTCCCCTGGATCAGACACCAGTCCATCCCAGATTAATTCACAGCTAATGCCGTTGCCTAATTTTAAGTAGGTGGACTGAGACAATGTAAATAAAGTGCATTGTTCAAGGGGACAATACACAAGATCAAGTGACCACAGCGGGATTTGAACCAGCAACCTTTGAGTTACTGGCCTTATGGCTATTACCACTGAACCGTGTGCTCCATTCATTTGAATGTTGATAAACAGTAAAAAAAATTCATGGTAAATTTTATATTTATTGCATTATTAAGGGTATATTGGGACCATATTTGTGTGTCCCAGGCATTCCCCCAAAACAGTATAGCACCTTATGTTTACTTTTAAAAGAACTATTTCATGAAGGTTTCCTTGAAATATAGAATTTTAATCACAGGTTGTACTTAGTAGTACCTGTATATCATGTGAATTTCATTTTCCTCTCCTGTTCATTACAGGTATTTTGAGTTGGAGGCATTGCATGGAAAACTGGATCCTTTGGCAACAGTTGACATGGATGTCTGCACTAAACTGGATCTAGAGTTTCATGTCCCATTTCAAGGGAGAAAAGAAAGACTGGAAATCAATACACTGCAAACAGTCAGGGAGCTGATGAAAACAATCTCCAAAATTGTTGGTTTACCAGCATCAAAACTTAAAGTGTATCGTAGAGTTATTTTTGAAGGAGACCTACTAGATACACAGCTCATGTCAATGTATCCAAAGAAAAACCTGTGGTCTTATAATATGACTCATGAAGATGTTATTGTATGTGATCACAAAGATAATCCGTCAGTTGTAAAAGATGCTAGAGTGATATTTTGCTAAGTTTTCTGCCGGTAGATGAATAGTCATGAATCTACAGACCAATTAGCCTCCCTGTAATATCTCCACTAAATACTTAAGTGGTTTTTTTTATTGTTTTTGAGAAAAATCAAATATAGTTATTTGGAAATCCTAAATAGTTGTACATTTAGTGCATGCGCGGATCTAGAGGGGGGGTCGGGGGGGTCCCGACCCCCCCTGAAAAATGAAAATTTATTAAATTTACATAGTAAAATTATCGCGAAAATATGCCTCGGACCCCCCCGGGCAAACACAATTATCCTTTGGACCCCCCCCCCTGGAAAAATTTTCTGGATCCGCGCATGTAGTGCAAATCATTCGATAACACATGAAACTATCTGACATCTGTTTTCAGCAATATACTGTATATCTGGTTATTATTCCTTTAATATTTATTTTCCATTGATGTTGTCGTCTTAAACTTTTCACATTTTGATCTTCTCAAAAACCACTGGGTCAATTTCAATCAAACTTGGCACAAAGCATTATTTGCTGAAGGGTTTTTCAGTTTAATTGTTCAAATGAAGGACCACGATATGATTTATAATTATTGAAAAAATGTTGGTGTTTTTCAAAAATCTTCTAATTTAAAACCGTTGCCATGCAGAAAAGCTGAAACTTGTGTTGAAGCATCCTCCAGAAGTGTAGAATCAAGTTTGTTCAAATCATGATTCACGGGGGTATAGGTCAAGGCCACAATGAGAAGTCAAATTTTTACATAGGAATATATATTAACGAAAAATAAATGAAATCTCAAAAATCAAATTGCGAGAAAAGCTGTAGCTTGTGTTGAAGCATCATCAGGAAGTGTAGATTAAAGTTTGTTAAAATTATGAACCCCAGAGGTAGGGTGGGCTACAATAGGAGGTCAAATTTTTACATAGAAATGTATAGAGAAAAATTTTCTGGAATACCATTCAGCCAGAAAAGCTGAAACTTGTGTGAAAATTTCTAATTATGATTCCCCGCAGAAGTGTGTACAACACGGCACAAATATATTGAAACAACAAAAGGGGCTTGATATTTCACATTAAAATATGTGAATAAAAGTCAAAAGATTAATTTTTTAATTTTAAGCAAGATATATACTGTACTTAATTGTCAAGATATTTGATTATGATACTATAATGCTGATTTTATCAGAGTTTTGGCTATTGTTGCTCAGGTGAGGGTTGTTTTGTTAAATTTGCTTACACATTGCAAAATATATAATCAGCAGAAATTATATTCAGTATTGTTTACATTGAAATTCTGCTTATTTGCAAGAAAATGAGCTACGCAATTTAAAAAAAGATTACATTTTCCGCCCATTTTTGCAAATCGTTTTATGCGAAAAAAAAAACCCTAGATAAACAATTACAGTGTACATGTATGTCATTTCCCAGTAATATACTTCTAACAGATAATATCATGCATTATTTAAAAAAGAGCTATTGAATAAAGGTGCTATTTTTACATATTAGAAATTTGTTGTGTGACATTCTCATCAATGCTTTTTTTTTTTACAACACTCGAACAGTGTAGATTATTTTAGTTTAAGTCTGCATTTGCTGATCCCATGCATATTCACTTAACCACATACAAACTAAATGCTATGGAACGTGTCATACACATGTGAAAACCCTTTTAAAGTTGTACAATTGCTTTTGTTAATTTAATGCATATAAATTATTGACATTGCTAAAGCTTTGATAATCAATCTAGGTGTGTGTGTGTGTGTGTGTGTGTGTGTATATATATATAGTTGCGTAAATTTTTGTATAAAAAACAATATAAAAAGCAAAGAAATTTGATTTCTTGCAATCACGTGTTCAAATTGTGAAAGTAGTGAATGAGCAATCCGGATTTATTATGTATTTCCTTTATAATATTATTCATCAGACCAAGTCTGATTAGGTGTAAGGGCGGTCATAAAGTGTTTTAAGGATCCTCGACACCCCTGACTTTTACTCAGTTTTAAAACAGTAAGTCTCAACATGGCGATTTTGGCGCATTGTGAACAGTTCATATATCACCATCATGCAAATGTTGCCGATCTCTGTAGCGCGATGGGTGTTGCTTCGATGTACCAACCCGTATGTATGGCACCCCAAATTCACAAAAATGAGCTAAAAATAGTTTCACATTCGATAAACTAGGTTTATCAGCTGTTAACTATAGTTTACGGATCCTAAACTATAGTTAACGATTCGTTAACTATAGTTTTCATCTGTGAAACTATATTTTACGAATGTAAACTATAGTTTACGAATGATAATCATAGTTTATCTATCTGTAAAAAATGTTAACAATAGATTTTGCTGATAAATATAGATTCACATTTGTTAATTATAATTTACAATCGTAAAATATAGTTAAGAGTTGTTAATTATAGTTTCACAAATCGTGAAACTACATATATCAGACAAATTCACAAAAATAACCTAAACATAGTTTCACATTCGATAAACTAGGTTTTAGTTTACAAATGTGAATCTATATTTATCAGCTTATTCTATTGTTAACGTGTATTTCCAGAGAGAAAAACATAGATTTGCATTCGTAAATTATAGTTTACAGATGTGAAATATAGATTAACGTCGGTAACTATAGTTTAGGATCCGTAAACTATAGTTAACAGCCTAGTTTATCGACTGTGAAACTATGTTTTGCTAATTTATGTGAATTTGGCGTGCTTAGATTTGTAAACCGTAGTTTACTGATCATAAACCCCTATTTATCAGATAAACTATGTTTAACAACCGCAAATGATTGTTTTCAGTGTTAACTATAGTTTACAGATGTGAAACATAGATTATCACGTTAACTATAGTTTACAGATGTGAAATATAGATTAACGTCGGTAACTATAGTTTACGATCCGTAAACTATAGTTTACAGTCGATAAACCTAGTTTATCGACTGTGAAAATATGTTTAGCTCATTTTGTGAATTTGGCGTGCCATACGTATGTTCCGAGTTCAAATGCTACAGGGACTTTTATTTTCATATACAGCATTAAAAATTAAAAAGTTGACCCCCTCCCCCAAATTAGAATTTTTTTTTGGTCATTTTCAAGTCGAACACACGCTAAAAATCCATATCTTTAAGTAATTTATTCAGTCATTCCAATTAACTACCGTAAAAAATAGATATTAATTATTTATATTAGAAATAAAT
This sequence comes from Magallana angulata, assembly GCF_025612915.1. Classification (NCBI taxonomy): domain Eukaryota; kingdom Metazoa; phylum Mollusca; class Bivalvia; order Ostreida; family Ostreidae; genus Magallana; species Magallana angulata. The sequence goes on from NC_069117.1 coordinate 57,467,188, forward strand.
ACGATTCTGTTTCTTCAAGCTGTAGCTTTACAAACGTTCTGTATGTTTGACAGCACGCATATTCCATGCACGGTCTAGAGGGAGTCGGGGGGGGGGGGGGGGGGCTGGGTCTGGACCCTCCCTGCAAAATTCTAATTTGCATGTTAAATTTACCGAGAAAAGACTTCGGACTCGCCCCCCCCCCCCCCCCCATTTAGCCCCTGATTATGATATAATATCATAAGATATAATATAATTTTTAGTTGGTAACTAAGTTAATTGTTGTTTTTTTTTTTTTACATTAATGAATTCTCGTTATGAATCATATAATTACAGATAAAGGTGATAATTCATGTCAGTAGTGTCAAAACAATACACTCAGTCAACACTAGGGGCGTTAACAACTCAGAATAATATAAGTTCACTCACACATTAAATATGTCTTTGATCACACTCAAGTGACACGTGTCAAATTGATACGCTTAATTTCATTCGAGGTCGGCTCCGCTTATAAAAGCCCGGATTTCAAAAGTCTGCCATTTTCTCCGCGTTCGAGTTTGAAATTAGTGCAGTGACTGTGCTTCCGCGTGTGTTAGAATGACACGATTTTGAAAGTGAAATTGAAAGGATATTTCAGTAATTTTTCGGGTAAAATGAACAACAGGGGGTATAATAGATCACCGAGGGGTTATTCACCTTATAATGCAGCTAACAGAAGTTATGGAACGTTACCAAACCAATCACCGAGCCATCAGATGGCGTGGGGGGCTCCCGCACAAAGCCCACAGATGAATTTTTCTTATTCAAATAGGAGACCTTCCATGTCACCAAGGCACCAGCAGTATAGTCCTCGGCATCACGATTATAAAAACAACTTCACTCCGTCACATCATCGAATGTCTAGTCCTAACGAGCACCATTTCAGAACTCCCAATTCAGATTACATCCCCTTTTCTTCACCAAATTCAGGTGGAAATAGGGGTAGGGGGAGTGGGAGAAAATCTTATAAAACATTTCAGGTACTTAGTTTTTAAAATGCAAATATTTATTTTTATATTTTGCAAATTGCGTTGCATGACAAGCTTAAAAATCCCTTTTTATAAACATATTTATTATGGACGATATTTATATTCAAATAATATTTCAAAAAATATAGTGGAAAGTTAATACTGATATCAACATTTCGCCGTATTTTTATTTGAAATTTTCTTCAATGGTTGGGCAAGGCCAAATATCCTAGTTATGCTGAATCCCATTAAACTAATTTGTTTATACCAAACTACAAAGTAAAATACCTTATCAATTTTTTAGATTGTTAGCCTGTTAACAATGTTCAATTACATCACTTTGACTTGCATGTAATGATGTACACTTTGATTTTTTCCATTAATGTACATCAAATTGGCCAATAATGGATGAAGACTAACATCTTTTAAATGTTATATTTTACTCTATCCAATTTGACAGAACCCAAGGAAGGATAAATCGTGTAACCCCGGAGGAAGTCAAAATATTGAAGATTATTTCCAACCAGAAATGTTACAAGATCCATGGAAATTTTGCACCCCTGTGCCAGTTTAAAAAAAAATTGAAAGAAAAAAAATTACCCTCAGATTTTAATATTTTCCAAGGGAATATGTGAAGTTTATCTGAATTTCTTCAACCAGGCAGCACATTTTTCAATTATTGCTTCTATATATGAGACAAAGGAGAAAAGTTATTATCAGGACAGTTGCACAATCTTGTCCAAATAACATTAGTTCCAAACGAATTGGAATGCCTTTTTTAAGTGAAGTATTTCTAAGTTGAAATGGCATCTTTTAATTTGAAAACTGAAGACACTTTGTTGACACAGAATTAGTTGTTAGCAAAGATGAAGTATTTGTGTTGATGAACATCAAATCTTTTAATCAACTACTGAGCCCTTTCTCTTGAAAAAGACATTTTACAAAGACAAACTGCAAAGCAGTTTGTCTTTTTAATCATAAAATGAAGTGTATGAATTTCATAATTTTATGTTGAACTGTTAATAATGAATTTTTGAAAGTTTTCTTTGGTTTTGTTTTCACTCTTCTGCTGCAGTTCTGCAGTATAAGTTCTGCAGTATAATAAAACATGAATAACATTAACATGTATATGGAGAACCTTTTTTTTTTTTAAATTATAATTTACTGCAATATTTTACAATGGGATAAGACACAGGATTCTAAAAACTTCATTTGCTTTCTCCTGACATGTATAATAAATACATTGTACAACACTACAACTATCATATATTGAAGTTTGTTCCTATATAATTAAAACATATACCGGGTACATCATTATTAACTGCTTTATTGCCTTTAATATGAAATGCATGTAAATGTTCATCAGCACGAAGTATTCCCCAGGAATAGAGAATGAATGTCTTTGGTATGGGATATTAAATCTAAGAAAAAGTTGTAGTGCTCAAAGCATAGGGTTTCAACTTAAAGAAGTATAGCGCTTTTAGAAACATTACACGTTTCAATATTAGGAATATTTAGTTCAAATATTTTTAAAGAAAAGAAAATTACACAATTACTTGGCTCAAAGAGTCTTAGTTATCTTTCTGGGCATCAATGAAATCTTCAAGTTTTGTGAGGATATATAGAAAAATAGTTACGGTGTAAAATTCTAATAAAAAGTTAAAAATTTGAGCATTTGAATTACTTAAAACGAAAGAAATCCTGTAAAAAGTATACTCTACAGGCTTTGTAGGACATGTTTACAATAAATAGTTTTAGTTTAACATGGTCTGTGTACTGAAGATAAATGTAAAATGACCATGTCTTTTATATCATAATTATCACCCAGGTTTGTCTGCTATATACAGTTCAAGAGTAGAAAAGATGCTATTTTATGACTGTTGGAGCCCTATAACCAAACACTATAGATTCAAACTTTTAGATAGGAACATGTAACGTTAAGTTTTTAAAAATCCTTGTCTCAAATGTTTTCAGGTAGGTAAGATTCACATTTGTTCAAATCATGATCGGGGGGGGGGGGGGGGGGGGGGGGGGTCATATTAGAAAGGTTAATGTAGATTCAAGTTTCTTCAAATCATGATTTCTGGGGTATGGTGGGGGCCACAAAAAGGAGTGGGGCAAATTTTCACAAAGTAATATTACTCCTACCTCCATCTTTTTCTCCCCCCCCCCCCAAAATGATTGGAAATGGACATTTTTTAACCGGGTTTTCCAACGGAAAAATCCGGTTATTAAAATGGTGAAAATGGCGGGCGGGCGGGCGGGCGGCTGCCAAAAGGGTACCCTCATTGTACGGATAACTCCTCCTACAGTTTTCAAGATAGGAAGTTGTTCTTTTGCAGATCAATTGCACATATATCAGAGGTGTGCATATTGCAAGGATTTTGATTTCCAATAATTAATCGAAAAAATACCAGGTTTTGAACTTAGTCATTTTTTGGCAAAATTTTGCATATAGGGTACCCTCATTGTACGGATAAATCCTCCTACAGTTCTCAAGATAGGAAGTTGTTCTTTTGCAGATTAATTGTTCAAATATCAGAGGTGTTCATATTGCAAGGATTTTGATTTCCGATAATTTATCGAAAAAATACCAGGTTTTGAACTTAGTCATTTTTTGGCAAAATTTTGCATATAGGGTACCCTCATTGTACGGATAACTCCTCCTACAGTTTTTAAGATAGGAAGTTGTTCTTTTGCAGATCAGTTGTACATATATCAGAGGTGTGCATATTGCTAGGATTTTGATTTCTGATAACTTATGAAAAAAATACCAGCTTTTGAACTTAGTCATTTTTGGGAAAATATTGCATATAGGGTACCCTCGTACGGATAACTCCTCCTACAGTTCTCAAGATAGGAAGTTGTTCTTTTGCAGATCAATTGTACATTAGAGGTGTGCATATTGCTAGGATTTTGATTTCTGATAATTTATCGAAAAAATACCAGGTTTTGAACTTAGTCATTTTTTGGCAAAATATTGCATATAGGGTACCCTCATTGTACGGATAACTCCTCCTACAGTTCTCAAGATAGGAAGTTGTTCTTTTGCAGATTAATTGTTCAAATATCAGAGGTGTGCATATTGCTAGGATTTTGATTTCTGATAATTTATGAAAAAAATACCAGCTTTTGAACTTACTCATTTTTTGGGAAAATATTGCATATAGGGTACCCTCATTGTACGGATAACTCCTCCTACAGTTCTCAAGATAGGAAGTTGTTCTTTTGCAGATTAATTGTTCAAATATCAGAGGTGTGCATATTGCTAGGATTTTGATTTCTGATAATTTATGAAAAAAATACCAGCTTTTGAACTTACTCATTTTTTGGGAAAATATTGCATATAGGGTACCCTCATTGTACGGATAACTCCTCCTACAGTTTTTAAGATAGGAAGTTGTTCTTTTGCAGATCAATTGTTCATATATCAGAGGTGTGCATATTGCTAGGATTTTGATTTCTGATAATTTATGAAAAAAATACCAGCTTTTGAACTTAGTCATTTTTTGGCAAAATGTTGCATATAGGGTACCCCATTTCACTGGATACGTGTTGATAGGATTATGGATACAGTTCACATAAAAGAAAAACCGGTTTGCTGTCACATTGACAGCTTTTCTCTTGTTTATTTTTAAGATGAAGTTTTCTAGACGAGGACTTTCCCATGGATTTGGAAGATTTGCAAAATTATTGTTTTTATCAAATTTAATTTTTATTTCTTTGCTTATTGGGACAGGGATAGCCCAGTTAAAAAAAATGATGACATGTGCAGAGCAAGGGTTGATTACCGGTAACCAGTTTTTAACCGGGTTTCCAACGGAAAAATCCGGTTATTAAAATGGTGAAAATGGCGGGCGGGCGGGCGGCTCGCTGCCAAAAGGGTACCCTCATTGTACGGATAACCTCTCCTACAGTTCTCAAGATAGGAAGTTGTTCTTTTGCAGATCAATTGTACATATATCAGAGGTATGCATATTGCTAGGATTTTGATTTTTGATAATTTATGAAAAAAATATCAGGTTTTGAACTTAGTCATTTTTTGGCAAAATTTTGCATATAGGGTACCCTCATTGTACGGATAAATCCTCCTACAGTTCTCAAGATAGGAAGTTGTTCTTTTGCAGATCAATTGTACATATATCAGAGGTGTGCATATTGCTAGGATTTTGATTTCTGATAATTTATGAAAAAAATATCAGGTTTTGAACTTAGTCATTTTTTGGCAAAATTTTGCTTATAGGGTACCCTCATTGTACGGATAACTTCTCCTACAGTTCTCAAGATAGGAAGTTGTTCTTTTGCAGATCAATTGTACATATATCAGAGGTGTGCATATTGCTAGGATTTTGATTTCTGATAATTTATGAAAAAATACCAGGTTTTGAACTTAGTCATTTTTTGGGAAAATATTGCATATAGGGTACCTTCATTGTACGATTAACTCCTCCTACAGTTTTGAAGATAGGAAGTTGTTCTTGTGCAGTTCAATTGTACATATATCAGAGGTGTGCATATTGCTAGAATTTTGATTTCTGATAATTTATGAAAAAAATACCAGCTTTTGAACTTAGTCATTTTTTGGGAAAATATTGCATATAATGTACCCTCATTGTACGGATAACTCCTCCTACAGTTTTCAAGATAGGAAGTTGTTCTTGTGCAGATCAATTGAACATATATCAGAGGTGTGCATATTGCAAGGATTTTGATTTCTGATAATTTATCGAAAAAATACCAGGTTTTGAACTTAGTCATTTTTTGGCAAAATTTTGCATATAGGGTACCCTCATTGTACGGATAACTTCTCCTACAGTTCTCAAGATAGGAAGTTGTTCTTTTGCAGATTAATTGTTCAAATATCAGAGGTGTGCATATTGCAAGGATTTTGATTTCCGATAATTTATCGAAAAAATACCAGGTTTTGAACTAAGTCATTTTTTGGCAAAATTTTGCATATAGGGTACCCTCATTGTACGGATAACTCCTCCTACAGTTCTCAAGATAGGAAGTTGTTCTTTTGATTTCTGATAATTTATGAAAAAAATACCAGGTTTTGAACTTAGTCATTTTTGGGGAAAATATTGCATATAGGGTACCCTCATTGTACGGATAACTCCTCCTACAGTTCTCAAGATAGGAAGTTGTTCTTGTGCAGATCAATTGTACATATATCAGAGGTGTGCATATTGCTAGGATTTTGATTTCTGATAATTTATGAAAAAAATATCAGGTTTTGAACTTAGTCATTTTTTGGCAAAATTTTGCTTATAGGGTACCCTCATTGTACGGATAAATCCTCCTACAGTTCTCAAGATAGGAAGTTGTTCTTTTGCAGATCAATTGTACATATATCAGAGGTGTGCATTTTGCAAGGATTTTGATTTCTGATAATTTATGAAAAAAATACTAGCTTTTGAACTTGGTCATTATTTTTCAAAATGTTGCATATAGGGTACTCCATTTCACTGGATACGTGTTGACATGGATTATGGATACAGTTCACATAAAAGAAAACCCGGTTTGCTGTCACATTGACAGCTTTTCTCTTGTTGAAATGGATGTTTTTAGCTCACCTGAGCCAAAGCTCAAGTGAGCTTTTCTGATCAAGATTTGTCTATGACTGCTGGTGTCATCGTAAACTTATCACTCTATAATTATCTCCTTCCGAACCACTGGCCAATTTTAACTAAGCATAATACAAAGCATCACTGGGTGAATGGGATTCAAATTATGGTGTTCATGGGTAAAGTAGGGCTACAATTAGGGGGACCATGTTTTACATACTAGGAATATATAGAGACAAGTGAAAATCTTTTATGTGAACAGTAGCCATCATTAATTTGTTAACCCTGAATTGATAAACATTACCTATCCAGAGAAATGGAGTACCCTATACGCAATATTCTGCCAAAAAAAAGTAAGTTCAACAGACAGCAATATCACCATTTTAATAACCAGATTTTTTCCTTTGGAAAACCCTGTTAAAAATCTTCTCAAAAACTATTAGGCCAGAAAATCTCAATTTTGTGTGGACGCATCCTTAGACAGTGTAAATTCAAGTTGTTTAAATCATGGTCCCAGGGGTAGGATGGGGCCACAATTGTTGTCTAATTTTTACACAGGAATATATATAGAGAAAAATCTTTAAAAATCTTCTTTTTAAAACCATCGATGACAGTATTAATGGAGTTCGTTTTCCATGGAGTGACGTGTAATAAGACTGCTACCCCAAGAGGGGGATAAATCCTGCTCCTGGGACAATGACAATGAACTTTATTCTCATAACTGAATTTACAGTGTAGAGAAAAAACATATGTACAGTATGTACAAACTACAATATATATAATAAATGAAAATCAATGGTACAGGCATGATGAAGGGATAACAGATATAATTTAACCAAGAGAGCTAACTCTCTCAAATATAGTATCTAATAGTTTACAGGTTTATGTTTGTGACATTAAACAGTTTTTCAAATTTTGCAACATTTGGATTTGTTATGAAATATTTTGGTAAACATCTAACCCTTGAATTGGATATATACATCAGTGCATTTTAAAAGGTAGTGAAATTCATCCCTAATTTCATTGCAGGTACATAGTTTACAAATTCTGTTTTCTCTAGGAATATTAAACCATCTACCTATCTCAATAGGTAATTTAGCATTACCAGTTCTAAAGTTACAATATTTCTTACATAATTGTGTTGCCAAAGTCAATAAATATTTTTCAAAATCCAGTGAGTTTTTAAAAATCCTATAATTTAAACCTTTTGGAGAATTATGTACCTCACTATACCATGATTGCTTAAATTGGTCTAATAAAATATTGTATACTTTAGATTTTAACCAGGGTATGTTTATTGTGTTTTGATACCATATATATGTCAATACATATTGATTTAAAGTTTTCTTAATGGCTTCGCACCATGGGTTATTAAAATTCTTCAATACATTAAAAAGTTTTGCTGACAATTTTGAGTTCTGGAAATTGACTAATTTACCCCAGAAGGAAATCATTCTAACTTTAACATTAATTGTTAAGGGGTGTCTTCCAAGTTCCCCATATACCATAAAGTTTGGAGTTGAGGTTCTCAAGTGGGACAGTCGGGTACGGGGGTGACTACCAATTATCCCTAATTGCTGATTAGTAGTCAGCAAAAATAAATGAAGTCAACAAAAAACAAAGTTTTAAATTAATAACAAATTTATTTGTAACAGATGAATGTAGATGAGAAACTGGTACCTCCAGTTGAACAAATCAATGAAAAATATGTATGAAAATGACAAAATTTAACCATGAAAATATTACAAATTTCACTTTAGAGTTTAAATAAGAAACATGAAAACAAATTCCTACACGTTTTTATTTTAATTTTTATCGGGCTCGAAATTCAAAATATTAATTAAACTATGGCGACTAGTCTGAATCAATTTCTCACCAGAGGGCGCGTTCCGCAAGCTTCACTGAAGCACAGCGTAATACGCCCTCTGGTGAGAGATTGAGTCTGAATAAGATAAACTTCTGAGAGAAAAGAATTAGTTTTTATTGAACAGTGCCTTATCAAAATTTATACCGAAGTCGGTATAAAGTGCTTCGAACGGGAAGATGAGCTTACCCGAGAAGTAGGCTGCTCTAAGCAGTGGACGCAAGGCGAGCAGTCCGCCGAACTACTCAAAACACGCCTTTATATAGTGTGAGTACACAAAAGAAACGATCAGCCAACCATGAAATGTTACCCTACCCCTTAATGGATAAAATTACAGGTGATAAACCTATCAGGTAAACCCTAGTGAAATACGTTTTGAAATAAGGACCAATATGGCTGACCTGTATAAACAAAATAGCACTTGAACCGTAATGTAAGTGTAAAATAGCTTATCACAAGAATTGCCGTTACTATTTAAGTATCTTATATTGAATTATCCCTAGCTTAGTTAATTATTTATGTAATTTATGATTTTTAATAAATTAAACATATGGTATTGGATGAGTTTTATCACAGACGTTTTTGTGCAACAAGTTCCAATTGAGTGTATTACCAGTCAATACAGCTTTAGTACCTCATAAGATTGTTTAAAAAAGAAAATTTTACATATTTGGAGCTGCTCGTTCATGTTCGTGGAATTTATTAGGTCACATACATTCAACACGATTCAATTTTATATAAATTGCGTATTTTCAATTACTGTCTTTTATTTTATTTTTTTAATAAAACAATGCTAAAACCGGTAATATTAAAAATGCAATTTTTAATTCCCCTTTTTAATACTAGTACGTGACGGAAGATATCAAAGATAACGTTGTTATTTGCTAGTAAACAGAAATCCGCGGACCTGGCCAGACCACTCTCGGACGATCACGTCAATCAAACTGGGTGCTATTGTTTCAAACTTGGTTGACAAGCGGCATCATTTTGAAGTTTGTACAGGTAAAAAAGGGGGCGTTTGTAAAATGCGTCATACAAGTTTATGCTTTTAAAGGCATCCTCAGGTAGTGTAGATTCAAGGTTGTTCAAATCATGATCCACAGGGTATGGTGGGGCCTCAATAAGGGGGGGGGGGGGGTTACATAGGAAGATATAGAGAAAAATCTTTTTTCTTTTTTTTTTTAATCTTTTGAAAAAGCATTCAGCCAAAAACTCTTAACCGTGATTTTCTATAAAAGGGGGGTTAACTAGGAATAAAGAAAAAAATCTTCTAATATATATTATAAAACAACAAAAAGGGCTTGATATTTACCATAAAATCATGCAGATAAAAATCGGTAGATTTTAAACTTATTTTTACACGATCTACCCTGTCTACTGTACTTAATTGTCAAGATATTTTGAAATTGATGCCGTCGTAATGCTGATTTGATCAAAGTTAAGGCTATTATTGCTCAGGTGAGCGATTTGGCCCCTGGGCCTCTTGTTGAAAGTGCGAAATAATTCTTTCAGGGGTACCAGCTGATAAACAAAGGATTAGAATAAACATTTAATTGTTATAATTAAAAAAAAAAACTTCCTGACCAATAGAATGAAATCGATTACACGGTGACCCCCCTTTTAATTGTATTTCGTGTCATCATCATCAAAATAATATATTGTGATATCGAAAGCTGATGTACACGTACATGTCTCAAGAAAATTTTCAGTAGAGGTTGACTTATTTTTAGCCACGGGGATTTTAAGTCCCATTTGAAAATTTTCTACTTTCACTTTGCTAAACAAAAAACAGGAAGAATACAGTATGGTGTAGCTTTACTCCCACAGACTAATTATAAGGTAAATTTACGTTTCTGAGATATTTGATAATGCAACAATTCTACAACTTCACATATGCAATTATATTAATTATTCTCTCACCTCTATATTAAGAACATTTTATAGCTGCTTGGCACCTGTACTCGTCAGATACATGTAGTTCTGTTTTGTTGATTTTATTTACGGAGAGAGTTCGTTACCATGCACTTTCTCAGATAACTCTAAACTCGGTTAAATGATGGAATTAAAAATGATCTATAACTGTCCAAATAAAAAGAATCTTAATTCCACGTTGAGACATAAGGTAGGTAAATGAGATTCGCTTTATATAGAATATAAGATATATATGATAAAGGTGACCCGTCACACCTTGTATCGATTACTACGTCATCATACCAGACAGGGGTGGAATACTGATTCAATTAATGTAATGATGACGCCCGTGGGTATATAATTGAATGGTAAACATTGCAAGCATCTTCACGGAGAAATTATCAACGTACTTATGAAATTAAATTAACGTGTGTATTTAACTTTGAATTGTTATGATGTTTACTAGCTGTAATTCTGAATTTTTTTTTAAATATTCGAAAATTAAAATAGAATTTATCTGTACCACGAATCAACTACATAGCTTAGTGCTACAATATCGTTTCCAAACGTGTAGTTCCTGTTGTATTGTTCATATGGTTAAAAAAAAAACATTTTAAAAGTGTAATACAGGATATATTGTCGATACGATCAGTTAATGTGATGGTGATTGTTAAAATAAATTTAACGGCTTAAAAAGCAAGGCAATGTGAAAGTTTAAACGATAGATCACACTTTACCCTGGTTAATATGTCAAGGTCTATAAATGGAGTTTATTTGGTTTATTTATCCCTTTTAAGTTTAATAGGACATTCCGTCTATTATGGCTATGTTTAGTGTATAATAAATACTGATAATAGGTTTTTTGTATTTTTTGATAATTTATTAAGATAAAACGATTCACCATGTAAACTTTCAAATAATGGCCGATTTAAATTTATCGCGAACAGAAATTTACATTGATGTAAATGGGGAAAACTTTTTTTCTACCATATGAATTTGTTTAAGCTTTCTTTTTATTAAAACGCAAAATACTCTTATAAATTATCAGAGGTTTTGGAGGTTTTCTATATGATAAAATGCAAGGCATATATTTCAGTTTCAAGAACAAAAAATCTTAGTTTGGTAACTCTGAAGAGTCTGCTGAATATTTCATAGATAATAGTTATTTTCTTAATTTTAAATAACTCAAATTATATCACCCCCCCCCCTAAATTATACACTGAATGTCTTAAAGCCATTAATCTTGACGACATGTTTTAATTTATTATATTTGTAATCCTTGCTATCTTTCCTTATAACCCGTTTTCCGTGCCATGTGTTAGCAACATCATTTCCTTTTAAGTAAAATTAGATTTTCACTTTTGTCATAGGGCCTAGTATGGAAAACAGTGATATTTGTTTGGGAGATAAGAACAAACAACTGGAGTTTTTGAAGAGCGTTTGGAAAAAAACGGATACTTCTTCGACAAAAACAACAGATGCCCTTGATAATTCAGACAGGCCAAATATAGACCCCAATGACAAAGAAAAAACAACACCTCGGAAACTAAGCCACCAGAGGCCATACTCTCCGGAGTTTTTCGACCAATCAGACGACTCCGAAGACTACTGGAGTCCATACAGTTTCAACACTCACCCAGTCCGGAAACGAGCACCTGCTGATGACGAAAAGGATGACGTCATTCACAACAACTTTTTTGAAAAGGAATCCAAACGAGAACCCAAACAGACGGGGGAGTGGGAGAAAATCTTATAAAACATTTCAGGTACTTAGTTTTAAAATGCAAATATTTATTTTTTTATTTCGCAAATCGTGTTACGTGACAAGCTTAAAAATCCCCTTTTATAAACATATTTCTTATGGACGATATTATTCAAATAATATTTTCAAAAAATATAATGGAAAGTTAATACTGATATCGACATTTCGCTGTTATTTTTACTTGAAATTTTCTTCAATGGTTGGGCAAGGCCAAATGTCCTAGTTATGCTGAATCCCATTAAACTAATTTAATTATACCGAACTACAAAGTAAAACACCTTATCAATTTTATAAATTGTTAACCTGTTAACAATTTTCAGTTACATCACTTTGACTTGCATGTAATGATGTACACTTTGATTTTTTCCATTAATGTACATCCAATTGTTCAATAATGGATGAAGACTAACATCTTTAAAATGTTATTTTTTTACTCTATCCAATTTGACAGAATCCAAGGAAGGATAAATCATGTAACCCCGGAGGAAGTCAAAATATTGAAGATTATTTCCAACCAGAAATGTTACAAGATCAATGGAAATCTTGCACCCCTGTGCCAGTTTAAAAAAAATTGAAAGAAAAAAAAATTACCCTCAGATTTTAATATTTTCCAAGGGAATACTATGTGAAGTTTATCTGAATTTCTTCAACCAGGCAGCACATTTTTCAATTATTGCTTCCATATATGAGACAAAGGAGAAAAGTCATTATCAGGACAGTTTCACAATCTTGTCCAAATAACATTAGTTCTAAACGAATTGGAATGCCTTTTTTAAGTGAAGTATTTCTAAGTTGAAATGACATCTTTTAATTTGAAAACTGAAGACACTTTGTTGACACCGAATTATTTGCTAGCAAAGATGAAGTATTTGTGTTGATGAACATCAAATTTTTTAATCAACTACTGAGCCCGTTCTTGTGAAAAAGTTTTACAATGACAAATTGCAAAGCAGTTTGTCTTTTTAATCATAAAATGAAGTGTATGAATTTCATAATTTTATGTTGAACTGTTAATAATGAATTTTTGAAAGTTTTCTTTAATGGTTTTGTTTTCACTCTTCTGCTGTAGTTCTGCAGTATAATAATACATTAATAACATGTATATGGAGAACATTTTTTTTTAAAATTATAATTTACTGCAATATTTTACAATGGGATGAGACACAGGATTCTAAAAACTTCATTTGCTTTCTCCTGACATGTGTTATAAATACATTGTACAACACTACAACTATCATATATTGAAGTTTGTTCCTATATAATTAAAACATACATCATTATTAACTGCTTTATTACCTTTAATGTGAAATGCATTTATGTAAATGTTCATCAGCACTAAGTATTCCCCAGGAATAGAGAATGAATGTCTTTGGTATGGGATATTAAATCTAATATAATAATTGGTTCATATTAGAAAGGTTAATGTAGATTCAAGTTTCTTCAAATCATGATTTCTGGGGGTATGGTGGGGCCGCAAAAAGGAGTGGGGCAAATTTTCACAAAGGAATATTACTCCTACCTCCATCTTTTTCTCCCCCCCCCCCCAAATGATTGGAAATGAACATTTTTTTATTTTTAAGATGAAGTTTTCTAGACGAGGACTTTCCCATGGATTTGACAGATTTGCAAAATTATTGTTTTTATCAAATTTAATTTTTATTTCTTTGCTTATTGGGACAGGTCTAGCCCAGTTTAAAAAAATGATGAAATGTGCAGAGCAAGGGTTAATTACCGGTAACCAGTTTTTGAAATGGATGTTTTTAGCTCACCTGAGCCAAAGCTCAAGTGAGCTTTTCTGATCAAGATTTGTCCATGACTGCTGGTGTCATCGTAAACTTATCACTTTTTAATTATCTCCTTCCGAAACCACTGGCCAATTTTAACTAAGCATAATACAAAGCATCACTGGGTGAATGGGATTCAAATTATGGTGTTCATGGGTAAAGTGGGGCTACAATTAGGGGGACCATGATTTACATACTAGGAATATATAGTGACAAGTGAAAATCTTTTATGTGAACAGTAGCCATCATTAATTTGTTAACCCTGAATTGATAAACATTACCTATCCAGAGAAATGGAGTACCCTATACGCAATATTCTGCCAAAAAAAAGTAAGTTCAACAGACAGCATTTAAAAAAAAAATTAATTATCAAGAATCTAAATCCAAGTAACATACACGTAAGTATACAATTGATCTGCAAAACAACAACTTCCTATCTTCAAAACTATAGGAGGAGTTATCCGTACAATGAGGGGTACCCTACATGCAATATTCAATGAGAAAATGAATAAATTCAACAGCTGATATTTAAAAAAAAAAATCAAAATCCAAGTAATATGCACATATCTATGTAGAATTGATCTGCTTAAATAAAACTTCCTATCTTGAAAACAGGATGAGGAGTTATCCGTACAATCGGGGTACTCTTTTGGCAGCTGCCTGCTAATATCACCATTTTAATAACCAGATTTTTTCCTTTGGAAAACCCTGTTAAAAATCTTCTCAAAAACTATTAGGCCAGAAAATCTCAATTTTATGTGGACGCATCCTTAGACAGTGTAAATTCAAGTTGTTTAAATCATGGTCCCAGGGGTAGGATGGGGCCACAATTGTTGTCTAATTTTTACATAGGAATATATATAGAGAAAAATCTTTAAAAATCTTCTTTTTAAAACCATCGATGACAGTATTAATGGAGTTCGTTTTCCATGGAGTGACGTGTAATAAGACTGCTACCCCAAGAGGGGGATAAATCCTGCTCTTGGGACAATGACAATGAACTTTATTCTCATAACTGAATTTACAGTGTAGAGAAAAAACATATGTACAGTATGTACAAACTACAATATATATAATAAATGAAAATCAAAGGTACAGGCATGATGAAGGGATAACAGATATAATTTAACCAAGAGAGCTAACTCTCTCAAATATAGTATCTAATAGTTTACAACTATTGGCAAGTTGGTTTATGTTTGTGACATTAAACAGTTTTTCAAATTTCTAACCCCTGAATTGGATATATATACATCAGTGCATTTGAAAAGGTAGTGAAATTCATCCCCAATTTCATTGCAGGTACATAGTTTACAAATTCTGTTTTCTCTAGGAATATTAAACCATCTACCTATCTCAATAGGTAATTTAGCATTACCAGTTCTAAAGTTACAATATTTCTTACATAATTGTGTTGCCAAAGTCAATAAATATTTTTCAAAATCCAGTGAGTTTTTAAAAATCCTATAATTTAAACCTTTTGGAGAATTATGTACCTCACTATACCATGATTGCTTAAATTGGTCTAATAAAATATTGTATACTTTAGATTTTAACCAGGGTATGTTTATTGTGTTTTGATACCATATATATGTCAATCCACATTGATTTAAAGTTTTCTTAATGGCTTCGCACCATGGGTTATTAAAATTCTTCAATACATTAAAAAGTTTTGCTGACAATTTTGAGTTCTGGAAATTGACTAATTTACCCCAGAAGGAAAACATTCTAACTTTAACATTAATTGTTAAGGGGTATCTTCCAAGTTCCCCATATACCATAAAGTTTGGAGTTGATGTTCTCAAGTGGGACAGTCGGGTACGGGGGTGACTACCAATTATCCCTAATTGCTGATTAGTAGTCAGAAAAAATAAATGAAGTCAACAAAAAACAAAGTTTTAAATTAATAACAAATTTATTTGTAACAGATGAATGTAGATGAGAAACTGGTACCTCCAGTTGAACAAATCAATGAAAAATATGTATGAAAATGTCAAAATTTCACCTTGAAAATATTACAAATTTCACTTTAGAGTTTAAATAAGAAACATGAAAAAAAATTCCTACACGTTTTTATTTTAATTTTTATCGGGCTCGAAATTCAAAATATTAATTAAACTATGGCGCCTAGTCTGAATCAATTTCTCACCAGAGGGCGCGTTCCGCAAGCTTCACTGAAGCACAGCGAAATACGCCCTCTGGTGAGAGATTGAGTCTGAATAAGATAAACTTCTGAGAGAAAAGAATTAGTTTTTATTGAACAGTGCCTTATCAAAATTTATACCGAAGTCGTTATAAAGTGCTTCGAACGGGAAGATGAGCTTACCCGAGAAGTAGGCTGCTATAAGCAGTGGACGCAAGGCGAGCAGTCCGCCGAACTACTCAAAACACGCCTTTATATAGTGTGAGTACACAAAAGAAACGATCAGCCAACCATGAAATGTTACCCTACCCCTTAATGGATAAAATTACAGGTGATAAACCTATCAGGTAGACCCTAGTGAAATACGTTTTGAAATAAGGACCAATATGGCTGACCTGTATAAACAAAATAGCACTTGAACCGTAATGTAAGTGTAAAATTGCTTATCACAAGAATTGAAGTTACTATTTAAGTATCTTATATTGAATTATCCCTAGCTTAGTTAATTATTTATGTAATTTATGATTTTTAATAAATTAAACATATGGTATTGGATGAGTTTTATCACAGACGTTTTTGTGCAACAAGTTCCAATTGAGTGTATTACCAGTCAATACAGCTTTAGTACCTCATAAGATTGTTTAAAAAAGAAAATTTTACATATTTGGAGCTGCTCGTTCATGTTCGTGGAATTTATTAGGTCACATACATTCAACACGATTCAATTTTATATAAATTGCGTATTTTCAATTACTGTCTTTTATTTTATTTTTTTAATAAAACAATGTTAAAACCGGTAATATTAAAAATGCAATTTTTAATTCCCCTTTTTAATACTAGTACGTGACGGAAGATATCAAAGATAACGTTGTTATTTGCTAGTAAACAGAAATCCGCGGACCTGGTCAGACCACTCTCGGACGATCACGTCAATCAAACTGGGTGCTATTGTTTCAAACTTGGTTGACAAGCGGCATCATTTTGAAGTTTGTACAGGTAAAAAAGGGGGCGTTTGTAAAATGCGTCATACAATTTTATGCTTTTAAAGGCATCCTCAGGTAGTGTAGATTCAAGGTTGTTCAAATCATGATCCACAGGGGTATGGTGGGGCCTCAATAAGGGGGGGGGGGTTACATAGGAAGATATAGAGAAAAATCTTTTTTCTTTTTTTTTTAATCTTTTGAAAAAGCATTCAGCCAAAAACTCTTAACCGTGATTTTCTATAAAAGGGGGGTTAACTAGGAATAAAGAAAAAAAATCTTCTAATATATATTATAAAACAACAAAAAGGGCTTGATATTTACCATAAAATCATGCAGATAGAAATCGGTAGATTTTAAACTTATTTTTACACGATCTACCCTGTCTACTGTACTTAATTGTCAAGATATTTTGAAATTGATGCCGTCGTAATGCTGATTTGATCAAAGTTAAGGCTATTATTGCTCAGGTGAGCGATTTGGCCCCTGTGCCTCTTGTTGAAAGTGCGAAATAATTCTTTCAGGGGTACCAGCTGATAAACAAAGGATTAGAATAAACATTTAATTGTTATAATTAAAAAAAAAACTTCCTGACCAATAGAATGAAATCGATTACACGGTGACCCCTCTTTTAATTGTATTTCGTGTAATCATCATCAAAATAATATATTGTGATATCGAAAGCTGATGTACACGTACATGTCTCAAGAAAATTTTCAGTAGAGGTATACTTATTTTTAGCCACGGGGATTTTAAGTCCCATTTGAAAATTTTCTACTTTCACTTTGCTAAACAAAAAACAGGAAGAATACAGTATGGTGTAGCTTTACTCCCACAGACTAATTATAAGGTAAATTTACGTTTCTGAGATATTTGATAATGCAACAATTCTACAACTTCACATATGCAATTATATTAATTATTCTCTCACCTCTATATTAAGAACATTTTATAGCTGCTTGGCACCTGTACTCGTCAGATACATGTAGTTCTGTTTTGTTGATTTTATTTACGGAGAGACTTCGTTACCATGCACTTTCTCAGATAACTCTAAACTCAGTTAAATGATGGAATTAAAAATGATCTATAACTGTCCAAATAAAAAGAATCTTAATTCCACGTTGAGACATAAGGTAGGTAAATGAGATTCGCTTTATATAGAATATAAGATATATATGATAAAGGTGACCCGTCACACATTGTATCGATTACTACGTCATCATACCAGACAGGGGTGGAATACTGATTCAATTAATGTAATGATGACGCCCGTGGGGTATATAATTGAATGGTAAACATTGCAAGCATCTTCACGGAGAAATTATCAACGTACTTATGAAATTAAATTAACGTGTGTATTTAACTTTGAATTGTTATGATGTTTACTAGCTGTAATTCTGAATTTTTTTTTAAATATTCGAAAATTAAAATAGAATTTATCTGTACCACGAATCAACTACATAGCTTAGTGCTACAATATCGTTTCCAAACGTGTAGTTCCTGTTGTATTGTTCATATGGTTAAAAAAAAAAACAACATTTTAAAAGTGTAATACAGGATATATTGTCGATACGATCAGTTAATGTGATGGTGATTGTTAAAATAAATTTAACGGCTTAAAAAGCAAGGCAATGTGAAAGTTTAAACGATAGATCACACTTTACCCTGGTTAATATGTCAAGGTCTATAAATGGAGTTTATTTGGTTTATTTATCCCTTTTAAGTTTAATAGGACATTCCGTCTATTATGGCTATGTTTAGTGTATAATAAATACTGATAATAGGTTTTTGTATTTTTTGATAATTTATTAAGATAAAACGATTCACCATGTAAACTTTCAAATAATGGCCGATTTAAATTTATCGCGAACAGAAATTTACATTGATGTAAATGGGGAAAACTTTTTTTCTACCATATGAATTTGTTTAAGCTTCCTTTTTATCAAAACGCAAAATACTCTTATAAATTATCAGAGGTTTTGGAGGTTTTCTATATGATAAAATGCAAGGCATATATTTCAGTTTCAAGAACAAAAAATCTTAGTTTGGTAACTCTGAAGAGTCTGCTGAATATTTCATAGATAATAGTTATTTTCTTAATTTTAAATAACTCAAATTATATCACCCCCCCCCTAAATTATACACTGAATGTCTTAAAGCCATTAATCTTGACGACATGTTTTAATTTATTATATTTGTAATCCTTGCTATCTTTCCTTATAATCCGTTTTCCGTGCCATGTGTTAGCAACATCATTTCCTTTTAAGTAAAATTAGATTTTCACTTTTGTCATAGGGCCTAGTATGGAAAACAGTGAGATTTGTTTGGGAGATAAAAACAAACAACTGGAGTTTTTGAAGAGCGTTTGGAAAAAAACGGATACTTCTTCGACGAAAACAACAGATGCCCTTGATAATTCAGACAGGCCAAATATAGACCCCAATGACAAAGAAAAAAGAACACCTCGGAAACCAAGCCACCAAAGGCTATACTCTCCGGAGTTTTTCGACCAATCAGACGACTCCGAGGACGACTGGAGTCCATACAGTTTCAACACTCACCCAGTCCGGAAACGAGCACCTTCTGATGACGAAAAGGATGATGTCATTCACAACAACTTTTTTGACAAGGAATCCAAACGAGAACCCAAGCAGGCATTGATGATTAGGACTAACAAGGCGATGAAGACACTATTCATATTGGATTCTGGGTCATCATCTCGGTATCAGGGGGAATTTAATGAGGAAGGACAGCTTCAAGATGAGGAGGTTGTAAGCAACTCATCTGTTGCCAATGACTCCATCTCTTCCACTTCCGGCGCAGGCGGAAGTATGTTTGTTTTATCTTTGAGTAGCGGGCATGCTGGACGTGTAAAAATCAGTAACTCGGCATCTTCTTATCTGTCGTACCCAAAAACTCCAGAGTGCATGGGATATGGTAATAACTCAACTATCTCTCTGGAATTTAATCTACTGTATTCTCTTATCATTAGATAACAGAATGATCAGAGAATTTAAAAAAAAATCTTTTTGTTACCAAAATTATTTCCACTTGAGCTAGATTTAAAAACCTCTCTCTTTTCTTTGTGAGGAAATCTCCATTCACTAATATTTTTCAAATACTATATTTAATGACTGACAAACACATTATAAAGAGGCACAAGAGTGTATATATAAATCATATATATGTATACACAATTTGAAAAAAGACTTAATTAAGACTTTACAAGTAACACGGCGATATCTTGCTTAAAGTTTGGATGTTTTATCTGTAACATCTCAGTTCAATAATTCCATCCATGTGTGTTTTATCTTACTGTGCATTTTTGATTGTACCAAAATTTTGTCATCGACAGAAACCCTCGGCCCGTCTAGAATACGCTTAATTACCGACCTTTAGCCAACTTCAGTATTTTTTTTTAAAGAGTATTTCTAGTCTTTATACAGATTGGGCTTTTCATATTTTTTTTATGGAAATACAAAAATATGTAGCTACATGTACACAGCAATATAAGTATATGCTTTACTTGCATGTTATTCGTTTTATAAACCCTTCAAAAAAAAAGAAGTTTACATTGATCGATTGAAAATGAACATAAAATGAGGAGAGTTTGATTTATGTAGGCATATGCGAGACTAGTCATTAGTTCCCGGCAAAGAGGACTTGTGTTTGAATGATGAATTGGTTTATCTACTTAGTAATTTCTTGTATAACTTAAAATAAAAGCTTATATTGCAGTGTTAGAGCCAATAACTTGTTACAATTGGACTCGTTCCTAACTTTGAAACACGAAGCGTGATTTAAACTTTCGCTCGGATACTCGAAAAGTATGATATAACTAGATATTATACATCTTTGATTTTTGGGAGGTGATTGTAATTAACTCACTATACCAAACCGGAAGTTTGGACCTTAGCACAAATCATCACCACTGACAAAACGTAATACTCGAAAATAATCGATAAATTTGATGTAATGTATTCAGAATCAGAAGAAAATTTATTTATAAATACCTTAAATATAGTCAGATTTTAAATGGTACGACGATTAAGATATTTTTTGTAGTCTAATGTATTCCTACGCCAAAGTTCGATTACAGTAGTAGCGTTTGGAATAAAGATAGAACCAGTAATGGTGTATACTGGACTTTATTATCATTTGTTTGTTAAAAATTGCTTTGATACACTTTTCTCAGAAATATTTCGATTACTGATACATAATAATACTTAATTATCGTAGAGTTTGATGGCGTTAATTCTATCTTTGAATATCACACAACCTGATTTGTATGGGGCTTTTTTTTTCGTCTACATAGAATTCTTGTAAAAAAAAAAAGGTGTGCAATTATTCAAATAGATTTCAGAAACTACTTGCCATGCAAAATAACATATCGTTGACATCAACATAAATAATGATCAATAAAATCAACTCCCGTCAGTACTTCAGTACTATGATTATTCTTGTTTATCACTGGCGGAGATAAACGAACATGTCCTCTAGTAAGAAAGGAGAATAAACATGACTTTGAAACTCATATATTTAAATCACTTTTTTGAAATGAAACGAAAAAATATACAGTGGTTTACACTTGGCATACTTTGGGGGTTTTTTCTTTGAATAGGAGTCACATATATGATAATGTTATGTGTTATTTTTAGTGAAGGATGACGATTTCTCTGACGAAGCAGAGGACTTCGATGACAACAAGGAATCACGTGTCACCACCACCCACACTCACTCCCACGCGCACTCCCACTGCCCCCACATCCACACCCACTGTCACAACAAGTACCATAGACACTACCACGCGCACGGCGGTTACCATGACGACGAAGATGAGGATGTGAATGAAAAGTACCCGTTTGATTACTGCTCAGTGGAAAGGGAACCCACTAAACGCCGAACATCGTCGAACCAGTACGTCACGTACCATGGAACTGGTAATTATTTCTTATATCAGTATTTAGAGCTGTACAACTGTTTTCCTCAACACAGCAATATGTTGTAAATGTTGTTCTTGTAGATTTTTACCGCCCTTGTGTTTATGGCTACCCAGAAGGTAATTGTGTTGGTTTTTCACTGTTTCTTTAATATCATTGATCCAGCACTAGTACTGTGGATAGACAATTCTTTTTGCAGTTTTTGGATGTTTAGAAATATCTTTGCAAGAAATAAACGTCTCTTTATCTTACTTGTTCACTCGTAAAGTTTGCATGGACATTCTTTCGAATCAGTTGTGAACATTTTATATTTTCAATTCCACTTACAAAAACAAGAGAAAAGCTGTCAATGTGACAGCAAACTGAGTTTTCTTTTGTGTGAACAGTATCTATAATCCATTTGTCAACCCTGAATTGATGAACACTACCTATCCAGTGTCCAGAGAAATGGTGTACCTTATATGCAATACTTTGCCAAAAAATGACCAAGTCCAACAGCTGGTATTTTTAAAAAAAATAAATCATCAGAAATCAAAATCCTAGCAATATGCACAACTGTGATATATGTCCAATTGATCTGCAAAAGAACAACTTCCTTTCTTGAAAACTGTAAGAGGAGTTATCCGTACAATAGGGGTACCCTATATTTTGCATAAAAATGACTAATTAAGTTCAACAGCTAGTTGGAGGTGTTATCCGTACAATAAGGGTACCCTTTTGGCAGCCGCCCGCCCGCCATTTGAATTTTCACCATTCCAATAACCGGATTTTTCCTCTGGAAAACCCGGTTAAAAAGTAAAAAATGAATTGTCGCAGACTTATTTCGTTTAAATTTCAATGCGATAACTGATCAGCTATTGATAGACGGAACACCATATTTTATAAACACTTCTTTTATTTTTTTTTATTTAAAAAGCAAAGCGAGTTCAAGGTAAATGAAATAAATTGATTGCGAATATTTGGGAAACTTTCATCTTATTTTTTGCTTTACTGACTCAAACTCATTTTACACACTATACTACAAATGATACAACACAAGTATAAACACATTTATAGTCATGGTTTTTGACTGTTTCTTTGTTTGAAGTGTGATACGCTCACAATGAATGCACATTGACGCTTATAGATACTTACCCTGTTTTCTTTATATATCATTTTGATTAATAATCTATAAATATATAACTAGGTTTCAATGAAATACTGAAATATTGAAATATATTTTTTATGATATCTTTGACGAGATCATATCGACGGGTGACCATTATTATGCATGATAAATTGTTCATGTTGTCGACTTGATAAACGTTATTAATATATTACTTCATGAAGTATGTATTAAACAATACAAAATGTAACATTTAATTAAGATCCCTTGATCCTTGTTCTACCCCCCCCCCCCCCCCCCCCCCCAAGGGCAATGGCACCTCACACATGCAACTTACGGAAAGAGATTTTTTTATAATAAAGGAAAAGTCTGCATACAGTATGACAATGTAAAATCCTCGTTTATCTTTTTCACTTGAGATGCACGTGAGGCTCATCTGGTATTGTATCACAGTTGTGTGTTATCTAATATACTAAGTATTACTAGTATTAAGGACACCTAACAATTCATTGATTCATATATTCAGTCACGTGACATTGTTTAACAAATTTTTTTATGAAGAGTGTATTGGATAGAGTCTGTTTGCCTTGTTTGTCTTTAACTAACCATTTATTTCCACCTTTCAAGAATACTTCGAGAGATATGACCGTGCACGTGTAGTTATACTCTAAAATCCTCTAAACTTTCTCAGTATGTAAAAGAGCTCTCATAGTATACTACATCTAGTTTGTAACTTCCGCTCATATTTCACAGAAATATTCATGCTGTGACATAATGTGTAATTGAAGGATGCGGGCAATGCAAAAACTGTAAGTCCGGAAAAATGATGACAACAATGGAACAGTTAGCAGACAGTATCGACTGCGAGATTCATGACGTAGTTCCGGACGGCAACTGTCTCTTCCGGTCCGTTGTTGATCAGCTTAGGATGAACGGAGAGTTTTATTGGACAGCAAACACACTACGTCATAAGGCGGTGGAATACCTACGTCATAATCCCACTCACGAAGACGGAACTCACCTGGCGATGTTTTTGTCGAATGAGGCTTGGGATGAATATCTAGCTAGGATGTCTCGGGACAAGGAGTGGGGCGATCAACTTATTCTTCGGTAAAGAAAGAAAAAAGATAGAAAGAGAAAGAAAATAAGAGAGAAAGAGGGGGAATCTTTCTATTTAGACCATTAAAATGTTTTTTGTTTACAGTGGGTTGAGCAGCGTCATTGGTCGCAGGATCTCCATTATAACTGCAATAGGTAGCGGCCATAACCAGACTACGATAGAGCCTGTTACTCAGAGCAATGACGTAACAAAGAAGGAACCCCTACAGTTGGGTCACTTTGATGAGCAGCATTACGTCAGTCTCCGGAAGAAAAACTGGTCCGACCTCTGGTTTGAGAGTAAGTGAACATGCTTAAGTATTTTGGGGCTTAAATTTACTTTGAGGCCAAACATACTTTTTATTAGAGTGTATTGAGTTTCAATGTTGGTAATGTGCTAATGCTTTTATGAACTGAAAAATTAGGTAAATATGCAACTAGGTCCATCTAATGCATTGTTTCATCATCACACAGACAAGGTTCATATCCAATAATAAAAATCTTATAACTTTTTCATGACAGATGGACGTAAAGAGAACTGTGTTGCAGAGTCCGAACATTTTGAAGGTAGTTGTATATACATCAGCAAACACTGCCGCGTATCGATATTTTGTGAAAAACAAAAGAATGACGACAATGTCTTGCCTTTAAGACATTGGTCTGAATTTTCCCCCAAATCTACGACAACCTCTACAGTGTATACTATAAAATTATCCTTTCAGGTTCCAACCTGCAATATTACATTGAAAACACACAGGACCACGTAACCTCCGTGCCATTTAGTCACCTACATTTTCTCATAAAGAAAACGATCCCCCTCGCTTCTTTGTTGGAAGAACTTTCATCCACTGAAACAACAGTATCTATCGAAAATGTAAGTCTCAACGAGGTACAATGTACAAGTAGCATGATTATGATTAAATGTTACTTGATCTAATCACCACGGGCTTAAATTCATCAAAACAAGATTGATTTTATTTAGAATAAATTCTGGCAAGTATGTTATGAAATTGATTTGCATAAAATGTACCTCAACTGCTTTTAGTGCTTCTGTTATGTTATGATTAATTCTAAATTGGAAATCAAATGGCCTGGAAAAAAATCTTTGACAGTATAGATTTCGTTCAAAATTTAAGCACAGCTCATTATGCACCTAAATCTGAATAGGCATTTAACAAGGATAAGTGTGAATTGTTGTGCATTTTCATTTTTCTGAAAGGTTGGCAACATTGCAGAAGGACTGGAATGCGACTTTTATTCATCGCTACATATATCCTACAACAAGTCGAAAAAACCGTATCGAAATCTGGGAGTCACTGGAATAGGTTTTGTAAAAGAGCACATGGCATTTAACAATATGAACGACGTAAGCGAAGAAGAAAATCAGTTTTTGCTTGAGTTTGAGGATCTAGACTCTTCTCCATGGCTTAAATTGGTTGTCATCAAACCGTCAACTGTGACACTCCGATACACTAAGATAAGAAACGGAACTGCTTATTTATCTGCCTACTATACGCCCTGCGTTAATGACATTACAAGAAGCACTAAATTGGTGCGGGGAATAAAATGTCTAAACTGGCCCAAAAACATCGTGGATTCTTGGTTATCTAGAAAAAGACTCGCTGGGTGGCCCAACGAAGAATTGTCATCGGAAATAATTAAAGAGAAATGCATAGTAGTTCCGAATACCAAACATGATACTTTATCATGGAGATTGAATTTCATGCTCCCCATCCGGGCATTAATCAAGCGTGGTACAAACGTAGATCAGCGCCATTGCTACAAGATATTCAAATTGTTAGTGGACAGTGTCAGCAAAGAAGACTTGAACTTGCCATCCTATGCAGTCAAAACTATTTTCCTTTATGCTTTAGAGGAAATCCCATCTGCACACTGGGAACAAAATAAAGGTATTTGTTTATTGCACATGTTAGACATGTTACTGTCCTGCCTTCATAAGAAGCACATGTCAGACTATTTCATCACAATTTGGAATTTGCTGGAAGATGTAACTGAAGATGAATGCAAAGCTCTTTATTCAAGATTATCAGCAACACGACAGTTTCCGATTATAGCAGTGGTGCTAGCGTCAGAAGCTCACGGATTGCCAGCAAGTACTGTTGCCGAACCACTTATTGAACATATCCAATCCATTGAAAGAGGGCATTATGTAATGGGGTCTGAAAAAGATGTATTCCTGCAAATATCCATAGAAGCTGTGAAAAATAAGCTTTGGTATTACTGTTTCAAAGACTCTGTCCAAGAATTTGTGGAAATGTACGAAGACGCTCGACTCTCCAACGACTACACGCCGTCGATGGAGGAGTTCGCAAGCTCGTATTTCCAGGATATACCAAACAGACTAGTCTGGTGGTTTTACTTTTTCTTGGATCATTTCTATCAAAAGAGATCTCTCGTAGCTAATATGGGGGCGTTTGGTGGCAGGACCATTGGTTCTCTGTTGGGACCCAATAGGAAGACAGGGGTTTTCGATGAGGTTTTCGTGCCTCATCAACTGTTGACAGAATATAAAGGGCGTAGTTCATATGAACCGGACGTGACTTTCTTATTGGAACTCACTCAAAATCTCAGTTTTTCTGAAGAATACAACCACAGTGCCCACTATCAAATGGAACTTGTGCGCTTCCTAAAAGAAAAACTGAAATCATGTACTGAAGCGGAAGGCTTTCCAAACACAATACAAGGCAGCCATCAAGCAAATTACCAAGGTCAAATTATGTCACTGCAGTATTATATGCTATTGATGACTGTATTACAGCAACTTTTCAGGTCTCTCAAGAATTTGAAGTCTGTTGAACTTTTTTCCGAGTACATTGAGGATGCTGAGAACGCATGCGCAATCATTGGGAAGCCAGACAATTATTATTACCTTGCTCAGTTCTACAAGGAGCTGGGATGCACAGAAAAATATCGCGAAGCCATCAGTGTTTACAATAACAGTTACACAGATTGATATAGAGACGTTTTCAATGAAAAACCAAATGGAACGCTTCATTCTTTCATCTAGTAACTACGAAATATTTTGTTTAAAATTTAATACCACTTAAGATGGTATGGGGCACCTGTCGATAAAAGGACATTAAAGACTTTTACCGGCTTAGAATTATTAAATTTTTCAATATTTGACCAAAAATATGTTTTGAAAATGTTTGGAAAGTTAAAAAATATAAAAGCCCTAGCGGAATCGATTCGAACTCATGGCTTACAGATTCGTAGTTCTATTTCCCTCCGCTGTCAGACAACAATTTGTGGAAAGAAGTTATAAAATAGTACTTGATTTTATTGTTTATTTTGATAGAAATTCGTCACAATATGGAGGTGTCCCATTCAACTTTAAAGCTCATTTAAGGCAAAATCAACACGCTTTTTTCTTCTGCCTTGTGCACTGTTAGCTATATGTAAGAACACGCTTATGGTAATTTATCTTATATAAACTATTATGATTCTTTGTCATTTTTAAACGATATGTGTTTCTCATGTGTTTTATACAATATTGTACATGGTTTTAGTGAATAAATCAAGTCGAAATTATGCTCAGTTCCGAATGAATGCTAGTTCCTTTTTTTTAATTGTTAATCTTAAATTTTATCAAAGCATTTCATTGAAAAGGCCGGATGCACGTGGCAATTTTCAGACTACATGTACATGTATATTCATATCTTTGAGACGGAAGAGCTCTTTATAGAAGTATATAGGAAAATATTCACATAAAGATCGGGAAGTAAGGTGGGCAAATTCCTATAATAGGATAGGTAAGATACTTTATATAAATTTTTTTTTTAAATTAAAAATTCCAACTTATATGATAATTCTTTTCAAAATTTGTTGTGCGATTTATGGAAGTAGTCTTTTCTGGTGTTCGAATTGTCAAATGTAAATGTGATTAAATGTTCATTAAATCAAGATGAAAGGAATTTAAAATATCATATTTTTCTTTCTTCTTTACTATCACACAACTTGGCACAGAAATAGTATTCAAAGTTACAGTATTGTCGTAGATTCATGAGTTTATTTAGCATTTTAAAAACATTAACATAAATGTTGGAAATTTTTAACTAATGTGAACTAATAATAAGATAATTTGGTTTCAGAATATGATTAAAAATATGATCTGCCTATCAAATTATATTTCTATTAGGTTTTTAAGCTTTACATAGAATTGTGTGAAATCACTAAAATAAGTTTTTTCTGTCTTATTGAATGTTCAATATATTAGCTTTTCTGTCAATTAATATCTTTATATAAAGTCTTCATAATATGTAAATATCAGAAATATTTTAATATTGGAAGCATAAAATAATTATCAAAATTTAAGAAAATTAGATGAAATGCGGGCTAAGCAATATCAATTTTAGTTTAAATTTTTACTCCAATTTAGTAGTATAAGATGATAGACATTCCGACATGCTATCATTTCATTAAGAAATAGAAAATTCATATTTTAAATTCGGTAGCACCCAAATACAATTTTTGTGCGTTTCTTTGTTTGAACAAAATTAAATAAATTTGAAATTGTGTTTTTCGATAAAATAATAGGCATAAATTTATCTTATTCCCCCATGTTTTAAACCTAAAATATACTCAATGATATTGGTCAAGGCTAAATATATTATTTAAAAAATTTTAAGGTAGATCAAATGAGTATGCATGTATTTTAAGTACATGTATGCGTTTTACAATTACAATAAGCGTTGCTGAAATCAAATGAATAAAAGAAATAACGCTTAATTCTGGGTATATAGTTTATTTCTTTAAGTCATTCCATGCTTGGCAACTTCCGCAGCAATGTTGTTGCACAATTGGTCTGTCACACAGACCGTTTTTGGCAACAAACACCTCACAAGGCAGACTGTTTATTCTGACGAACAGATTGTCTTGACAGTTCACAGGCACAGAACGCGTGGGCGAAGGCGGCGTGGGCGCATAATGAACTGAAAGTGAAAGTAGTTGCTTAATTAGAGCCATCTTTTTTATGATACATTGGCCTACAAAAATTTTCTTGAGCGTAGTATTACATTATGAAAATCGTTAAGTTACAACAAGCAATCACATATATGAGGAATAGTTCAACCTAGTAGACGTAAAACTTATTCCATTATAAAAAATATCAATGTTAACTCTTTCTTAAGATTCAAGTAACCAGAAACGATTATATATAGAAGCAAAGTAAATTTGAGCAAACTCGGATTATAAATGATTAAGCTCTTGCCTCATACAAGGAGTAAAGTTTTAAGCTCAAGCTTTCATTAGAAATGCCTGGTTACACATCTTATAATGTGAGTTAAACCTTATTATATACTCACTATGTTTTTTACAGCTGGCGCAGCAAAAGTTCTTGACATTAGGATCATAATTGCATATCTCTTGCGTATATTTAGCAATAAATTGGTCGCATTTTAAACCGTTTATTAAAATTTTAGAATCCCTGCAAAAATCTTCTTCGGTAAAATCTGAAAGAGAAGAAGCGCATGTATAATATTAGCCATGCAATACCGAGCCAAGCATTGCAATAAGATACACTCCAGTGGTGAAACAGCTCACTATCTTAAAGCAAGGATTGATTAAATAATTATTTTTGACCCAAGCAGGCGTTTTATAGGTAGCAGTATGGTAAGTGGTACATATTTTCTAGAGATTTTGTAATGGTGGCAATAAACTTTATCAATGACGACCACACGTGATTAACGTCACACGTGACTGGCGTATATCTACTACTCACTTCTATTACAGGATTGGCAGCATCTCTTATAGAATATTGGATCTTGGCATTGCATGGGCGTGGCATCCTCCTTACACGAGGCTCTAGGCGGTGGGACGTCCGGGAAAGGACAGTTATCTACACAGAAATTTACGTCTTAAACAAAATAATCAGCAAACAGTAAAGTTTTAACTAAGTTTCAAAAACTTACGACGTATATGTACCTCTATCTTCTCCAAAATAACCTAACTACCTTCTGTCTTTTATTTCAATTTACAAATTGAACTTTCAAATCAAATTTCTTATTAATAATAATATTTTTCACAATTACCTGGTACAGTGGGAGCTTTTTCATCTCGAACACACTTTCCAAGTTTACACCACTGCAAAATCAAAACATTTCATTATGTTACTTGGCATATTTCTTTTAATATTTTATTTCTGTAATGTTGTATACATATATTTCTTTTGGTACCTACTTTTTTGTCTCCACATGAAGTTCCCATGGCGGCTCTTTGTTCACTTCCGGTTATACACATTTTCCTTCCGGGGTCAAAACAGTACATTTTGTAGCACATTTCGTCAGTTGTGGCAGGTGGCTGTAAATATTGTGGTTAATATTCAATTCACAAATAATATTTTATCCTTATAAAACGTGAGAGAGAGAGAGAGAGAGAGAGAGAGAGAAAGAGAGAGTTACTTACACACATAAATGATTCGTTTCCGTACAACTGCCTACACTGTGTATGGACGTCTTCTAACTGTCCAGGTGGAATAGTGAGATAGGGCTTGACTACCATTGTAGCGTACGACGGACCTGCGTCGTCTGCTAAACAGTTTCCCTTTCTACGGAAGATCCGGGCCCTACAAATTAGATTTATCATTCATGATGGTTGAAGATGTTCACATTCTCAAGGTGTTTCCGTTTTACATTTGTTTTAAGCTTTAATTTTCCAAATTTAAAGACACTAAAAGTATACCTTTGTGTCAATAAATTAACATGGTCTTCCATTTGAGCTATGGAACAGTCGGAAAACTTAAAGCTGTATTCTTTGGTTTTTGAATTTATAATCGCCGATGATGGTGCCATGATGTAGTTAAGCTCACGTGGACAATGCGTGGATACAGGGTTGTCGTCGCCATCATGGTAAATTACTCCCAAACTAAAATACAGATGGGTATTGAAAACAATAATATTGGCATTGTCAATGTGTTACATATTTTACACACCTGCTTACACATTTTTCTTTGTACAGTAACTTATTTGTAAAGTTCTTTGACCCTTATTATGAATAAAGTAAAAAAAATCGGACTTGGAACCTAAACTTCATGGCAAAGTAATACATTAATGTAGCCTCAAATAAGTATATCTCAGTTCAACAATAATCTATTTATATAGTACATGTTTATTTCATAAATCGATTTCACATCAGTTTAATTTGAAAAAAAATGAATTGTTAATTTACGAGATTATTGGTTACAGTGTATTTCTCAGCTAATCAGTCGCCATGTTCTGCGCAAATGCTTTGTTTAAAATGGGTGTATCTTTAGGCCATTTTGACAG
This sequence comes from Magallana angulata, assembly GCF_025612915.1. Lineage (NCBI taxonomy): Eukaryota > Metazoa > Mollusca > Bivalvia > Ostreida > Ostreidae > Magallana > Magallana angulata. Next base: position 57,498,608 of record NC_069117.1, read on the forward strand.
AACACGACGGCTGTTTCTGTGATGTTAACCACAAACGGTGGCTAAATAGACCATAATCTATGTATATGTATGTCTAAATTAGCACAGAGTGCACATCTTGTTTCTGAAATTAACACTTCAGCGTATGAAAACCGATTAATCTTGCTACACCATTATATTCCTTGCTCTGGCCCATTACTGCCAAGTAATTGGTAAACGGTGCAGTGGGGAATGATATGTAAATCTGTTGTGGTATAAACCGTGCCCGAGACTTATTAAAATGTAAATTACAAATAAAAATTCTGGTCACCTCAGAGTCTGTTTGGCTCACATATGCAATGTCAACATGCCACAACAAGCTAGTTTAGTTGTCAAGCATCAAATTTAAACGTACAAAAATGACACTCCGGGGTTTGTTTATTCTTATAGTTCGGCGACAATAAAGCAAGGAAGAACTATGAAAACGTTGTTTAAGTTCCTGAACTAAAATGTTGCATTGTCTTTTGAAACACTCATTTTAAAGCTCGCTATATGATTTTAGAAAACTGCTTATGTGTGTTAAACTCTCCCTTATAAACTTACGACCTTTAAACTAATTTCTTTAATTCATTTTTTTCATCGTTTGTATACTGATATATTTCTTGTTTAACAATCCTATTAAAGAAGACCATTATCACATTATTTGTGAGCACTTTTCATCTTTTAAGGCCTTTTATCTATATGTGACTTTTATTTGAACACTTGTTTCCAAACTCGTGAGCTGTGGCTATTTTGAACTACTTACTTGTGTCCTAATTCATGCGCAGCAATTCCAGCGGAGTTATATGAGCCATGGTCAACAATGACAGACGTGCTCATTGCGGTACAGATACCACTTAGGTAACTCGTTCCTAGAAAATAGACACAAAGCAAATTAGTTTTCTGATGCTTTTTTCGCCTTTACTCAGTACTTAAAAACATATTTTCAATGTCAATCAAACATTGACAATTTGTAAAGGCTGTAAATGTACCTAATATGTATCCTCTTCCATTTGTAGCATCGTACCTTAAAAGAAAAAATATATAACATTTACATGTCAGAAAAAATTATTTTTTTAGAAATACCTGAAGAAAATCCATTATTGCTTTACAAAACATCCTTGATTTGCTATTTTGTTTAAGTTTAAACTATTTTCAATTTGTAGTTTTGGACTTTTTAGTTCCTTCTATTAGAGTTTAAGTATGGACTATCCAAATGCATCCTATCATTAAGTTTAGTATATATATCCATGTATAACGTAGTTTGTTTTTTTCTGAAACATTCCTATGTCCCAGCAGCAGACTTAAATTGATTGAGTTGTGGATTATTCCAATGTATTTCTACGTTTCTGTTTTATAGTGTGAAAACTGAAACACTTGACCATTTCTTTCTGCATTTCAGTTTAAAACTGAACCACTCCTTTAGGTTTCTGTTACATTAATTGCGTTTCGAACTATTCCGTTGTATCATTATGTTTTTGTGACATGGTTTGGGGTTTGAAGTTTTATCATGTCGCAGTGTTTGACATGGCGGTCTAAGAATATTATGCTAAATACCGAGATAATTCTCCTCTAATGGGACCCTAACGACAGCTTTGACAATGCCCCCAAAAGAGATCGTTTTCATTACTATTTTTAAATGAAACTCTCATTAGACCAGTTTTGATTGTTTGTGTTTGTTGGTTACTGGAATTAGACCGATTTAATGTTCCATGGTCCCTATACATTGTAGCAATGTTTAATGATGTTTATTTTCTGATCATATATGTAAACCAAAATCTTATTCAACCCTCTCAAAACATGCAAAATAATTACAATTTTTAACTTTTTAGGATAATTTTGAATGAAAGTTTGGCCAGATGAATTTTAATAATAACTTTATTTAGTCACGCCGTTTACTTTTAACAAAGACTTAATCCGATTGTCTTAAAAATGGTAATGGCATGTTGATTGAGAGGCATTTTATGTCGACGCAAGTAAAGGAATCATACAAAACAGGGATGTTTGGTCTTCGTCTTAAATTCTTGACGCCACGAGTCTTTGGTTTTAGGATTTGGTTGGTTGGGGCAAGGGTCCTTAAACAACGTTGGACGTTTCTCTCTAAATCATACGTTAATCAGACAGGTCAATGTTCACAAGGAAAATACTTCCTTTCTGTCATGCAAATTAAACCCCCATGATGACATCTGATAGACAGAAATGTTGAAGTTTATTTCTTCTGGTCATTATGTTTCGAACTTTGAATTGTAATTAACATCCATTATTAAGATTACCACGAAATGACAACAATTAACAAGATATTAGGAATTAATTATGATAACGAACAGGTTAAGGTCTTAACATAAGTAAAATTCCACTGTCTCAAACTATCTATAAGAAATGTTAGATTAATCTATGCATGCAGAATTAGCTAAAAAATGTGCAATAAAATATTATTTTATCATAGTTTAAGTTAAACACAATTATATAGACTAAACAGGGATTGAAAGACAGGCATATTTCTTATCCCTACCTTACAATTACAACACAGTTTCAATTGGTCTATAAAAATCGTCTGCCAAACAGCAATACTTGTACGTAGAATCAACTTATAATCTAACAAATTATATGGGATAATGATAATTTCTCAAGTAAATTTGACTGACCAAATCAACATATTCGTATTTAACGGGAACTAAATTCTGTAACACTTTCAAGATTCTACTGATATTGGTACAAATGTTGAAGGTTTCTTTTGGCAAAGTTATGATTTGATAGGAACTAAAGCCTTTGTCGTCAAATTCAAATTTGAAGGCATCCCTAGATGGAACTGAGCTACTCAATGGTGACTTGATGGGGTAATTACACAACACTCTGAATGACAATTGGATGTGTAGGTCTTAGGTTGTATTAAATGTCATCCTCTCTCATAGCAATGTCAGGTGATCAGGATCACGGACACATCCACGTGACTGCGAGAAAAAGCTGAGAGAGGGGGTTCACAATGTGTATTTATAAATATATGTGTACATGAATTTAGAAGCAATGATATTCGGTTACTAAAGCGTATTTCGTCGTAATTTTTTACGACCGTGGTGACAACTACGTGTTCGAATAGTCTGTCATTTATGCAGTAATTATTTTCTCATTTTCCTATCCCTGATTATGATAATCAAAAGATGTATGTTAATAATAATTTCTTTTTTATTAGTCCAAAGCCAATATGTACATTTAACGAAGTTAGGTATGAAGTCTTTGTTAGCACATAATGCCAGTATATATGTATCATCGGTTAACTTACTCAGTGAACAACATAGCGTGGTCGTGGTGTGGTAAATCCTTTTTGGACTTCAGGAAGTTGGTCAGCCCCAGAAGCGTGGAACTTCCGTCCACCTTCGAGCGCCTGTCCCCTCCCTGTCTGTACGTCATCACAAACGGAAGGTCGCTGGCATTCTGTAAAATCAGGAAATACATCGGTCAATGTTAACTAGCCATTTTTTACGCTCAATATTCATTTGCATTTCAAAGGTAATAGTGTGAGAATCTGTGATTTTGAATGCAGTCTGTACCTTTGCGATGAAGAAACCGGCCAGACGAATAGAGATGGTAAACCCTGTATTGTTGATGGAAGAGTAACGAAGGTCCATCTACAACATTCCAATTCACAGTCAACTAAAGGATAAAACAAAATTCAGAATCAAATAACAACACATTACTGAGTGACCAACTCACCCCGTTAACAATGTGCGCAAAGTAGTATTTGAGTTTTGTCATTGTTTCCAGTTCATCACCGCCGTGTCTCTTGTAGAATCTACAACATCAACAGATTTATTACAGTCTTATTGTCCGACATAGCTGGACATATCGTAATATTAAACCTAGACTCGTATTACCACAGACTATTTCTTTATTCGATTATTAAAAAACAAATAGTGAGTAAAAGGTCGTTCTGAAAAAAAGTTATAACTGTAAATAGTACATGTGATCTGTTTGATAATTAAACAGAATAGTCAGTTCAACCTTTGATTGGTACCCGCGTTTTTTGTTGTAACTAAATGGGATACATACTTTTGGTATAAACAGTAACTGTTACTTGTGCTTGTTTCTATTTGGATACCTACTTTTGGTACAAACTGTTGTCGATCAGCACTAGTACATCTATTCAGATACCTACTTTTGGTATAAACTGTTGTCGATCAGGACTAGCACCTCCACCACATACGGGCGTTTGGTGTTGTAGTTGACGTCATGAAGCATGTTGTCCTGGAAATCTTGGAAGGTGTGTCTGTCTGAGATATGTACCATCCGTCTGTCCATGTATGTCATATCATGCCGGTTTGTCGACGAATGCCAATCTAACAACAAAAAAGAGAGAATTAGATTTACTTAAAATGTGATTGTTACAATGGAAATAATAAGAGAATTTTAATAATTTTACTTGTGAGAAGTTATTTTTTTTTTGGATAACATATTTTAGGAAATATATTATGGTGGGCTCAATATATACACAAAAAATCAAAATAGTTACTCAATAGTTACTCTTAATATCCACTGAAAATGAGTTTACCTAACTCGTGTTTTGGTTTGAATTTAATTTTCTACGCAGCACTGTTTACTAAATGAGTATATATTAAAACTTAAAATAACTTTATCCATAAATAAAATTGCATTTAATTTTCCATCCTAAGTTTCATCTGCATTGATAATTCTTGTATAATAACGTTTTATAACTTTTGCAGCAGTTTAATTATTATGTAAAACGAGATCGTAATGGTTTTTTTTTATAGAGATCACGTGGTTATGGTTTACAGATTCACACAGTGAGCTTACTAAGCTTAAGGTAAAACACCCCGTATTAGTAAGATGTTAATATGTCACCGGGACGGAGGGAGAGTGATTTGTCCCTGTCAACTATACCTCCAGTTGGCACGTTTTAATTTAGCTCGTTTGTTTTACAAGATTTATTTTAAGGACAATGTGATTTTTTGTAAGTTTGTCGTTGCTTCATGACAAGTAAAATTATGTTAATTATAGCAAGGAATGGAAACCAAGGAACAAGGCCTACAGAATTATATGAAAAAGGTCCGTTTGTTTTATGTTCTAAATTAAAAAGAAGATGCAATTATCGTTTAGAATGATGGAAGTCTTTTGTGAAAGCGATGGTCTGTTGTTTGGATACAGACCCACTGTTCTTACGTCTATGTAAGATAATATGTCATTGCTTCATGTATGTGTGGCAAGCATGTCATTAGAGAGGTGAGAAACTGCAGGACAGTCCGTTAATGCTTAGTGTCCGTCTATACATCACACCAAACTAGTATCAAACAAGATTCGTGACAGAGGCAACAGATTTATACTACGGGGGAACGCAAACAGGACTGTTTTTATTGTTTACGTACGGCAGATGAAGATTTAACGAGTAATTGTGGGAGGAGAGGAAACTGTCCCTCTCTTACTTCTGTTGTCCGCTGACGTCGTCATAAACTACTGTCAAAACCGGTTTTTTTTTCTATTCCTTGAGTAGATCTTGTTAACTACCAATTATTCATTGCAGAAAATATGTAACTAACCTTCACAAAGGACAAGAGATTCGTTCAAACGACCACGCATTCTATGACCTTTATAAACTAATGAACAAGAGACGGAAGGAGGAGAAAGGGATATTATTCTTACTGTCCAGGTACTGGCTGTTGATGTACGAACTCCTCTTCATAATCCTGTGGTTGTGGGCGGGGGTCAGGCTGTGTCCCAGGGGACCATTTGGCTCCAACACAAACGCGTCTTTTCCGGAGACCAAAACGCCTTCCTGAAAAATCATAGAAAAATACCATTAGTACAATAATTCACTCAGTTTTATGAATATTCAAGTAAATTTGATTTCAGGCCACGGATCTCTCTACCGATAAAGGGGTTGGGGGAAGGGGAGGTTGAGAAGGGGTTTTACTCACAAGTTGTGTCTGTGTGTTCGTTGGTGCCGTGCGGTCCATTGTGATTGCAAACGCCCCTTGTTTATCGGTAGTGTGATAGAAGGCAATATCCTGAAACAAAAACAAACAGTTTATTAGTTCGCATTTCATTTATTAGGAATTTCAATATTAGGTTAGTCGGGTATTATACAATGTTGGCATAATCACAATCAAACTTTTGTATAAAAACTAAGTAAACTAACGAAAAACAACATACTAATACAAATATATTTTAATTTTCTCCTACAATACCACGCAGTAACGTTTAGTCCTCTAACCTTATATCCTCATAATTGTGATGTACAAATTATTATCGTTTTGATTTTCGATTTTATTTTTTTTTGGGGGGGGGTGTAGATAAATTTCTTGATTCCCTGCTTATTATAACAGTTTTATGATGTCAAGTAACATTTACTAACAAGAGACTTTGTAGAAGACTTACTTGTATATTTCCGTATTCACAAATAGTAAAACCCTGATCTATGATACAGGAGGGCACGTTGATGTTAATGTTGTCGTTCCGTTTGAGTCGGAGGGTTTGGATTTCTGGAATTCCGTGAACTGTGTATTGCACATGTCGTGGGTGAAGGTTTCCTATGTGCCACGGTATATTTAACGTGTATGTTTGTTCTACAAATAAGAAATTGTCTATATAGTAAATCCATATTACAAAAACAATGTTAAAACATATAATGATTCTCTAATTTTGCAATGTCCATTGACAAATGAGGCGCAAAAGTTGCATTTTTATCATTTGGATGACATTTTATTAAGAGATTGTCAGACACTATTAGACACCATTAACGGTCCATGGCATTTTTTTTAAAACCATTTTAACGCCCCCCCCCCCCCCCCCTTGAATATACACGTAGTTTCTCTTTTCCTTTCAAACGGATATTCTGAGCCGAGACGCCATGATGTGAATCCCCTGGGGATGTAGGTCTTTCCCTTGATGTTCATTGGGCGGGGTTCTCCGTAAGACAACGTCACAATGCCCGGATCACTAAACCATCGATGAAATACTCATAAACAAGGGCCCAAATACCTAGTTATTACCCATTTATTGCCTCAGTGGACATTTATGTCTTATCAAAATATGCTTCAAATGTATATTTCTCTCCATCTTTTCCTTCAAATACCTAATTTACAAAGATCTAGTTTATTTTTTCCATTTCGCGAGATCGAATACACAAGCAATTGTAAGCTTTATATGTTAAGATAATTTTAATTTCTCAGAACTCTCATTAATATATTTTACTAAAAACATCAAAAAAGGAACATGTCCAATAAGAAATCAACATATAGAAAACAACGAACATTTTTCTCAAATATTTGGTCATTCTAACAGTGTATACAATTCCAGGTTTTACCTCCGAATTAAGTATATTTTTACAAAAAAACTAAGCACATAGTACATTGTGTCGCCAAATTAAATATTCACATCTAGCATATAAAATGACGCCTCTTAATTATACCATAACGCAAGCACAAATATATGTATACTAGTATACAGGTGTTATATCTACCTTGTACCCCAGTCTCTGAGGTGAAACAGAGGAGACAGATCAAGCCACACACCCGTGCCCATTTCAACATCCCCAACAGTCCCCTGATTTTTTGTTTATAATTTGGAGGTTATGTCGTTGGGGAAACTTTTGTGCCTCATTACCAGAAATCTATGGCCGTTGGTTCACAATCGACCCTATTTCTGCATATATTTGCATGTTAATGACGTACAAAATTTAATTAATAACCGCAAACATATATAAACGTCTTATAATCTTCTTTAGGAATTAACAAGTTTGACAGCTATAAATTCGCTTAATAACAATCTTAAGATTCATTAAACGTATCCCAATATCCTCCCTCAAAATATTGTTTGATACGGTTTCTCACACCTTTCATAAATGTGAATAAATTTTTATATGCCTTAGCGTTTTTCTTGTTACCCAATCGGTGGCTTTAAAACTCGCATAACAATTTTAATATATTGAAGTTTCGGAATAATTTGCATTTTTAAGTGAGGTGTCTTAAGGTACCTCACTACACCTAGACTCTTATTTAAAGAGATCGTGACGATGTATTAGATGTTGCTGACACAGTTCCTATTATACCAATCAAGCAGAGGATCCTCTTTAAAATTTAAAATTCAAATTCAAAAATTTTGAAACTTAAAAAAACTTTTTGTAAAGAAAATACTTCTTAGAGAATTATGAAACTTTAATTTCCTGGTGTAGCCAAAGATAAAATTTGTTTTTCGTTTCCGTAAAACATATTCGTTACGTAATGCAGTTATACTCGTATGAATGCAATTAAGTCATTTTTGTTTATTGCAAATTAATTAGTGTTTTCAATTAGTAATACACATTATGTCGTGTGATCCGACATGGTTACATAAGAAGGTCAATAAAAATAACGGTTTTGTAGGACAGGTCTCGTCAACTGCTGCATATCATTACGTGTAATTCACTGTTACATGGTCTAGCGTGCAACATGGCACCATTAATACAGACTAATGAGTCGTTTGTTGTTAGCATACAGACGTGCTACAAAACAACAAAATACGACTGCAATTTATTAATGTCTTTTTACCTTTTTAACTTCCTGCTCATCATCAAGATAGACTCGCAACTTCAGCTTTCCAAGAACTGGATATATTAACATTCATATACATTAATACTGACAAATTCGTCAGAAAAATGTGATAGATATTTCATAGTTTAGTTGAATATTGATCTTAGACAACGTTTTAATTAACAATAAATGGTCAACGAAATATCCTATGCAAGACTGAAGACAGTTTGACAAAGACTTCAATTTGGATTGTTATGACACTAAATGTCTGCGTTCATGAAGCGTAAATTTCACTTTACTTTTTTATTCTATAAAAACTTTCGCAGTACTTAATACAAAAAATGCCTAGAGTGATTTTGATAACATGTTCTTATTTGCATTTGTGGTACATTGTGTCACTAGAGCGGTGTTAATGTGTAGTTGATGACTTATGGCGGAGTTTATTTTTGAGATGCTTCAGGACATTAGAGTCGATATGAAGAAAGTATTTAAAAGATTTTGAAATAATCACTTTATCCAGGCTTTATATAGACAGTAGACCCCAATCTTTATCATACTACCGGTCTTCTGAATTTGTCATCAACTTTGATGTAAGACAAAGCGGTGTTTCTATCCCTGCCGTATTAAACTCTAATTTGTCTTATCCTTCTATAAATGTGATCAATCTTTCTACATGTTAATACGGTGGTCAAAGTCCTTAACAATTAAGTAGTACATTATACAAAGTAAGTTACCGTGGCGGTCCCTAAGAAGAATATCAATGTTTAGAAAACATAAAAATGTCTTCTTCGTATTCACATTTAATCAATTTACTTAAAGTAAGTCACTCAGTGTTTCAATCATGTAAATGGTTTTTTGTGGTGTGTTAATGACTTCAAAGAATCAACCAGCTTTATCTACCAAAATCAACTCCTGTTTGCAAAACGACAATAAAAGCTTTGGAATATATACTGATACTAAATTCTCTTCTTGAGACTTTCATCAAGATACGGACACAACAGACATATAAATCCAATACTAGTATACATATATTTGTTACAAATCGCAATGTTTACTTGTAAATGCACGATTAAAACAGAGAGGAATGCGATACGAATATTGGTCTGTCTGCCGTGTGTTCGATCTCTACAAAAATGATATAAAAGCTCTTTACGATGAGTTCACGCGTTGTTTGGTGTGTGTGTTGGTTTGGTCGTCATTGGTTTTGGGACATAATTGGCACAAATCTATCACGATATGGACATAAGATAGTTCATGCATTTGAAGCGTCTCCAAAGGCTAGCAAACGCCGCTTACCTAGGTTCAAAAAAGCAATTTAGCATACCGATTCCAAATTAATTCATTTCTTTTAATAGTTTTTATGACGATATGCGTGCAAGTTATTGTTCATTGCAGCTTTTTTTCCCCCAAGCACCAATAAAATATTCCACATACCTTTTTCGTTTACATGTCCCGCAAAAATTAATACTCCATAGAACTGAACAGTCAGAATAAAATATAATGCTGTATAGATTGGATTTCTGGATGTGTATAGATCTCGTTTTATCACAGACATTTCGTTAGGTCAAACATTCAAATTCCAAAAAGTCATAAGGGATCAAGACAGCGGTAAGTGTCTACTGAGAACAATCGTCGGCAAAATCCTGAAGGACCGTCTCCTCCAAAAACAGTCAAAGGCTTGAATCACAGAAACAAAGAAGACCCAGAATAAAGAAAACTTTCTAAAATCGGAACAAGAATTCAACTCCACACCAATTCTACGGTTAATGGCTGTGGCTAAAGTTCTGGTCCGGATTAGAATGTCTCTTTCTACTGATGATCTCACAAGGTTCTAGAGTGGAGTTAGCGCTTCATCCATGGTCTCTACATCTCTCGTTCTGGCGCGGCTGTCAGATGGTCTTGATAATAAGGCGCTTGCACTGGACTGATGATTAAACGCCGTCCTAACCCTGACAAGCGGAGCGAGGCCGGAAGGGATTTGCGTGCGCGTGTGTATTTTAATAAATAGATCTACAACACAATACACATTTTCCCTTAAGCAAAAACTTTCACTTTTTTCTTTTTTTTTTCATTTTTCCGCTTATATATAAAACGTTTAGTATTCCCTAATCGTTTAAAAAATAGTTTAGTGTTTCGTTGAAAATATTTTTATTTTATGCGTACTAAGCATGTTGGGTTTTTTGTTTTTGTTTTTGTTTTTTTTGACAAATATTTGATTTTTGATATGAATAATTATAAATTTAGCACGATCCATCTTTCATTGTATAACCAAATAGAATGTTATTTGATATGTTGATAAGAATAACTTGTTTTGCCTCTTATTTATGACATATTTTTACATCGATAAATTGAAATAATATCTATTATTTCTATTAAGTCTATTAAACCTTAAACTACAAATGACGATTATATAAATTGTTGTGGAAAAGCATTTACAAAGAGGTCGAATATTTTAATTTTTTTATTGACCAATACATTTAAAGTCTATGAACTCTTAAAAGTAAAATAACGATTATTATTAAGGAGGAAAATACTTCCTGAGAAATTGTATATTTTTACTTACTTCTAGGAATTTTTTTTTTGGAAGTCTGAGTCCTAATTAAATTAAAGTTAAACCCCTGTCCCATCAGACAGCATTTATTTCTAAAACAAAAGCCAATTTTATCTTAGAAGTAAAATGTGTCAAAAAAGACAATATTTTTAATTTCATTCAGAGCGCAGACAGACCAATAATTTCTCTTCTGTTCTTTCAAGATCATATTTATTAAAAGTAAAAATAAACTGCCTCAAACATTATAATTGGTTTAGTAGCGTGATTGTTCCTAGCATTGGAAGGCCTGCATCTGTTTTATTAATTAAAATTTGAATTGCAAGAGACTGGCTGATTTTTTTAATTGTTAATTGCGTAACAACCTAGTATAGAGATCGAGGTGTTGCCAGTTGATAGATATATACATATTTTATTTAATGTAAAACTTTGAAAGAAAAAAATAAAACCATAGAAAGTTGTGGCTTTGTCAAAATGGTCTTGATTTATTAATAAGATTCCAAAAATAAATCCGAATCGGTTGCTTGGAGTAATTTAAATCTTTCGACATTAAGAAATACAGAGCAATAGCGCAAATTGTATGTAAATAATGACAAAATAACCTTTCATCTGAGATGCCAATCTCTTGTTAATGAATATAAATGAAGCCTTTGGTGGCTATTTTTTATCTTCTTCATTATGTGTGTCATGAAACATCAACAGTACATCAACAATTAACCAATTATCTGCACAAACTTCAACATTTACTTCTTAATTACACCAGTTAATGTTATCGCATGTATACATAAATTGTGTCAGAAATATACCCTTAGCTTGATTTCAAACAAGCACCTGTTCGGGGCACCGTTTAATTTATTGTTGTGAATTTGTTGCAACAAAGAACAAAGAAAGTATCTGCAACCCAGTTATTACGATTTGTATTCATTACCATATTGCAAAAATCTTAAAATAATAAAGAACTGATCTCAACTAAAGAACTTGGTAACAAAGTTTCCCGCACAGAACCATCCTCTCGGAGACTTTCAGACATTGGCGTAGATTTTCTGGGGATTTTTAATGCACTGGTTGATGAGTACATTAAGGGACATGTTTATCAGGTTTGTTAATTCTTATCTGAGTGAAATGAACCAGTATAGTCATTTATTATGTTAACACAATCAAAATGTGCTTTCTAATTCGGTGTTGAATTATTAATCCTTAGGATTGCATCTTGTTTTCTGAAACAGTCCGGAAGTATGTGATGCGTTGTTTATAAGTACACCGTAAATAAATGCAGATATCAATCTTCGAGAAAAATACCATTTTAAGAATTTAGGCTCGCGGCAATAATTTTGAAACAGGATGGGGCTTGGGTGAATGCAAGACCCATCCCCTCAAACTACTGTCCTTTGCAAAAAATTTGATTATTGGGAATCAAAATTTGTCATATTGTCATACAAATTTTGATTCCCGATAATCTAAATTTTTGTAAAGGACATTACCGCTCAACTGTCAAAAACACTAAAACATTTCAATTCTCGCTGTTGACATTGCTGCTCCAGTAATATAAGGAGACGGGTACCGATAATGTGATAACGGTGTTGTATAAATGTACTTCATACTCATACGGATGTCTAATTTATTTCAGGATTATGCCCAACAGTTAAACCTTATTTACAACTATTTCCATTTTCAATCTTTGATGTCTTTCGTCTGCTGGTCTCCAAAATGCAATAAAAGTATCGTGCTCCTGTTAATTTGGTGGATGTGTGTGAGAGTTTGCCTTCAACTATTTTAGAACCATTTTAACAAGAGCTTGGACTTTGGTTAGTTGTGTCAAACAACAATGTGACGTAGGCCTGTCATTTCATTGCTAGCCACTCAGCCATGGCTCTTTGAAATCAACAAGATTTGTCTGGCTTTTGAGCTAAGAATACGCAATCGATGCATATTTCGATTGAAACCGCGTCATTTTTAATTTGTTTTGACGCAAGGAATAGATAGCTATATCCTACTGAAAGTCCAAGGTCTTGTTAAATTGGTTCTATTTTTGGGCCTTGTTCATAGTGTGGAGACATTTTTCAACAATATAATTACTAATGCTTAGATTTTGAAACCGGAAAGATCAGTATCTTACCACTGAGGATAGCCTTGCCAATTTATGACCTAAGCTCAGGTTCCCAGCGGGGATCCATTCATCACACAATTGCTCACAACCCTTCCAGAAAGGTGACAAACTGGCTATTTTAAGATTTTCAATTATTTCTGAAATAAGTGATAAAACAACTAAATAAGAGAAACCCAAAACACGTTTACAGGGAATCTACATTTCAGTTGATTAAGGGGGATGTGCGGCCATCTTGCACATTTGAGGATAAGAATGAAAAAATTCTGGACCTGTAGCCCTTTTCACAAAAAATCTTACGATTAATTTTTATCGTAAGTGAAAACTTAAAGTTTTTGTTCATTTTCACGAAAAATCTTACGAGATTCTTACGTGTAAAATTTGTCGTAACTTTACGAGAATAATGTAAACACGGAAATGTGTCATAAGCATGCGCGTCAGAAATGAAAGTACGTTGTTAGGGAAGCTTTTTGTCGTAAGTGTAATCTTACGTGCGCGATCATTAAGAATTGACGTACGAGAATTTTTTCACTTACGAGTGCTTTCGTGAAACTGACTTAATATTTCTCTTACGAGATTGTTAACTATAAATCTTACGCAAATTCGTAAGATTTTTTGTGAAAAGGGCTACTGGCTTGTTTCTGCCCAAAACTGACCAAAACTGTTGCCAAAAGATACAAAAGCAATAAATATGAGATTTAATATGTTGTTTTGTATGCATATTATGCATACAAGAACAGGACATTATCGTTTTAATCACTTAAAACAGCTGTCGAACTGCGCAGCTCCAGACTTATTTTGAAGATTTAGAAATCTGAAAAAAAAATATGATGGGGGTTCATTGGTGTTCTCACTACAACCGTTTGTTGAAAAAAAGGATAAGCTTGCTTATTTAAGTCGTAACTTTGTCTCAAAGTATGGTAAAATAATGATTTTTTTTAGCTATAAACCATTTTTGTTAAAAAAAAATCCATTTTTTTATGGTAATTGTATTTTCCTTTATTTTTAGGGCTTTTCTTTAATGGAGATCAATACATTCTAAAAATGGCTACGATCATCAAAGTATTTTTTCAATCGACATTAAAAGTTTAAAGCAACCCATTGATTATATTGTAATTAGAAAATTAACCATTTTTTTCTTTAAAAAAATTACTTCCACATACTCCACACTTAACACCTTTTCGTGGAATTCAACCAAGGATACCAACTAAATATAATTTACGTATAAGCATCGTGCAATTTTTCTGTATAAAATGAATTAATGTACATGTATGGGGCAGAACAATGCTAAACTCAAAGGTTCTCTTTATAGGACATGGAACGAAATTTCTTAGAAAGTAAAACACAGCTTTCAACTCTAATTTATAACTTATAAAAATCCTTTTAGGCTATTGAATGAATCTCTTGGAATACCTTAGAAAGTGCTTCACATCGAATTTAGTAAAGACGGTTCAGGAGTCGCGGCAGATTTTTGAATGGACCAGTGGACGCACTTGTTGAAGGTCCCGGTGTCAGTCCACCGGCCGAGCCTGTCACAGACCGGCCCGACTTTAAACAGGTTTATTGCAGAAATGATGACCTTTTGACGGAAAGGTCAACAAGATTGGTGTTGCAAATGTCACATTCTGTGATGAATGGCGATCTGCTCTTCAGACCATTGTTAAAACTGTCAAGATGTAAACCTTGAAGAGATTTTTTTTTTTCATCTTGAAAGTCATAAGCAAGAGAAAATGTATGTCGATGTCTTGAATATGGTCGATAAATTTGATATGTTTCAGTGATGATAGAAGGATGAGAAACAGTTGTTGTACTATTAACTTCTTCATCACACAGGAAGGTACAAGTAAAATCACTTCATGAATAAAAATATCTCTGAAGTAAGACCTTAAGTCTGCTTTACGAACAAACCAATTATACAGAAATTATTCAGCAATGTTTCACTTATTGAAATTCAAACCTCATTTTCGATGCCGGATCATTAGGTTAACTGTCAATTCGTTCGGTTTTTAAGGTAAATCACATTAAGATTTCAGTTTATTGGGGTTAAATACATTGCATTTTACAAGTTAACGTTCGCGGTTCCTCCGGTGTGCGGCTTTACCGAACGATTGACCTTTTTGGTCCACGACACACGTCTCCGAGTGCGGAAGTAAGGCGCCTCGGTACCAATTCCCGGCATGGTCTCTTGACACTAGCGTAATACCTGCCTCTTATCCATGCTTGGAGGGCTGACCCACTGAATTTTTTTTACATCCAGCAGTCTGCCCTCTTAGAAACGCGAACACTTGTCAGATGATATTGTTTTGTAATTGGTTCATGTGAGTATAAAGGTAGCAAATATTGCAGAAAAAAACCCACAATCCTTGTTGCCGTTTTTTTTTTTCTGTAATGATTGCTGTCATAGCCATTGAAGCACCAAAAAAGAAAGCATTTTGATGTTAATATTAAAATGTATACCTCTCTTTAAATTGCTCTAAAACTTATGATTTTTAAAGTAAATGAATTGTTGATAGATATAGTATTTAAGAACGTCACGTAGATGTACGAGCCAATTTTCCATATATGGAAGTTACGATAGTGGTTGGAAAGTCGCACGTCAATTCCTGCATTCCGTGTTTTCAATACACATGTACTTGTATGATCACAAAATCATTCGCCGATCATAACATTGGAAGAAAAAAAACACACAAGAAATCAATTAACAGAGTACTACAAATAGGAAACTACAGGGGAAAAATAATATTCTCAACAGCAACTTATGCAACTGTTTCCGCATCGACTGCATTATTGTAAAATCCAGATACAACTACAAAATATATTATTGTGTATTGAATACACCTCTTTCAATAGGATTTTTTTAAAGTTTGTTAATTATTGTATCATTATTCAGTATGTTACACATTTAACTATGAAACTTCTCCTTTTAATGTACTTGACTTCTGGTATAAACCGGTTTTTTTTATCGGATGTATCATAAAAATATGTGTTGAAGCAAATAAAATTTCATTATTAACGAAAATGCAAAAAGTAGTTGACTTTTTATCGTACGATCCTTGATTGTTACACAATGAATGTGACTGAATCTAGACTTACAATCAAATGAATTAATTTATAAAGATGAAAAGTTTAAGTTGAGCGCATTGAAGTAATAGCTAGACGGCAGGTGGGCAACCTTGCATACTTCAGTGCATGGTTTGTTCTCTCTGCATTACAGTAAATTGTAATCATTACCAGGACTTGCACTAAACACCAATGTTTACCTGACTAGAGCCAATCGTGGCAGATTAGCTAAGCTGATAATCCCCTTTATTTCTTTTCCCCGCCTGAGTCAAGAACTATGTCCTAGGTGACAAATGACAATCTCCCGAAGGTACAGAGAGCAAAAAACCCGCGACGCATTAACCCTGGTGTCCGTACATTCAGAAGCTGTGAAGACACATGTTCTATATTGCTAATCACCTGCGGTCTTTGTACCTGTGCGCCGATATCACAGGTAATTATTACTCATTAACTGGTCTTCCGAGGATTCGTCATACTGTAAACTGTACTGTCCTATACAGAGTGATGTCTTTGTATTACACAAACCTAACCAAACAAATAGTATATCCAGAACGAAAAAGGTGCTATAAAAATTACAAACATGTAGAATAAAGTATTAAGCAGCGCTTTCGATTGATTCTATTAAATAGTTTCATATTTCTAGAAAAAAATACATTAGTTTGATAGTGATGTAGATGTTTTTTTTTATCTTCTTTAATGTTTAAGAAAAAGCAGTGAAGGAATAAAGGTTCTTTTTTTATCTTCTCCGATGATTCTTCGAGTGGGTCATCTTAAAGTGACTGACACAATAATACATTATTTCTGGATCTATGAATACTAGTATCGTTTTTAAATATGTTACAAACAAGAGATCAATATTAACTCGTAACATGATTTTATACGAATATTTCTTATATTATTTCAAAGAAACTGAAAAAAAACATATTAACTCAATATAATTCAAAATCTGATCTCAACTATATATGCAATACATTGTATAATATATGATAACGTATGCCAGGTAAACTTTTCAATTTTTAATGAAAATAATAAAAATGAAAATCGTTGTTTGTTGAAATATTATATGTTCTTCAGTAAAATCTAAATAAATACCAGCACTAACAATTATCAAAAAATATATTGAAACGGAATTGCGATATTCTAAAAATGGATTGTGATTTAACCCCCCCCCCAAAAAAATAATATCTATTTACGAAACAGTGTGTTTGCATGAATTGCATTAGTTGTCAAGGTAACTGTTGCGTGGCATCATGGGTAGTTGAACCCTGTGAGTCGGTTGTCTACGATTGTTTTCAGTCATAAAGTTTGTCGACGACAGGAGTTGCTGTTTTGTTGCTCAGAATCCATGTAATCCTGGCCGCTAGCTCGTGTTCACTCTATTTGATCTCGTAATTTATTGATGTGAACTGCTCTTCACTAATTTGTATTTTTACTTACAAAGTGTATCAGGCCTTTTAAATATAAGGTCGTTGAATCATGAAATGTTTACATACAGCAATAGCGTCCATTAACCCTTTACTTATTTGAGGATCAAAAATTGGTGTTCAAAACATTAAAGAAGTTGACTTATCAAAAGACAAGCTTTGCAAAATGCTAATCATATAAATTTGTTGTTGCGAGCAATGCATAGTAGGTTTTGGTTCATTCTAGCAAAGATTTACTGTATATTCCAAAATGTAGTTTAATTGACAATTGCATGCATTCTAACATGTAACATATCCGGTTTCTCGCGTGTCACACAATTTGCAAAATAAGGAAAACTTTTTAACCTTATTTTATTTGCGCCAGTGCTTTTTGCAAATTAAATAGTTTCAAAAAGCAAACAATCAAGTTATAATTTCTGCGTTTTACATTTCTGCGATGTGAACGGCATCGCAAAAATAAGAGAATTGCAAAACTAACAGGATTCACTGTCCGACTTGCTACTGCGCATCCTCGCAAGCACCATTAACGGTTGTAAACTATAATTTACCTAATATTTTATGTCTGTTACCAAACGTTAACTAAAGATTTTGTTGAAAAATATAAGTTCACATCTGTTCACTATAATCTACATTCGCTAATTATGGTTAAGAATTTTTAATCACAAATCGTAAAATTTTATTTATTAGATAAACTATTTTTATTATCATTACAGTTTAAAGTTGTTAACCCTAGTTTACAAATCAAGGTTTTGCAATTGTAAATGATTGTTTCCCGTGGTATTATACTTTACATCTTTGAAACATAGAATATCGCACAAGGTACACGTTGTTAACGAGTGATCAAGAACCTCACATATCATATTACTAAAATTCTGAAAAATGTAGGCGCCATAATTATAATTAATTATCTTCCAATACGTACAATCGCAACTACTCTTGCCTTCCCGGCAGAGCTTGTGAATACACCTAGAATGTCATCAGGTGAAGATACAAAAACGGAGTAACTTTTAATTTTGCTTAGAAAACATTGATTGCTTTGTGGTATATCTGAGACTGTATCATAAGATTTAAAACAGATATTTTAACATGCAACATAGAATCGAATATGCTTTAGCAGATCAAAAAAAAAATAGTTATCGAATCACTAACTATAGTTTAAAGTTCGTAAAGTGTTATAGTTTACAGTCGATAAACATAATAAACTGAGAAACTATGTTTTGCGCACCCCCCCCCCCCCCCCAATTTTGCGCGTCATAGATGTATAATTCACAGTTTGTTTCAACAATACCGATATCACAGTGTTATCCTAATACTGACAATTTATTCTATTTCGATTTCTGTTGCATGTACATATTTAAGTACATAAAGTTGATGCATGTTATTAATCATTCCAAAATTTAAACAAGTACGTCTATGTGCTTGATAGGAAGGGAAATACTTGTATACAAAAATGAGAGAAAGTGACTGCAATAAATTAGAAAAATTCTGAAGCATTGCAGTCACGGTCCAAATCTCGCATAGCTCTTTCCCCAGAATCGTGCACTTACTGTAATTGCCCAGAAAATCCAACATACATATAATAAGGTATCAGCAATCATAAATATACGGGTGTATATTCATTATAACCTGCGTTAGCGGGTTATGTATTTTTTTCTACAATGATCGCTACCTTCATAACCCGCATGAATTATGAAAGAGATCATTTTATTGTTTATATTTACATCTTTCTTATAACAAGTAAAGAAATTGATTGTCAAAAGTAAGTAAAATTCACTCTGTTAATGTACATCAGTATGTTAGATAAAAGAACAGCCTATTCGTCTTCTATGGCAATTTGAGTCTGACATCATGATGATTATTTCGTGCAGTCCGTGATTTTTCTTAGGTCGCTGTAGGTAGTTACAGGGTTCCAGGGCTATAAAAAACGCCTGACTTTCAAAAGTGTGTGTCAAGTTAGCGATGCGCAAATGCATCATAACCATTTTATATAACAAATGGTTTTATCTTATATAAACTAACATTTGTCTCGTACTGCGACAAGTTCTGTCTTTGAGAAGATCGCAACAATGTTTGTCTCTTGAAGTTCTACATCACAAATTCCAATGTTACGCTATTTCCTGTACATGTACAACTAAATCATATTATTATATTGGTATGACGAATGTTTACTTTACATACTTGTGAATAATATATATATTTTGGAGGATTCCGAGATAACGGCACTTCGCATTTAAGCTATGAGAGATAACTCCAATGTACGCTAATACATGTACAGGTAACCCTAAGTACAGTACTATATATTTAATAAACTCTATTAAATCCCAAGCCTCCAACTTCGGCAGGCTGGGATGACTTTTATCGGCAGACAACCAACAGATTGCATTCTGCCGACATTGTTTTATGTTCACCAGTATAGTTTACTTATTCACTTATGTTAGTTTTTGCGTATGTTTTGCACTAAGATAGTTCACATTAGTTTCCTCATGCTATAGTTTTTGCGCATTTTTTGCAGTATGTATTTGAAACTGACGCGACAAGTGACACGGTTTCAGCAGAAGGTTTCTGTCACGCGCGATGACACGTCTCCGGACACTGACCAGTTGTCCTGGGGGTACGGGTCAAACACTGCGCAAAAATAAGCAATCCTTATATACTATAATGCAGGGGTCGGTGATTCAGCATCCTTCAAAAGTAAAGAAAACAGAATGAGTAATGCTTAATTTTTTTTCATCTTCATCATAGTTAACATACATACTGGCTACATCGGTCTCCCCCAGGCCAAGCAACTGAAGATCTAGCGTCAAACGGGATCGTAAATTATCTTACTGACACAGATTTAGTTTTTATTGGGTCAAGGAGGTGCAAAATCCCTCACTTTGGAGACGATAAAAACTTCATAAAACCAGACGTCTGTTTCTACTGGCTTTTAGCACAATATGCTATAATTTATACATGGTGAAGCAGAGAGTAATGATGGAGATTCTTGTCTCCCCAAAACGATAAGAATTAAAACATTGCAATAAGTTTTGGTGGTATTGAACCCACAACCTAAAAACCCTTGTTCTATAAGTTTATCTAATGTCTGGTGCTCTAAACATTCAATTGAGCCATTTCAGTCACAACAAAGTGTGTTTTTTAAATGCTAAATTGGACTGCAGTCACGAATTTGCGTACCTGTATTATTTTTCTATAACGGTCAATTGTTGGGATACAAAATTATATTTTTAATGTATAGTGGGTCATCGGTCTGTATTCCATTAGACCTTAATTCGATTATAACAAAATATGGAGCACTGACCCACTCTATAAAAGGAAAAGCATTGAAGGCATAAAAAAATGAAACTCTTTGGGGTTTTTGATACGCATGTTTAATGAATATATTTTGAGTATTGAACATATTTATGGGTTACAAATCGATGTTTTGTTAAATATACATTTCTATCTAATATCTATAATCTTGTATGCCCCCTGGGTCCAAAATTAGATATAAACAATTATTATAATTATTATATTGTTTATATTATAATAAGAATTGTTTAAAAAAATCAGATGTGTTGATACTTTGATTTTTTAATATCTTATCTTTCCTTATATAGTCATTTTACAAGCCTTATCCTAAAATCCTCGTTGTCCATGGATTCGCTGATTTAAAAAAAAAACATTTATCTGTATTATGTACTGTACATGTAGCTTCACATCCAATTTTATGACGATGTAAAATAGTTTAATGGAACAACCGCTTTTCAAAATACATGTACTTGTAGTTGTTTTCTTGTTTGTACATTTATATCTTTTTGTCAGACGTTAAAGATGCAATGTGCAAATATGTCAAAAAAGTTATTATTTTAGTTTTTTATGGCTTTAGACGAGATTAATAATTTTGATAACCATATATGCAGTATGGTTTTTCTGTCTTAAATCTTGTTTTAAGATAAAAGCTTTTTTCATGTGCATGAACTTGTATCTGAGTTACTTTGCTCAATCCTAAACTGTGATGTCAGTCTCTCAAACTGTTATATGTAGGAATGACAACCAGAGAACTTCCTACGAGCTGCGCAAAACATTTGTGGTACTAGTATGTAGATAGACAAAATAAAGAATAAACATGACAACCAGAGAACTTCCTACGAGCTGCGAAAAACATTTGTGGTACTAGTATGTAGATAGACAAAATAAAGAATAAACATGCTGATGGTGCATGAAGATGCAAAATTTACATCAAAACTCACGTGCAAGCCCGCGGAACTGTCGCATTTTGCAGACAAACTTTAAAAATGATGACGGTCAAAAACTTTTAATTTCAAGTCCTTTAAAACAAAAAATCGTGATGTTTTAACTTTAGCACATCAAGGACGTTCAAAAAGGTTCTTTTTCCAATTTCTTTTAAACATTTTTTATATCATGCATGCGTATGAAGAATAATTTATGAGGTATGTGCTTTTTCTGCTATTTTCTAATGCTCACTGCTTATAATACCGGTATGACAGCTCCTTGAGGCCTCGCAACTGGAGCTCTAATGTCCACAGGGGACCGTTATCCTTACTGACACAATTTTACTTACCACACTGGGTTAAAAAAGTTAAACACATCACGTTTGCAAGTGAAACCACGATGCATTACTTTGTTAATGAGACATGGAGGATGGCTCCTAGCATTTGTTTCTATAATTAATAATTAGTGAGGTCAAAGCAAAACTATGAATATGATTTGGCAGAACAAATTTACTTTTAAATAACGAGAATTCCTCAGCTCAATAGTAAGATAATCTTAATTAATAATTTCTTACGACGCAAATAACTGACAAATTTCAGCTCTTCTTAATAATTTCTTTCTTCGGCTATAAACAAATCGCGATAAAAATTACAATGTTCGCATTATTATATTTTAACAATGTAGACTACATTGTGTCTTCCAAATTGAGCAAAGTTCATTGGTGGAAATATGAAACATTTTTGGGGCAATAAGGAAATTGCATCACTAAATCATTTTACCCTGCACCCCTTTCCCAATTTAACAACAAAATTTACAATATTTACCTGATTATAAACGTTATATGTTTTGGAAACCCGGTATAAATATCTTTTTTATATTTCAATGTCAACACATTAAAGTTTGAATATTCCATCAAAATAAAAATAGTAACCTATATAGCACTGCCATTTACACTTTATCATAAACCCTCCCCAAATTTGGCCTTCTAAATTCTCCAATCTTACTGTGTTTGTATGTTGATGTCATTATGAAGTGACATTGAAGTGTTTTTATTTTAAAATTGCGTGATTTAAAAGTTAAAGAGTCTGTCTCGTTTTCCTGAACAAATTAGATTTTATGATACATGAGACTGTGCTTGTCCATATTTGGTCTTTTTTTTTTATCACATTCTTGATGATTTTGCAATAAATAATCTTAATTATTCTCTCACTTAATTAAACTAATAAAATTTTCATATTTTAGCATCTTATACTTTTAGCCTCTCTGTGGCCAACTCATGTACTATCCTTTTGTCATATGATAGAATGCTTTGAGCGTATAAATAAATTTAACAAGGCCATCAGATATAAAGTGTTTGCTGTGCATATGACGGTTGATGCAACTTCAGAAATATAGCTCCCCGGGAGGAAAAATTTGATAATACACATCATATTTGTAAATACATTTAAAACTATGAATTTTTCCTCTTCCCATTAAAAAAAAATTGAAAATAGAACGAACGTGCAGTTTTCGGCGAGTCTTTAATTATCGAATGAGTAACGATGTATTAACGTAGTCCATCATCTAACACGATGAGACCCCATCAGACGCCGGCCCCGGGGCCACGTGACCCCCGACCCTCAGTCTGAGCTCGAGGGTGGGATCAATTATCTCACTGACACAGACCTGAATCTTACTTGGCCACACAGCTGAAAAGAACACCCTTATATCATTTAAGTGGTTTGTTGGCGTGAATAGTCGAACCTCACCAAAAGTGTGTAGGCTTCCTCTGAATACACGTAAAACTACTCGTGAGCATTCGGTCCATACATTATCTTTCCTAGCCAAATTTTTTCAACTGTAGTAATATTGATCTTTTTATTTTTCGGTTTGGAGTGGTGGTAAAGAAGAGGATATTTTTGCATGAAAACACCTTTTATTAACAACTTGCGATACAGTATTGAAAAAAAAGAATTAACGATGTATTATCCCATGGTACAGAAAATCTGGGTTTTTTTTTCCTTTCTAAAAACAATATCACAAAGTTATTAATGTTTTGAATAAGATGTGCACGTGTATTGCTTTTTCTGATATTGTGGCTTATTGGGACACCGAAGGGGTTTGAATAACAAATTGAAAACAAAATATATTCAAGAAAATAAAAATATGTATTGTTAAATAGTTCCTTGGTATATTAACTTAGTTAATCACGTGATTAAATCATACAAAGAACTGCAAAAATGGAGTTACAGATTACACACGAAAGTAAACACTTACTTTTATATTTGGTATTGAGGCGATATGATTAGATCATTGAAAATTGCTTGACCCTTGGGAGGGTTCTCATCAAAAAAATGTTTGCTATTTGGTTGGTTAAGGAATATAAGAATGCAGTTTTGAATATTGAAAGTATATCTACCAATTGGATATTAAGTTTTCTCTCACTTTTCATCATTTCAACTTTATACATGTACAATCAACATTCAGTTTATATTAATCGACTACTTAAATATAGTGAAGATATTTTATCGCATGAATCTGTTTTACCAAGATGCTTTTCCGCTAATCTTGGATTCATACATATTTTCAACACGAAATGTTCGACTTTAACTATGGTCTTTGAAGGTAACAGGTGGGATTTGAAATACGAAAAAAAAGCAACATTTTCATTCTTGCATTTATCAGTTAGAAATGTCAATCAAATGAATAATCTTCATGGTTTTCGGGAATATGACGCCAACTGATCAATTGTTACCCCTAATATAATAAATAACTTAATGCCCTTACGCGTTCGGTGTTCATGCAAATTTTAATTCAAATCAAACGTTAGAAACTAACAAAAATAGACCCCCTCCCTCAAATTTGATGGAATTCTCAGAAAAAATACAAAAAAAGTTTGTTTCTGGTCAAACGCAAAGAAAATGTTATTTGTAAAATTCATATAAAAGAGGAATGAGGGATATAAATGACACCTACTTTTAGTTTTTAAATATGTGAACAATGAACTCTAAATGACGCCTTTCTCACGGTAAGGTTTTGGGTAATGAGGTCCTTGGTCCGTTAGTGTGTTGAACATGTTCATCGACCTTACTGGTGACGACACAGAAAGTTAAAATAATGACTTTACTTAATAAATTTTGTAAAATATCAGAGAACCAACGTTTTTGGGGTTTAATTGCCAAATTACCAGATTTATAAAGTATGGATTTTTCATTTCATTGATGATTTCATAATTACCATTCGTTTTCTAAGCAGTATTTAACCATCACATAACAATGCAAATACAAGCAAACAAAATTATTACCAAGTCCTTCACCATAACTATTTAAATCAGAAAATTTTCAGTGCACTTTCGCAAGAATTCCTTTTCATTATTTTGAGTATGCAATGCTATGCATGTACATTTCCTGTAAAAAAAAAAAAAAGAACCCTTAAAAACTAACATTATAATTTTGAGGAAACGGTCCAAGAAAAAAGTGTTATATTCAAACATGAGTGTGTGTGTGATAAGGGGGGGGGGGGGGGAGGGTCGGCGTTCCTATTGTCTGTATTTAGCAAGCAAAAGATTCGTCATTAGTATCAAACTTTCCTTCGATTTCTTGTAATTTTTTCTAGCAAACGTACACGTATTTCAGTAAAGTGCAACTACATGTAGGCATCTGAGTAACCACGTATAGTGACACCCCTACCCTCCAACTATATTTGAAAGTAGTGTCGGATTCATGGGGATGCACCCGGCCCCCCTAAATTGTCAAAATAAAGTTAAATCACACTCATTTTGGCAAAGAAAATGTACAACTTGCGAGTTATCACTTTTTTGGAAACTCGTGGGATTTCTCTGCACTAATTAGATTAATTTAATGGAGTAGTTTGAAGGAAACTCGTGGGTTCAATGGTGTAACGTACATAGAAAATCCATTTTAGTTACGCTCTCCTTGGGTTGAAATGTGACCAATCACTCACCTTTGAGTAATGAGTTGAAATAGTTTGTGTTTTAACGACTCTTCCATGTTTATTAGGATACAAGCTGGCATCGTTATCTTTTTTAAAACTTTATTTATATGGTCATATTGAACTTGATTTTTTAAAACTGATTTATTGACAGCCATTCGTAAGAAAAAATAGAAAGAAATGTTTCTTATATTTTTTCAAGGGAGTTTTGATGGTGTTGATGGAATTTCTGCAGGTCTAATCTACAAACCTTTAATTATAGATATTTTTATTACTTTTTAGTATAATCATGGGAAGAAATATCACAAAAATCTAAATATGAAGACTTCAGTTTTATCCTACAAAATCTCTAGAATCCAGGAGTTTCCGGGGGCTTCGGCCTCTGGACGGTCCCCAGACATCCTGCCTAAATCTGACGCCCCCTCTCACTTCAAGTCCTGGATCCGCCCCTGGAAAGAAGAGAAAGTTAGCAAACGAGAGACAACTCACGCTGGCTTCATGGAGAAGTTCTTTTTTAAAAATAAAAATACACAGTACATGTATAAAATGCATCAGGCACGTAGCATTAGGTGGCTGGGAGTTGGGGGGGGGGGGGTAACAAACTTCTTTCTTTAAATTTACATAAAGGAAATCGAACTAGAAAATTTGGCTTCCACTTTATTTAGAGCATGTAAAATATCACAGGAAAATTAACATTAAAATAGAAGTTTTAGGTACTTGCCCCCCCCCACCCCCATTTAGGATTTTGAAGATTTGGGGAAAGGGGTGCTGTCCTCCCCTTTTATCTTGTTATAAATCAAATTCATTAATAAATCTCTTTAATTTGTAATGGATAAAAAATACATAACTTGCTTGCTTAAAAGATAACATAGGCAAAATTTACGCTTTATGTCAATCTTTGAGCGATATTTTTCATTTTTTAATTGATTTTACCCGCGAAACTCGAGACTGTGTTTAATAAACTTGGGTATCAGGAGTGTATTCTGTATTGTTGACGTCATTTCCACCCACCACTAGTCTATTCAGTGTTTAATTGGGTGAGCACACGACTCTCCGCTGTGTATGATATTAACATGAAGATGTCGAGATGAGGAAAATCCATCCAATCACACAGCCAGACTTTACGTAAGGTGTTCACACGTCGCACTTTACTGTATTGTTGCTTATCGCGGTATGAACGGCTCGGTATTTACATGCTATATAATATATAAGCTTATTCATTAAAAAAAAAATTGAAGCTAGCTCAGTTAGATGTAAAATAAAGTTACATAAAATCAATTGGAGAATGTGTGAATTTTTGTAATTTTGCTTTTAATTCTTGATGAATTTCATAAAGCAGCTGAAAATGGGCGAACAATGCAGTATGCACTCTTTACTGACAAACTGAGTGCACATTTCCTAAAATTCCTATTCTTGATTTTGAGTTTATTATGATCATTATGACATTGAGAATAAAATTGATTTTGATAACTAAACCATAAGATTGTCAAATTTTGACGTTTATTCAACGTCGGGTTCGAACTTTAAATTATTTTTTGACAGTAAATTAACTTCGAAGGCGTGTTTTTCATCACTTATATCACAGGAGTCGGCGATTTTATCAATTTCTGGAAAATAAATGAGAAACAGGCACAAATCCTACCAGTGAGCTTCGCGAGCGTAGCGAGCGAAGCGACAGGATGGCAAAGAGTTTTCTAGAATTTCTTTATTTCGCTATCCAACTGATATTGAACACCAGACATCAACTCTGTGGTACAATTTTATCAATTCCTTGCATTTATTTCCCTAAAATTATCCTTCAAAATCATTTTAAATCCATTTTGCACATCTCGATCTTAAACAGCGGCCATTGCCAATTTCGTGTGACGTCACACTCACTGGACTTGTCAACATTGGTTCTTTTCTCATGCGTTTTAACATGATATGTTATTGTGCGATAAAAAGAAAGGAAATCCACTTACTAGAGAGACTTTCCAAAGTTGTGTGACATTTTAGGTGTCTTAAAATCATCCGATCAAAACGATTTCCATATCTGTTTTTGAATTCCCCGCAAAGGCAAGCACTGGATTCCCTCCCTTACTTTTCAAACAAGAATGTTGGATTTAACATAGTATAAGGTAAAATTTTGAATTATGTTACTGTTTATTTGATTATTTTAAAACGAAAGCATCAATGCACTTAATTATTTTTGTCTAAATAACGCATCTTTCAATTTTATGAATGAAATATTTTCGACTCTGAGTGTGACGTCACACGATATTGGCAATGGCCGCTGTTGAAGATCGAGATGTGCAGAAATGGATTTAAAATGATTTTAAAGGATAATCTTAGGGAAATAAATGCGAGGGATTGATAAAATAACACCACGGAGTTGATGTCTGGTGTTCAATATCAGTTGGATATCGAAATAAAGAAATTCTAGAAAACTCGTTGCCATCCTGTCGCTTCGCTCGCTACGCTCGCGAAGCTCACTGGTAGGATTTTGCTTGTTTCTCATTTATTTACAACAAATTGATAAAATCGCCGGCTCCTGTGCTTATATCGGTAAGTCACTGGGGGGGGGGGGGGGGGGGAACCGGCATCCATTTAGCATGTCAGAAGATATTTCAAGATGTTACTTTAACTAAACAAAAGGATGTATAATTGATTTATTTTCTGTTTGTTTTCTTTGTCTTTTTGACCATGCACCTCTACATCCGTTCCGACCTACAAATGTATGTTGTTTACTTTACATGACACCTTTATTTCCATTGTATCTACGATAAAAGGTGCATTCTAAAAAAATTAATTCGATAAACAGTACAACATATGTAAATGCGTGATATGTATTTTTCTCCAATTGACAACATCTTGCAATAACGGCCATCTAGCGGCAAAAACTCTCAACCCAGCCAAAACATCTCACAGAAACAACGTGTTACACACGAAGGAGGTTGAAATTGAATTAATAGTACGTTAGTTTTAATCAAGTTAATCAAAGTTTTGCTTTAAATGAAGTATTATGAATAACTGAGTTTTCTAATGTTGTAAAATACTAGAACCGTAGTCGGTTAATTTCAATAAGATGACGCTCATCTGCTACCTCAGACAATAAGACTATTTATTTAAAAGCCTGCGCATTGATAAATCACTTTCAATATGCAAAATCGTAAACAAGATGAGATTTTATAAACCCTTACCCCCCCCCCCCCCCTTGAAAAAAGAGATAACATGCAGATATGCATCTTCCCGATGGCAGATATGTATAAAGTAAGGTTGTTTGTTTTGTGTTATTCCTTACTAAATGGTTCAGAAGAAGTTTATTATCTTTTTGCCCTATCCCCAAAATCCAAACGTGGCCTTTCAGGGAGAAGAGATCTACTCGGCACCAATCCTTTTTAGAATTGCTCTCTCTCTCTCTCTCTCTCTCTCTCTCTCTCTCTCTCTCTCTCTCTCTCTCTTTTCTACATGTAAACATCTATATATATCTTATTTTACTAATAGTCATAACTTTAAAGAAAATGTCACTGCTTCTTTAATAATGACGTGTATTTTATAGCGAACCGTACGCGCATAATTTTCGCGCATGTAACAGTATATAAATAGTGCCTGTTTGGGAGGGTAACAGTTGAAATTGACACCCCGAGAAAACCATTGTCAACCTCCGCTTCGCGTCGGTTGACAATGGTTTTCTCGGGGTGTCAATTTCAACTGTTATCCTCCTAAACAGGCACTATTTATTTTGTTATACTGAATGTCTTTTTTAAAATTTTTAAGAAAATTTTACTGCTTTTATATAGGAATAACGTGAATTCTACAGCGAACCGTACGCGCATAATTTTCGCGCATGTAATATTTTTTAATGTTACCCGTTGCCAAGTGCGTTGCTAACGCTGAGGGTAATAGTAAATATTATTAACTGCGTCTTAACCAATCAGATTTCAGTATTTAACATGAAAGTATAACAGTTTGGTATGTTACCCTTTGCCAAGTCTGTTGCTAACGCTGATGGTAATACAATGGATTATAAATTGCGTTTAAACCAATCAGATTTTAGTATATAACATGAAAGTGTAGTATAATAGTACCGGTAATTTGATTCTGAATACTGAATAGCAGAAAATAATTACTATGCATAAGTCTATAGCAGTCTTTCTATTATAAGACCTGCATATGAGACGTTTCTAATTACAGATACCGGATTGCTGATCACGTGATTTATCTAACAAACCATTTTAAGAAAAGATAAAATTCAACGTTTTGATAAATGAATATGAACCATTAAAAGTTGAACACTGACAGAAGTTACCAAAATTTGCTCTGAATTTGCAAAAAAAAAAAAAAAATCGTTTCCTTTTATTTGATCAGGTACCGTAATCAT